>NC_084793.1:92923498-93229302 GCF_963169125.1 Humulus lupulus
AGTTAAATAAATAAATAAAAGAAAAATGCAATGTCCCTGAAAAGGGAATTAGCAGTTCACGCATGGACTGTGCCATGTGTGTATCAGTACACTGATATTGTATCAGTGTTTTTTTTATTTTATTTATTTAATTAATTAATAATTTGAAAATAGATATTTTCAAATTTGGTAAGTTAGATATTTACCTAAATCAATTCCTATCATCATTATGATATTATTATATTAATATTATTATTAGGAATAATAAGGTAATACAATAATCTCTATATATATGATATAGAATAATAAAAAGAAGATAGACAATACAAGAGTATACATAAGTCAGAAAGAATTCAGAATAGTTTTCAGAATTTTTGTCAGACAAAAGATTCTCTTCTTCTTCTTTATTCTAACCTTTCTCAGACCATAATTCAAGTTCTCATATGTTGAGAAATGCTTATGATTCCTAAATTACAAACCCATGTTCTCTATGTGCCCATACACCTCTTGTGGTGTAGAGAACACTTAGGAAGACCGTGGTTTGAGTACTCGAAGCGTTGGATAGGAAGATCGATATATATATATTGTGGATGCTTAAAATTTCGTACTTGTGAAAGGCCCAAAGCACACGCTAAGGTCCCCTAAACGCCTAAATACATGCTCATGCCACAAGGCCCTTGGGTCACCATCTTCTCGCAAGGGGGCAAGCAATGCTATTCTCGGTGTGCCTACCAACCCTGCACCCAGCGAGGCCATGCCTCGTGCAAGTGCCTCTCGCGAGACCAACCTCGCAACTGCCTCCACTCGGCGCACCCAGCGAGGCCACGGCTCGCACACCAGGCAGTACCCCGCGTCACACGCATTAACCCCTCACGAGACCCATCTCGCGACAGCCTCCCCTCGAGTGGGATCCTTAGCATGGCCTCGCGACATGGGATCCACACGCGCTGGGCCTCACGACACGCCGCGCCACTAGGGCCTCACGAGAGGCATCTCATGCCACCTGGGCCTCGCGAGGGGCCGTCTCGCGCCATCAAATGCCATGCCACCAGGGCCTCGCAAGAGGCTTCTCACGCCATCACTGCCGCACCACCAAGGCCTCGTGAGGGGCCATCTCGTGCCATCAAGTGCCGCGCCACTAGGGCCTCACGAGAGACATCTCACACCATCACTGCCGCACCACCAGGGCTTCACGAGGGGCCGTCTTGCGCCCCTGTCACCCACGTCTCGTGGGTGGCCCTAAGGTGCTCTGGGCGCCTTGCGCCAAGGACCCAAGAGCTCCATTTCGCGCCACGACCCCTGCGTGCACCGGGTGTCTCGCACCCTGCACCTCAAGAGGGTGTCTCCTATGAAGACCTATGGAGACCCTAGCATTTAGAGATAAAGGTCCCAGTATAATTCAAAAGGATCGTACCAATACGATCTTGTACGGGGTATGACCTTTAAGATCCCGTATGTCTGTTCCAAATACTCATGCCAGAAAAGTAGTGGGATTACTAGGAAAGGGGACATGGCCTGTATTCTTCTAGTCAGATGTCAGAGTCGACACCACCAGCACCACTACGTCTGGAGCCACTCCTCTGACAATTGTACTAAATAAGTAGTGGAGACATCCCCACATAACCTGACCATGTACTGGAGCCAACATCACTACCCCTGATACCACTCTCCTTACAATGTACTTGTGTACCATCTAGTCCCCTAGACCACAATATATCAGGGGCAATTAGAGCCCACGATAAAGGGAACTCCACTTCCACATGAAAGGGGGTTGGAAAAAACACTGAAGCTTGAGGCAACAAGGAATATAAGTTCTTTTCCCCATTTTTCTTCTGCATCTATTTTTCTAAGTTTCTAAGTTTCTGATTATATAGTTGAAGTTCGTCATTGATTAGCAATAGATTTTGATTTTTCTAACTTAACTTCGTTAACGAGTTCTCACCGTCAACATATATATACAAAAAGACTCAAGGATACCTGATAGGCTTCAAGAGGTAAATACTTATGTTCTTGAATATTTATGTATATGTTTATATGATATATATAAATATATTGTATATTTATATATGTGTAGCATGATTAATAATATTGTATGTTAATTTTTCTGTCTGGATGTATTCTTGATCATATAAATTGTTTATATGAGTGATGGAAACATTTTATTGTTATACACAATGGGCCCTCCACGCCAATTCCCTTGCACACCCTGTTTGTTTTTCCAACAATATAAATGTTGGAACCGAGTTTAGGCCTGTATCCCTTGTTGTTAATCTATTGATTAGTTATGATATGTGTTACATATCTTGAATGTTCTGGGATTTTCTTAGTGCAGGTTATCATGATTTGTGTAACGTTGTTTGTTTTGGTACAATCAAGTATTTGATTTTGATTTGGCTTGTTTGATTATTGTTTTGCTAAACTGAATGTGTGCGCACACAATCTTTTAAAAGTTTTTTTTATATGCATTTTCGGTACAATGAGTTAAAAGTAAAAAAATTTAAATTTTCGAATGATTTGGTCTTGTATATTTTGAGGGTCGTTACAAATTAACTAATTAGTTTTTATTTGAAAAACTTTATATTAGTTCAAATAAATATTAATCATGTTTAGATTAATATTTGGGAGAGTTTAATTATTATCTTATTATAAGATAATTATTAAAAACTTATATTTTTTAAGATACGGTTAATTTTGAATTACCTGATATTTTTTTTGGAATAAATATGTTGCCTGAGAAAATCAAGGATACCACAATAGTAGCCCATGCCCATCACTGTGCCAGACAGTCAATGGAACCACACATGTGTGTGCCACATCCCTGGTATTTAAATTTCAAATTAATTTATTTATTTAGTTATTTAATTATTCTTTTTAAATTTGATTTAAATTAAATAATTAAAATAGGTTATAAATGATCAATTTTATGTTATTAAATTAAAGAAGAAAAAATAGTTTTATTTTATCTTTATACACCTGAAAAGAAGTGATACTTTTCAAGTTAGTAGTTTTTTGTTATCAGATTCTCTATAAGAAAATAAACGATAGAATTTTCTCTAAACCTGAAATTCTAGAAGTTTCCATAGCCTTCTCTCTTATTGAACCTCTCTAGATCTCATGTGTTGAGAATATCTACAAAGCCTAAAATCAACCAGTGAATCCTACATGCCTACACATGTCCTTGTGTGTTAGAGGAAGGACTTGGAAGGATAGGTGTCAGCTTTCGCTTGGATAGGAAGATCATTGATTTTTAAGAAAGGATTCTTGATAGGCTACGAAAGGTAATATATATTAATTTAATGTATATGTATATGTATATGTCCGATCCTGACTGGTATTAATAATTTGAATAAATAGCATTTTTGCCCCCAAACTATGACCATTGTATGATTGTGCCCCCTGAATGATTCGCGATGTTAAAAATTCTCCCCAAACTATGTGTGTTGCTGAAATTTGGGTCTTTTGTTAGATTTCTTCCTAGGTGGCTAACACATTGATGATGTGTCATTTTGTTTCTTAATGTAGCAGTGTCATGTATAGAATAATTAGTAATCCCCCCCCCCCCCCCCGAACTTTGACCACTACCAAATTGTGCCCATTTTATTAACACTAATTTAATTATTTTTTTAACAAATCTAATTTTTTTTCTTAAAAATAATAATTAAATTTTTAAAAATTAAAAAATATATATTTTAGAAGATTAAGAAAAAAAACAATACTAAAAGTATCAAATTAATTAAATAAAATTTTAAATACTTAAATATTAAAAATCTAATTAATAAGAAATAACTTTTTTGTTACTTTTTCTTTTCTATTACAATATAAAATAAATATATCTTAAATTAAAAATTAAAAATAAATCCTAAAACAAAGTTTTTTTGACCTTCATCCTCCTCCTCTTAAATTAAAAGTTATTTACTTATTTATTTAGCCCTTCGTCCTTCTCTTTAATTAAAAAAAATTCTTTGTTTTAGTATTTATTTTATATGTTCATTCTAAAATCATTTTAATTAATACTATAAAAAAATTAAAAAGAGTTATTTGTTAATAATTAAAATTTTAATTTTTTAAGGATTTAATTATTATTTTTAAGAAAAAATATATTTTTTTTTAATAAAAGTGGTATTATTTGGTAGTGGTCAAAGTTCGGGGGAAAATTGCTAATTATTCTATACATGGCACTGCCACATCAACAGACAAAATGCCACATCATCAATATGTTAGCCACATAGGACAAAATCTAACAGAAGTCTCAT
The DNA here is from genome assembly GCF_963169125.1 of Humulus lupulus. Taxonomy (NCBI): domain Eukaryota; kingdom Viridiplantae; phylum Streptophyta; class Magnoliopsida; order Rosales; family Cannabaceae; genus Humulus; species Humulus lupulus. Next base: position 92,927,731 of record NC_084793.1, read on the forward strand.
ATTTCAGTTTTGTGCATAGTTCGGGGGAATTTTTAACATTATGAATCATTCGAGTGGGGGGTGGGGGCACAATCATATAGTGGTCATAGTTTGGGGGGAAAAAATGTTATTTATTCTAATAATTTTTTTGAATCTTGTTGACAGTAAGAACTCGTCAACTAAGTTAGATTTAAGATTTTGTTAAAAGAAGCGAACTTGAATCGATTGAACTTCAAACAAACTTTCTGATATTTCCAAGAATGTAACGTAAATGCTAGAATTTTTCGAATTGAAAATAAAGAGAATGTAGAAAATATGTGCATTCATTAACAATGTCTTATTACAAAGCTCCCATAATCTGCCCCCTTCATAGGTGAAGGGAGTTCATATTTATAGGAGGGCACTATTGGCTCATTGTACACGGTGATCCCGAGGGGACATGGCCCTGCATATCAAAGCTACGGACGGTAGTGTTGTTGGGAGTGTGGTGGTCGGCTCCAGTACACACCAAAGGTTTGCAGGAGCACCTCAATTTTAGTTCCTGGTTGTACCTCCACTATCTGTTTAGTACAAACATCAGAGGTTGGCTGGGAAGGACCACTACTTGTCTGCGAATTCCACATATGTACAAGCTCTTCTGGTCATACAAGGGTTTTCATCCCCGCAAGGCACCCTATTCATACAAACTTCAAGTATTGAAGTTCTTATATGTCGTCAGGGAGGACACGGTCCCAAGGCGCTTGGGAGGCAAGAACCTTGCGAGACGTTAGCACGAGGTAGAGTGTGCAAGGGGCCTAGCAAGATGCTGGCGCGAGATGGAGCGTCCGAGGGGCCTCGCGAGATGGTGGTGCGAGGCGAAATGTGCGAAGGGCCTCGCAAGATGCTGGCGTGAGGTGGAGCAGGTGAATGCCCTCGTGAGACGTTGGCGCGATGCGGAGCGTGCGAAAGGCCTCGCGAGATGCTAGTGCGACACAGAGCATATGAAGGGCGTCACGAGATGTTGGTGCGAGGCAGAGTAGGCAGGTATCCTTGTGAGGTGCTAGGTCGAGCTTGGTTGTTTCAATCCCAAACCAAATTTTTGGGAGGAACGCGAGGTGGGAGCCTCGTGTGAATGAAATTTTGGCATCCACACTTGCCCCCCAGTCTACGACAGGGCCTTTACGCGCTCTGGTAGACTTTTCGGTATGGTGTCTTTGAATCACAAGTGGTGTTAATGTGTTTCTTCGCTTTGGTGGTGTGAAGTAACACACTTTGGGGTGGTGATCCTCATGATTCCTTGAGGGTAAATGTGAGCCTATAAATTGGCTTCGCGGATCCTAATGTGGGTGTTTGGCTTCATTGTTGACCATGGATCAAGTATTAAATTCAATGGCTAGGATGAGTTTGACCTTCCTATAAATAGGTCTTCTTCTTAAAGGAAATTACTACCCTTGTATCTCTTACCTTGGTGGTACTTTTGTCTTCAAATCTTCCAAGAGGTGGGTGGTTCTACCCCCCTCAAGACCACTTTTTCGAAAGCGAGATAGGCTCGATTCTGAGGGGTGATGGAGCCATGTTTTCCTTTTATTATGATGCCTACCTTGTCAGCCTTAGAGTGAGCCTTCTTGACCTACAAAAGGAGCTGGAGTTCATGGAGGGAAACCTCCCTCCTGAACCCTCACCTTTGCATCCTCATAGCAGTCCTAAGGTCACTCCTGGTTCCCCTCATCCCTTGTCTTCAATCCACCCATGTTTGACGCTCCCACACTCAATGTCTTGATGGAAAACTCTCGCAAGAAGAAGAAAATGGAGGGTAAAGTGCTCTATTTTTACCTCAACTTTTTCCTTTTGTTTTGCAGACATGTCGATGAGAGTGAGGCGACAGGTTGCTCCCGAGAAGTAAAACCTCCAGTCCTCTATTGGCGTTCACCATTGTTTCCAATGTGGTAGACAATAGGCTATTAGAGTTGTCAGATAAATACCATATTAGTAAGGGGTACAAAATTTATGTACCGTCCAATAAGTGTCGGGCTATTAACACCCCCCCCCCCACACCCCAGGGTTACGTCATTTTTAGCGAACATATTTTGAAGGTGGGTGGCACCATTCCTCTACACCCATTCTTCGTCATCATTATGGACAACTTTGACCTTGCTCCACTTCAGCTGGCACCCAACAGTTGGTTGACCCTGAGCTGCCTGTATATGGCGTTGATGAAGCTCAATGGTCACACTCCCATGGCCCAAGAGGTGAATTTCATGTACAACCTCATGCCCACTCCCAAGTCGAAGTACTTCTACTTTTTACAAAAGGCCAACTCTCAGGTCTCTTTCATTAAAGGGTCTGTTTCTAACCCGAGTTTGTGGAAGCATTACTTTTTCTTTGTCGAAGGCCATTTTTCTACCTGCGAACATTTCCACTCCTCTCCAAGTAATTCAAGTCTTTTCTTTTACATTGGGCTTGCTATTGTGGACCTTATATTCATACTGATAGTTGAGTTGGTTGTTCAGAGAATTTTACTATCCCTAACGTTCCTGAGTTAGAGGCGGTGCCGACGGATGTCTTCCTTGGTACAGACCCTTCAAGAAAAATGGCTGCCCATCTTTTTACAGTGGCCAACCTCAACTATCATGGTGTATCCAGGGTTTCGAAGCCCGGCTTGCTATGGCACATTTTTTAGCGAAAGAAGAAAACGGCTCCAGTAAAACCTCATTCAGACGATGGTGACGTTGAATGGGTGCCTGAGGAGACTTCTCCCGAATCAAAACATCTAGCCCGACTATCTCCAGCCTCCAGGGGATGCCCTTATTTTGTTCCTATGGACCACGACACGGCTTCTCATTCGCACGGTTCACAGTCCATGCAAAGGCGCTTTGTTCTGCCTTCTTACGATGAATTTGACAATCTCCCTTATGTCCCCACTAGTCATGGCTATTCTAGGTACCCTTTGTTTAATGAACCCGCGCCTCCTCCTTAATCGGTGAGTGGGTCATCTGTCCCTGCTTACCCGGACTCTCCTGATTTGGAGGGGATGTCTTGGGTGAGTCGCACCTCAGCCCCTTATGTTCAGAGCCCGGGTTGCCAAGATATCCCCGAGACCGAGTGGAGAGGTCTAGAGAGTTTTAACACGGTGGAGCTTGGGGAGCCCTCATCTACTCCACTACTTGGGTGAGTTCATGCGTCTTACATTGTTTTGTTTTTGTGTTTGGGTTCCCTATTTGCTCACTTTCTGCTTCCTTGCATACTTCTCTGGGGCTCAACTCTTGTTAGACTCGGCACAAGACTTATCCTCATCCAATGCCGAAAGGGATCGTCTTGTGGCTAGAGTTCAAGAGCTCGAGGGACAACTTTTTGATGCCAATCTCAAGCTGGAGACAATCTTGGGGAAGGCCTCATCATCAGCAAAAAAAAAAAAAAAAAGAGAGCAATAGCCCAGGCTGAGGTGTTACGAGAGAGGATCACCCTCCTGGATGCCGATCTGGCACAGGTTGAATACAAGTCTATGGAGTGCACCCTGTATGGAGTGTGGAGGCAGAATCCTGGTTTCAACTCCTCCTCCTTTGGTTATCATGTTGTTGCCAAGGTCGTCGAGTGGAATGCTCGTGGCGAAAGGCCTTGAGAATTCCTTTTTGCAGCTTTTATTTTCCAATTTTGATTTGGTTGTATAATTATTCAAACCTTGTTATGCCGGAGAGGTTTCTCCAGGTCCTTTGCTTTTTCCTCACAAGGAACTTTAACAAAACCTACTATGTTTTGTGCTTATTTTTGTGATGGAACATTATAATTTCCTCTCTTTTTTCTTATATGCATATGTGATCTTTTGTTATCATTTCTTTATGTCTGAGGTCCTTTTGAGCCCGCTCCTGTATGCAGAAGCAAAAAGGGGTGCATTAGGTCTCTCTTTTTGATAACTTGCTAATGTCTTATATGGACAGCAGTGATAGTCTCTTTGGTGCACCTTGACTTTATTTGTAAGGATATGTTGACCCTTTGGGTTTGTTCTATCCTTTTATATATTTTCGCGCGCGCTTGTTATTTTTTACGAGAAGCGTCCTTCTCGTCATTATGCATAGTACTATTTTCACAAGGGTCTCTTTTAGGACCCTTTTTGGCTAGACGGATTGGTGGTCGCTCTAGGCTTATTGGTTTATGCTCTCCTTGAGGCCTTACCCCCCGTGGAGGTATCAGCCTTTTTAAGGAAGTTATCCTCGTGAAACCTTTTGACTTCTTTTCACAAGCGTCTCTTGTCGGATACTTTTTGGCTAGACGGCTTAGTGACCGCTCGAGGCTTATTGGTGGACGTCCTCCTTGAGGCCTTACCTCCCGTGGAGGTGTTATCCTATCAAGAGGTTGTCCTTGTAGAACCTTTTGGCTTCCTTGACATCCATAAGGGTAGCTAATCCTTATGAATTCAAGAAGTGCTCTAGGCTTATCAGCGAATGTCCTCATTGAGACTGTACCCCCCGTGGAGGTGTCTAGCCTTTGTTGCAAGGTTTTCCTTGTAGAACATTTTTTTTTTTGCTATATACTCTGCCCCCAAGTGGTCAACGAGATTTATCTCGTCTAGCACTTTAATCAGTTTGCTCATGTACTATTATAATTTTAATTGGCAATGGGTATACAAGACTCGGATATGTGCCCGCATAAATGAGAAGTACGATACACAAATAAGAAACATATTCATTTAGGATGAGTAGAGTGCATAAGTATTCATGACAACGATGTGCTTGCTTCATACCAGGGCAACTAGGTGACCTCTTTAATTCATAGCTGCCTCTGTAGGGTAGGCTTGCTACTACATTGGGAGGCTATCTAGGGTAACCTCTTTGATTGATCGTACTAAAAGTAAATCCTTACCTGATATTCCCTCTCATGCGTGTATCCTCAGGTGGTCATGATCATCCTCTGCTCGTATGCATTCTAGGACTCTTTCATAGAAGTCACCTACATCCTCTATTTCTCTCTTGAGCATACTTCCCCACATTCCACTCTTCGGATGTACCCCTACGGTGATGGCCATTTTCAACTCGTCCTTAGATAACCTTCCCACTTTGGCTACCTATGCATGGAAGCGCTGGATATAGTTTATTAGACTTTCATTTTCACCTTGCTTTACATAGACATGGCTCCCAGCAGGTGCTGCATAGTCAGGGAAGGGGCATTGTTGCCAGAGGCATTCCCCTCCATGAGTTGTCATGCACGGTTCTTTTGGATGAGATGGGAAAGGTTCTACTAAGGTTCCTCATCGTGTTGCCTAACTCCTTCCTCCTTCTGTTTATTAAGTTCAAAAGGTCGCTGGTGGATGGAGCTTGGGTCTTTCTCTCCTTCATGAAAAAAATCTGTGAGGACCTTCTTTCTTTTCAGTCCATCTTCTCTTTGTTGGGACATGCCTCTCTTATCCCCCGGCTTCTTCCTTGATGAGGCAGTATTCATATCGTGTGTGTGCCCCCCACTTCTTTACTACACCCGTGGCAAAGAACCTTCATGGTGCTTCAAACGTGGGGAACTACTCCCTGGAAGTTGAATTTTTCCATCGTCAATGGGGAAGGTCGTTTCCTTCTTTTCCTGTTCTTCTCCTATATTCATGGTGGAAGGTACATCAAATTTTGCTTGTACCATGCAGTAGAGCACTTCCAGCATTTTTCGCACTGTCTCCTCTAATTTTTTATCTTTTAGGCGTAGCTCGTCCATCTCTCTCTTATCCATCCGGGGGTGTAATCCTTGTGGGTTTGGTTTCCTATGGATGATCACTGCCATCGGTCCTAGTGGCTTGGCAGTAGTGTAGGGAGAGGTGTTATAACATTCCTTTGCCTTCCTATGTTCTCCCTTTATGCTTGTTATTCCTCCAGGAGTTGGGAATATAATAGACAAGTGGTAGATCGAGGTCACTGCTTTCAATTCTCTCAGGAAGGGTCTCCCCAATACCGCGTTAAAAGCTGAAGCACAATCTACTACAACGAAGTTTGACATGACGATGGTTTACCAGGGTTGTTCCCCCATAGTGAGAGCTAACCCAATCGTTCCTAAGGGTTGTATCGAGTTCCCAGTGAATCCATATAAGGAGGCGTGGCAAGGTCTCAAGTTCTTCACTCCCAAGCCCATCATCTCTAAAGCGGGATGATATAAGATATCCACTGAACTTCCATTATCCACGAGGTCATGGTGCACTTTTGTATTGGCTATATGGACCATTAGCACCAAGGAATTGTTGTATATGAAAACTTCTTTGGCATATGTACTTCTTTCTCTTTCCAACTCCCCTTCGAATGCTAGATCTCCACAAACTATTCTTACTTCCCCCTACACCTTCAGGGCTCGTTTGTGGGCTCGTGGTGAAGCCATCCTACCTTCTGTTCTTGGGTTCTCTTTTGTAACATACCTACCCAGGTGCCCCTGCGTATGAGCTCCTCAATTTCTACTTTCAAAGGGTTACACTCTTTCGTGGTGTGGCCAATGTCCTTATGATACTGATAATGCTTACTAGGATCTCTCTTCGATCGATCTCCCTTCATCTGTGGGGCTGTTTTGAAGGGCACCTTATTCTCGTTTGTGAGGAAGATATGTTCCTCGGTATCTGTCAAGTCTATGGCGTTTTCCTGGGTTCACCTCCGTGTACGTGCTTTCTCAAATGGTCTTTTCTTGGCCCTTCATACACTATTTTCTTCTTTGCACCATTTGAGCCTTCATGGGCCGAGAGCTTGGAAAGGGATTCACTTTTTCTAGCCTTTAGGTTCTCATGGCCATCCTCGACATGAATGTACTTTTGTGCTCTTTCATAGAAGTCGTCTAAGTCAGTGACCTCTTTTTTGAGCATATTATCCCATAACTTACTGCCTAGGCACACTCCAGCCATGATTGCCATCGTGAGTTCTCCTCTAGTTAGGCTTCCTACCTTAGCCGCCTCCATGTTGAACCTGTGGATATAGCTCTTCAGACTTTTTCCTTCACCTTTCTTTATGTTAGTGAGGCAAGTACCTGGCATGGTGTAATCGCGCACTGCATGGTGCTGCTGGAGAAATTCGTCAGAAAATTATTGCCATGATCTGATGGACCTAGGCCAAAGTCTCTTGAACCACTAGTATGCTAGTCCCTTCAACATGACATCAAAGCAGTGGCATCTGGCTCTGCTATTAATTCCCCTTAACTTCATTAAGTCATTGAATGCATCAAGATGGTACTTTTGATCTGTATTGCCCTCGTAAGGGGTCATGTAGGGCTCTTTGAAGTTGGCTGGGAGCCGCATGACTTGGATTTCTCTAGTGAAGGGTGATTCATAATCAAACTCATCATCGACAGCGTGCCCCCAAAACGCGGTGATTTTCTTGCTTCGTAGGCTCTTCATCTCAATGTCTAAGTCCCGTCTCCTTTTGTTCAAGGAGTCTCTCAAGTCGGATGGGTTGGCCTTTCCTTTCCTTTTTTCTTCCGGGGGAGTCGCAGGAGGTGTGGTCCTCTCGTCCGACCTTTTCCTGTTGAGCTCCTCCCTCATGCCTGGGGGTGTTTCTCTTAAAGTAACCTCAGCTTCGTTCTGAGGGTTAGCGTCGATCCCCCGCTCTGGCCTTTTAGGCTGCTTCACCTGCCCAGGACGCTCATGTTGCTTTGGCTGAGGGGTATTGCTAATGGAGAGTCGAGTTCTCCTATCATCCACAGGAAATATGGTCTCTCCCCTCTCATGGCTTTTTTCCTTTTTCTTTGGAAGAGGCATGCTTGACTTTCCTTGTAACAGGCCATTTAACACCTCTTGCATGTTTTTCTAAGGTGGTTTCTATGCTTTGATTCTTTCTGTGCAACTCGTGTATCTCGTCCTTGTAGAATCGAGTCTTGGATCTCGAGCTTATAGAATGGACTTGGGGACTCTTACTGGGCCTACGTGTTGAAGGACCTGGGTCCCACTGACCGAAGCTTGGCATCAGTGGCTGCCTTAGGGGAAAGGACACTACCGCACCACCCATAGGGGGGGTTGCTTATCTTGGACGGTCTCCATCAGGTTGGATAGCTGAGGATTAAGCCTCCCTTTCATCTTCACGAGCCATGGGCTCCTCTAGTGCACCAACGTTCTCGAAGGTGGAGGGTTCCTCATGGAGGCTTTCAACTGATCTCCGTCCAGGTGGACATCAACTTCTTGTGGTTTTTTCAAACGCTTGGAACGTCTTGTCATCTTTCCTTGCCAGAATAAATGAAAGAACAGTGGCTTGACACCTTATCCTTCACATAGACGGCACCAAACTGTTGACGCTAAGAACTCGTCAACTAAGTTAGATTACAGATTTTGTGAGTTGTAAAAGAAGCGAACTTGAATCGACTGAACTTCAAAAAAACTTTCTGATATTTCCAAGAACTTAAAACGTAAATGCTAGAATTTTCAAATGGAAAATAAAGATAATGGAGAAAATATGTGTATTCATTAACAATGGATTATTACAAAGCTCGCATAATCTGCCCCTTTCTCAGGTGAGGGAGGTCATATTTATAGGAGGGCACTATTGGCTCACTGTACACGGTGGTCCCGGGGGGACATGGCCCTATATATGTAGGCTTTGGACGATAGTGGTGTTGGGAGTGTGGTGGTCGGCTCCAGTACATGCCAAAGGTCTGCGGGAGCACCTCAATTTTAGTACCTAGTTGTACCTCCACTATCTTTTTAGTACGAACGTCAGAGGTTGGCTGGGAAGGACCACATCAGGTACCTTACTCATATGACAACTACTTGTCTGGCATGGAGATTATGATCAGACATCTGGGGTATTCAGGGCCATACCATCGTACGTATTTCCTACCTGGGGTGGACAAGGCCAACTACTTGTCTGTGCATTCCACACATGTATGAGCTCTTCTGGTCATACGTGGGTTTTCATCTCCGCAAGGCACCATATTCTTACGAACTTCAAGTATTGAAGTCCTTATATGTCATCAGGGAGGACATGGTCCCTAGGCACCTGGGAGGCAAGAACCTCATGAGACGCTGGAAAGAGGCAGAGCGTGCAAGGGGCCTCGTGAGATGCTGGCGTGAAGTGGAGTGTGCGAGGGGCCTCGATAGATGTTGGCGCAAGGTGGAGCATGTGAGGGGCCTCGTGAGAAGCTGGCATGAGGTGGAACAAGCAGATGCCCTCGCGAGATGCTAGCGCGAGGCGGAGCATGTGAGGGACCTCGCAAGATGCTGACGCGAGGTAGAGCTTATGAGGAGCCTCGCAAGATGTTGGCACGAGGCAGAGTAAGCAGGTGCCCTCATGAGGTGCCAGGTCAGGCTTGGTTGTTTCCATCCCGAGCCTATTTTTTGGGAAGAATTTAAGGTGGGAGCATCGTGTGAATGAAATTTTTGCATCCACAAATCCCCTCCCTTACCTTCTGCTGAGTATTTTGATATTTTTCTATTTAATACCAACAGTAGCAACTTTATCGGGTATGGTTATAGAGGCCACAGTGTGTACACAATTTTGGTTTCTTTTCAAAAGGCTTATTTGTGTGCAGGGGCAGCGATAGGTAAGAGAAGATTGGATAGTGGTCTTTGTTTTTCTTCTTGTATTAGGAGAGAAAAAACTTTGTTAATGGGTGGAAGGGACTCCATCATTACAATATTGGAACGAATTTAGGCATATTACTCATTTAAACCGATAAGGAAATACAAAACGTAATATTGTTCTTGATAAGAGGAAGAAGCTCCATCAGTGATGGGCCAAAACATAGTAATATTATTCTTACAAATTACTGAAGTATGTAGTAATGTCAAGCTCACCATGCTTGATGTTGGAGATGGACTGCTTCAGTTGGTAAATGTAATGTCCCAAATTCCCTAATGTGGCTTAATGCTTGGATTAGGGGGCCAGGAGGGCCATGATTGATTTATTATGCAATTATGTGATTTAATGCATGATTATGTGGTATATATGATGATAATAGCATGCATGTCAGTCCAATCATCATTAGAACGGCATTTTCGTAATTTTGATCTATTAAGAGCACATTTGTAAATTTATGTGCATGTTTATGATTTATGGATGAGACCACATTATAATGTGGATATGTTCGAGCTATTCAGCATGAGACGATCTTAGAATGCAAATTGGTGGTTTGGTCATAATGGGGTAATTTACCGGGCTCGGGGTGAGCCTCGAGGTAATTTGATGCTTAGTACATTACCGAGAATGAACGGGTAATGGGATATGATTTAATTATTATTTGAGAATATTGGGCATAACGGGAATTGGAGGACGTTAATTATGATTAGCGGGACAAGTGGGAAATGACTGTTTTGCCATTGGGTGGCTGTATAGGAATTAATTGGGCTTAGGGGCATTTTGGTCTTTTAACCATGGGATATATTTAAACTTAGAGGGTTTTAGAAGGTGAAGGCTTAAGGCAAAAACAGGGCTTCTTTCTTCTTCTCTCACGCTCATCTTCCTCTCTCTCTTTGGTTGTGATTTTTGGAGCAAGATTGAGGATTCAAGCTAGGGAATTAAAGCTTGAAGGTTTAGGCTAGTGATCAGCCATTGAAGGGGATTCAAACATGTGTTTAAGGTAAGATTATAACAATAGTTTCTGGTTTTTTCTCTTTTATAAGGATAGTTTAAGGTTTGAAAGTCTTGATTGTTGAAGTGGTTATTGGGTGTTGTTTTGAATGGTTCAAAGAATGGGTTTTGCTGTTTAAATGTTGGTTGTGTTGTGTTGATGCTTGGGTGTGATTTTGGGATTTAATTGATGAAGGTTTAGGCCAGTTTGAATTGAGAAATGGGCAGGGGAGCTGGGTTCGCAGGGTCAAGTCGCGACCTAGACCCAGGCCAGAGCCTCCCCTAGGCTTTGTTAAGCAGGCGCGCCGCGACCCACTAAGCCAAGTTACAGCCCGCCCCTACCTTAGACAAATGTTCTCTGTCTTGGGGATGCACCGCGACTCATTAGGTCAGGTCACGGCATGCCCCTTCTTTTTGTGCCAAGATGGGTTTTTTCAAGGGTTTAGGCTCGGGGTTTCATTTATTAAGGCTCGAGATCGAATCTTCTAACCGTTTTAGTACGATTCGAGGCCCCAGGAGCGGGGTTTACACCATGAACCTTTTATTATTTATTTTTATTGATGGGATTTCATATTTGGTTATGAATAGGTGACAACTAGGGGGCTTAAGTACCGATCGTTCTCAAAGGTCGTTCTTTTATTATTTCACGCTCGAACTAGAGGAAAGAAAACTACACCAAGTATGTGACATGCATTGTTTTTGATGAGGCATGTTGAGTGCTCTATATATGGACATTGATCGCATAGTAAATGCATAGCATCTTTGCTTATCTATGTATGGCACTGACTTATTAGTCAGGAAACAGCAATGGTGTTTAGTATTAATAGTGAAGCTGTGACTTATCTGTCATGTTCAGCGGTGATACTGAGCACTGGTCGTATGGTATTGGCTTAAGAGTAAAAAATGGCACTAATGTGTTTAACACAGGCCGAAATGATTAGATCTAATAAACAAGAGCATGAAATGCTTGACTGACCCCAAGTTCGAAGAAAACTAAAAGCACTTATCTGGTTTAAAGGCTAATTACTTAGACCCAAGGCCAAAAGGCTCAGGTGACTGAAATGTCACATGGCTTAGGGAGCAGATCCCCATAGATAGACTTATTAGTCATCTATTCAGAGTATAACTTATTAGTCACTTATCTGATTAGGGTGCAGAGCCCAAAGTGTGACTCTTTAGTCACCTATCTGATTAAGGTGTGGAGCCCCAAAGTGTGAGTCACTATCTGATTAGGGCTGCAAGCCCCATAATGATTACCATAATCGTTTATTTATATTACATACATGCAGTAATAAGTTTTCTTGCTGAGCCTTGGCTCATGGGTGCTATGTAATGCAGGTAAAAGGAAAGAAAAGCTCACCTAGCCTTGAGTGGAGAGCTTAGGTGGCGATGTGTACATATGCGGTTGCTGACCACCACGGCCAAGGTGTTTCTCAGAGGAACTAGGGGTTAACCCTATTTTTGCCGCTTAGGTCAATGGGTTGTAAAAACTTTTATGGGCCCATTTACAGTTTAATGTTTTAAATAAAATATATCCATTCCTTTTGATCGAGATTTTTCACCTTAGCCTATTAATGACACCTAGATGCACGTTTATAACCAAATGACTCGTTCAGCGAGTTAAGCACTTTTTAAAGTCCACCGTAACGTTCTTGGAGTAACCAAGGCGTTACATCTTGGTATCAGAGCCTTGACCCAGTCGGAAGTGTGGCCGACGAGGACGTCAGACCTCTAAGGGAGGGTGACTGTGACAATCAGAATCCCATGATCTGCAAGGGGAAAGACCAATTAAAAGTTGTGCAATCCCACATTGCTTGGGGAAGGTCAAGTGTGATGATTCTAAGATTGTGTAGGTATGGGATACATAGTTGAAGAGGGCTTAAATGGATTGATGGGTACTACCTATGCCAACAAGATGCATCTTCTTTTTGGTAGCCCATCACTTGGAACTCCAAAGTTAAGCGTGATTGACCTGGAGTAGTCTCATGATGGGTGACCTCCTAGGAAGTTTTCCCAGGAAGCGTGCAAGTGAGGACAAAACACGCTGGAAAGACTCATGTTGGTTTGCAAGGCCATTCATTATTCCAAGAAGCAACCATAGTGACGTGGGGCATTACAAATTGTATCTGAGCGTGCCAAGGTTTAGGGTTCCTGTAGACTAGCTGGGCATGTACACTCGCCACTGAAGACAAGCTCAACTCATGGTTTGGTAACTATTTATGTGGTTATATGTTTAACTTCTTAAATAGAATAGAAATGCTTTACCTATCTACATGAGATACATTAATAAGGCTGGGTCTTGAAGCGAGAACGTGCTTATTAGTATTGATATTGTTAGAACATGCTTATTTGCATTGTTAGTTGTTAATTGCTAAATGCTAAATGTTAAATGTTATGATCATGAATCAACATGTTTATTTGTATTATTGTGGAACATGGATGAATATCTACTTGATCTTGGACCGTGAGGCGGCAAGAGGTTTAGTTATCACTGCCTGACTGGCCGCATTGATTGTTTCAGCATAGTATAAGTTGATAGTATGATTCCAAGCCAAACAGATTCATCAATTGGCCAGGAAGATCAGGGTCAGAATGACAGGCAGGGTCAGGAGAATGACCAGAGTTAGATCCCTCAGCTAGCTCCTAATAACTGGCAGCAATTGTTTACTGATTTACAGGTTAGAGTTATGAGGCAGGAAGAAGAAATCTGCCTCCTGAGACAACAACAGGTTCCTGCAGGGAACAGTCTACCATAGGCACCACCTGTAGCAGTGCCATTAGTTGAGCAGCTACCAGAGGCTGGAAGTAAATGGGCACCCTTTTATGAAAGGTTTAGGAAACAGCAACCTCTAGTTTTTTAGGGCGGTGCAAATCCATCTAAGACTAAGCAGTGGATGAGCATGGTTACCACCATCCTTGACTTTATGAGGGTGTCTGGTAATGAGAGGGTGGCTTGTACCATGTATATGTTTCAGGAGGATGCCTGAATTTGGTGGGAAGTGATATCCCAAACCAGAAATGTCGATGCCTTGAATTGGGAAGAGTTTCAAACGTTGTTTAATGAGAAGTACTATAATGATGCCATTAGGGCTGCAAAGGCTGATGAGTTTAGCAGATTACTTCAGAGGAGTTTGTCAGTGACTAAATATGCTCTGAAGTTTGACAGATTGGCAATGTTTTCCATGGAGCTGGTGCCCACTGATGGGACCAGAAGGGAGAGGTTTCTCCTGGGGCTACAACCTAGAATATCCCAAGATGTTTGTATCACCACTGTGGCTGGAGTTACCACTTATGCACAGGTGGTTGAGAAACGTAGGAACGTGGAGTTCCAGGTAGGAGACTATGTTTTCCTTAGAGTCTTGTCATGGAAAGGGGTGAGAAGATTTGGGAAGAAGGGCAAGTTAAGCCCTAGGTTTGTAGGTCCATTTGAGATCCTGGAGAGGATTGGTCAGGTGGCCTACAGGTTTCCCTTAGCACCGGCATTTTCAGCCATGCATAACGTATTTCATGTTTCAGCTCTTTGGAGATATGTATCAGATGTGAATCATGTTTTGAGTTACAAAGATCTGGAGCTTGAGGCAGATCTCTCCTATGAGGAACAGCCAGTCTAGATACTAGACAAAAAAGACAAGGTCCTGAGGAATAAAACTATACCTTTGGTTAAGGTATTATGGAGGAACAGCAAGGTCGAGGAAGCGACCTGGGAGCTGGAGTCAGATATGTAGAGTCAGTATCCCGTGTTGTTGAGGTAAATTTCGAGGACGACATTTATGTAAGGAGGGGATAGTTGTAATGTCCCAAATTCCCTAATGTGGCTTAATGCTTGGATTAGGGGGCTAGGAGGGCCATAATTGATTTATTATGCACTTATGTGACTAAATGCATGATTATGTGGAATATATTATGATAATAGCATGCGTGTGGTTCCAATAATCATTAGAAGGGCATTTTTTGTAATTTTGATATGTTAAGAGTATATTTGTATATGTATCTGCATTTTTATGATTTAAGGATGAGACCGCATTATAATGTGGACACGTTCGAGCTATTCGGCATGAGACGATCTTAGAATGCAAATTGGTGGCTTGGTCTTAACGGGATAATTTACCGGGCTCAGGGTGAGCCTCGAGGTAATTTGATGCTTAGTACATTACCAAGAATGAATGGGTAATGGGATATGATTTAATTATTCTTTGATAATATTGGGAATAACAGGAATTGGAGGACGTTAATTATGATTAGCGGGATAAGTGGGAAATGATTGTTTTGCCCTTGGGTGGCTGTAAGAAACCTACACCCAGTATGTGACATGCATGGATTTTGATGAGGCATGTTGAGTGCTCTATATATAGACATTGATTGCATAGTAAATGCATAGCAACTTTGCTTATCTATGTATGGCACTGACTTATTAGTCAGGAAACGGCGATGGTGTTTAGTATTGATCGTGAAGCTGTTACTTATCTGTCAAGTTCAGCGGTGATACTGAGCACTGGTCGTATGGTATTGGCTTAAGAGTCAAGAACAGCATTAATGTGTTTAACACAGGTTGAAATGATTAGATTTAATCAACATGAGCATGAAATGCTTGACCGACCCCAAGTTCGAAGAAAACTAAAAGCACTTGTCTGGTCTAAAGGCTAGTTACTTATAGTCAGGGCCAAAATGCTCAGGTGACTGAAACATCACATGGCTTAGGGAGCAGATCCCCATAGATAGACTTATTAGTCATATATTTAGAGTATGAATTATTAGTCACTTATCTTATTAGGGTGCAGAGCCCAAAGTTCGACTCTTTAGTCATCTATCTGATTAGGGTGCGGATCCCCAAAGTGTGACTCACTATCTAATTAGGGCTGCAAGCCCCAGAATGATTACCATAATCATTTATTAATATTACATACATGCAGTAATAAGTTTTCTTGCTGAGCCTTGGCTCATGGGTGCTATGTAATGCAGGTAAAAGGAAAGAAAAGCTCACCCAGCCTTGAGTGGAGAGCTTAGGTAGCGATGTGTACATATGCGGTCGCTGACCACCACGGCCAAGGTGTTTCTCAGAGGAACTAGGGGTTAACCCTATTTTTGCCGCTTAGGTCGATGGGTTGTAACTTTTATACTGTAATGACCATTTTGGATTTTAAAAACTTTTATGGGCCCATGTACAATTTAATGTTTTAAATAAAATATATCCATTCATTTTGATCGAGATTTTTCACCTTAGCCTATTAATGACACCTAGATGCACGTTTATGACCAAATGACTTGTTTAGCTAGTTAAGCACTGTTTTAAGTCCACAGTAACGATCTTGGAGTAACCAGAGCATTACAATAAATCAGAGGGCCATTGCTCTGGTAGTATTGATCATGGAGATCTTGCCACATTACATAGGCTCGGTCATGGTAGAGAATGCTTGCAACAATTGGAGGCAATATAGAGTTGATTACCAGCCCATAACCATGGAGTTGCAACGAGTCCAAGAGTTGTAGTTGGGGTCATGGATTGGTGGTGGGGGAATCATACCCAGAACAAACCCAAACTTGTTTTTTCCCACAAGAGAAATGGTGATGGAACGAACCCAAGAATTATAATTGTTACTTCCTTTGAGAATACTAGAAACCTAAATAGAACTTGGTTGATTGGCATGCCAAAGAGAATATGGATTCTCATAGATGGGTTGAACCGTGGGTGGTGGAGGTTGAACAGGTCAATTGGTGCGAGTAGAGTTGCCATTGTCAGTGATGGGGTTGTTGATCTGATTGGTGGGATGGCCATGGCTAACATGGGTATCATCATTTTTCCGTGGCAGTAGTGACGTTGTTGCGATCTTGTTCTTGCTATGAAGATACGGAGGCAGACAAGAAGAAATAAAGAGGGGGAAATCAATAGCTATTAGGGTTAGATATTTTTGGACAAAAAATCTCAATTTGTGTCAAGCCTTGTAACATCTATTGATTCACATAAAATCGTAGACTTATGATTTTATGTAACTAAGGTTCTACAACTCAAAGGTCCATTCTATCACTTGATCTTATTTGTGTTGTTTTCATTCTAAATTCATGTTATAATTATTTAATCTTTAAGTTTCATGATTTGCATTCATACTTTGAATATGTTTATTTAATTATCAAGATTTGCATTCATACTTTGAATATGGTTCTTTAATTATCAAGATTTGCATTCATACTATGAACATGGTTCTTGATTAGTCTCTAGGGTTTGAAATATTGAATTAATCTCTATTATTCATTGTTTGATTGGAAAGTGTAAGTGATAAATCTCCAACAATCAAAAATCTATAATTCTAATTAATTTATTTTGTGTTTTACAGAATCAACAATGAGGGAAATTGGTTCATCTTCTACAACCTTCAAATCCTTGGTTCAAGATTTGGTATGTGTTGAACACATAACCATGAGAGATCAAAGAAAGTTCTATTTGGATATGTACTACATGAATGTGGATATGGATTCAAAGTCTTCATCAAAAAAGGATGAGACAACTCAATGAGATTACATACTCAAGGAGATTGGTATCATCAAATTCTTTACTACTAAATGTGTAGATTTCAAGAATTTGAATGAAATGTGTTTGCTGCTATATTTTTGTGAGCTTGAGCTTTTTGCTTATATTAAGAGTGCAATGGTGAATGTTAATGAAAAATTTAAGGGTTATTGTTATACTTGTTTTTTTTGTAAAGTTATTGTTGATCCTCAAACTGGTCAACGACACAGAGTCAAATAAACGATAGTAAATGAGAGGAAAACAAGAAGAGAATCAAATGTAAAACAAACGACACAAACGATTAATAGTGGTTCGGCCCCAATAGATGGTAATGACCTACATCCACTTAGTGTTCTTATTGATATTGAATCCCAACACTGTGATCAATGACTAGGGTTCACGAGTTTCACAAGCCTTGGGAGATTACAATTTCGGTGAATAATCACACTATATGCTTCTCTCTGAGTACAAAGATTCCAAGTCCAAAAGTCCCTTCCTTGAGCCCTTTGATTCTTATTTATAGGCTCAAGAAGGCTACATGGGCCAATGGGCCTTAATTATAATTAAGACTTATGTATCAAGGTAATAAAAGAAAATATAATAAATGTTAATATTACAATATTGCATATCAAAAAGAAATCAGCGAAAGTATGCGACCAGACTGGTCGAACCTAAGCATGAGGCTTGATCAATTGATAACTCTTTGGTCGATGGTCGAACAAGACTCATTCACTTAAAGTTGCCACGTGCCTGCCACGTCATCATGAGTCGTTTTAGGGTAAACATTTGCCCACCAAGTTTATTTTACTACGACCAGCATAAACTAAACGTAGGCGACCGTCTTTTCGTATGCCCTATCAAATCTGTCAGAGCCGCCCATGCCTTCTCGAAAAAGGCAACCAATCATGTCTTTGTGGTTTCCCAAAAGTGGTCTGACGGCTATTACACTTACCCATGCCTTGGAAAGTTACCCCTTATGATTACCTTGGTAACTTCTCCTCGGTCAATATAAATAACTCCTCATAATCATTTTTCACTTTTTACATTTCACTTTCACTTCAAGAAAACCAAAGAACAAGTCACAGAAAGCCCAGAAACTCAGACGGTCTTGACGATTCGTGAAGCTTATGTCCAACCTTCCGACTTAGCATTTCAGAAATTTACTCCAACCTTTATCTAAGTAAGTTTCTCAAACTTTTCAGTCGTTGAGATGCCATACAATATCTGTTTTATATCGGTTTTAGATTCTAAGTTCTTGAACATTCTTGAAGAAATTGTTTTGGGGTAAATGGGTACGTAGATCTGAGCCTAACATGAAAGGATAATAATACTTTTTAGGGGTTAGGAATTAGTTTGGTAGTTAAGATTATTAATTTAGAAAAAACTGGGTTTTTCCCGCCCTTTCAGAGTCGAAAAGTTTTTCCTGAAAAACTTTTCACTTCTGCTTTTTAATCCATTTTCCAAACTATTTGTATAGAATTTAGTATTTTTTTTGTTAGAATGTTGCTGGTCGTATAAAAGCTTAACTTTTATACACGAGCAACATTATTCCAACTCTTTACACTTCTTGGTCTTTTGGCCGTAGATTCTCATCTCCCCTTCTCTGTTCGAAGATTTTCATGCACGATCCGTGGGGAGGTGAGAGGCCGATCGACGATGACTTGCTCGCCTAGTTGCTTGAAGATCAGGACCAGCCATTGTTACTTATCTCGAAGATTCCTTTTTCCCATACCTCGTCTAACAGACCTTGAACCAGTCCATCAAACATGGGTCGAGTAAAATCCATCGCCCAGAAAAAGAAACCAACCAACCCACCTGCAAATCAGCCTGCTCCTCGGGCTGAAATTCTTCGACCAGCAGATAAGCCAAAAACACTCAACCAAAAATCTAAACAAAGGCCCAACCCTGGGACGTCCTCCAAAGATGGAGATTCGAGTAACATCCCTGGCTAGCATGACTAGCATAGAAAAAAGTGCCAAAGAGCTGGTCACGAAGGCCAATCTAAGGCTGGTCGGCCTTCTGGCACCTCACTAGGATGTGAGGGAATCAATAGCGGGGAGTGCTACTGGTGAAGAAATTCTCGAGCAGCACCATGACGTGTCACAACATCCAAGGAGGAGAACAACTGGGGTGACAATTAGGGTACCCTCCAGCACCCCGCAAGCAGCTACTGCCCCTACTCCTTTGGGAAAGGAAAAAAAAAGGTTTTCGAACACCCTGTGCCCATACTTGAATCATCAGATGAGAACGGTACTGACCTTTCGCTCTTAGATAGTTTGCCAATTCCCCATCATTTATTTGATGGGGACGGCAACTTTAAATACACCCCTATTTTAAATTCAGACTTCTTCAAGTCAGAGAGTGAGTGTAGCAGTAGTTCAGTAAATAGTGTAGCGACCAGTAATTGTAGCTCGGGTATTTTACTTACAATTTCCTTGCTGTTATTTTCTTGATGTAGTAAGTACATCTATTCATATTGTCTAACTGCTCGTATGTTTCCTTAATTGTAGATATGTCATCTGAAGATATGTTTGAGCTTTATAGCGTACCCGTTGCTCCTTCGAGCAAGAAAAAGGAGAGTAGCAAAGCCCGTCCAACCAAAAAGGCTCAGACTGGGGATCCTCCAGCAGCAGTTCCTTAAAAGGAAACAATGCCCCCTCCATCACCCCTTGACCAGACGTCTCCCCCAGCACTAGTCGACTAGAACCCTCCTCCACCAGTACCTGCCGACCAGACACCTCCTGAGCAAACTGGAGATGTCCTGACAAATGTCATGCTTAGCTCAGCCAAAGAGAGAATGACCAAACTCTCAAGGTACAAACTCAACTGAGAGGCCATTGTCAGCACAGACTCCATGGAGGTCGACCAGATAATTAATCAAGCGCTGAACGAAATAGTCAGTGTAAGCTGCTATCTATTGCTGAGTCTTTATTTAATTATTTTGTCATTTTCTGCCATCACCTTATCCTTTTCGCTGATCGCAGGGAATGCTAACTATGACTGCGAGTTGGCGCCGCTCAGGGGCTTTGATTACTCAATTCAAAGAGTCCAAGGCCAGGCATACCGAGGAGTCCCAGATGGCTGAGAAGAAAAATGCAGAACTGCTCGAGCAGAACATCAAGTTGGGCAAAGAACTGAAGACATTCCAGGCCGCCCTGACCAAAGCCCTTTTAGAGAAAGAGAAGTTTAAGGAGGCTTGTAAACTTAACTTCCAGGAAGCCAAAAAGCTTGAGGGTGAGCTGGTCGCTAGCAGAAAGGAAAATGAGGGGCTGGAGGGGCGCATCAAAGAGCTCGAGGAAACTAATGCCAGCAACTTGGAGAGGTATAAGGGAGCCACATCTAACTGCTTCTACGGGTTCTGGAAACACAACCGCGACGCATACTTTAGCTATCTTTCCGAGCGTATGAGGCAAACTGAAATAAATCGGTGCCTTGCTCGCTTGGAGGAAGAGGAGAGAGAGAAAATCCCAGCCTCCCCTAAAATCTCCTTGGCTACGGGCATTGATGGCACGAAAGAGGAAGTTGGGGCCTCTGTCAACTAGCAAAATCCTCAGGACCCTCTTGCCACTTCATAATTTTACTTGTTTTTCTTTAATTTTAACCTGTAGTTTAAGACACACGAACTACGGTTTGTGATGTCAAAACAATATATATTTTTATTGCTGCATGGGCAGCTTTCCTTTTAATAGACAATTACATCCGAGCAGTAACTTCTCGCGGTGTAAAGGATTTCACTTTTAATATTATAATATTTGCATTTTATTATAACATCTATTCACATGACCGAACTTAGCATAGCACTTTGGTTTGATTTAACAAAATAACAAAATTTTGAAAAATACTCTAAGTATCGTAGCATGCTTTCACTTATTTTTCTCGTGTGTTTACATACTTGTTGATATGCTTTGCTTACTAGATACCTTATATGCCCCCCAAGTGATTGAGGAGCTTTAGGTCCTCGGTCACTTTCCTTGACCAAGACCTGTTCGAACATAAACTGCTCAGAATAGATACTTGTAAAATGATAATATAGCAAAACAACACACGTAATGGGAAAATACTTGTAATAAATACAATAGTTGGCAAGATTGACTAGCTGCGCACAATCCCTTTTGTTTCTCGCAATAAATGGACAATCGAGTATGTACGAGTGATCAAAAGTATGATCTTACACTTCTAAGCGATCAATCACAAAATTGACTAACCCTTGTTCACAAACTTGTAAAAAGTAAAGTTAATAGAAGCCAATTCTGTAAGAAGAATTTTTTATTGATAGTACTTGCGCAGTTGTTCTCCATTCCAATAGCGAGGAATGAGATCTCCGTTTAAGCGAGCAAGTTTATAAGTGCCTGGATGGAGGACTTCTTCGATTTGGTATGGTCCTTCCCAGTTCAGTCCGAGTACTCCGACAGCTTGATTCTGGGTGTTAAGGAAAACTCTTCTAAGTACCAGATCTCCCACATTAAATTTCCTTTCACGTACTTTAGAGTTGAAATACCAAGCGACCTTTTTCTGGTAAGCTGCTACTCAGAGTTGGGCTTGCTCGTGCCTTTCTTCGACCAAATCCAAAGATTCCATTAATAACTGGCTATTAGCGCCTTGATCGTATGCCATTCTCCAATGTGATGGCGGATGTAATTCAACAAGCAACATAGCTTCATATCTATAGGCCAAGGAAAATGGAGTATGGCCCGTTGCTGTTCGATGGGATGTTCTGTACGACTAGAGGACTTTAGGCAACTGCTCTGGCCATGCCCCTTTTGCTTCCTCAAGCCTTTTCTTCAGAGTATCCTTCAGTATTTTATTGATAGCCTCTACTTGCCCATTTTCCTACGGGTGAGCAACTAAAGAAAAGCTTTTGATAATTCCATGCCGCTCGCAAAAATCCGTGAACACATCACTATCAAACTGCGTGCCGTTGTCTGAGACAATTTTTCTTGGTAACCCATAGCGGCATACTATGTTCTTGAGTACAAAGTCCAGTACTTTCTTGGTCGTTATGGTCACAAGTGGCTCAGCTTCGGCCCACTTTGTGAAGTAATCGACGGCCACCACGGCGTATTTAACGCCGCCCTTTTCTATGGGCAAACACCCGATTAGGTCTATTCCCCATACTGCGAATGGCCACGGACTTTACATCTGCTTTAGCTCATTAGGGGATGCTCGCGGAATCTTGGAGAATCTCTGACACTTGTCATATTTTCGAACAAATTCCATCGAGTCTTCATTCATTGTTGGCCAGAAGTACCCTTGCCTTAGGATCTTTTTCGATAAACTCTGTCCCCCAGCGTGGTCCCCACAGAAACCTTCATGGACTTCTCGCATTAAATCCTTGGCTTTTTCTTTAGAAACACACCTTAGGAGTGGCATTGAGTACCCTCTTCGGTATAGAATTCTGTCGACCAGGATAAACCGAGCAGCTTGCCTCTGGAGGGTCCTTGCTTTGTTTCTGTCCATAGGCAACACTCTATGCGTTAGGTACTCAGTGAAAGGTGCCATCCATGTATCTGTTGCCATAATTACCAGATAAGATTCTTCTGTTCTGATGCTTGATGCGGACAGCCGTTCAACGAGCACTATGTTCAGCGTGTCAGCATCATTCGCACTCGCTAGTTTAGCCAAGGCATCAGCGTTTGAGTTTTGGTCGCGAGGTACTTGTTGGAGAGTATATCTATCAAACTGTACCAACAAATCCTTTACTTTGTTCAAGTAAGCAACCATCTTCAGCCCCCGAGCTTGATACTCCCCAGTAATCTGATTAACCACCAACTGGGAGTCACTATAGATTTCAAGTGAGTTTATGTTCATGTCCCTGGCTAATCGTAAACCTGCGAGCAGGGCTTTGTTATTGGACATTGTGAAGTTGAATCTGATTGCGCAGTGGAATCGATGTCCTTCGGGTGTTATCAAAATCACTCCGGCTCCAACGTGATGTTCATTAGAAGAATCGTCTGTAAACAAATTCCAAGAAGGAGTTTGGCTTTGAGGCTCAGGCTCTTCTGTTTGTTCACTGTTTGGAAGCCCAGTGAGCTCTGCGATGAAGTCGGCCAGAACTTGCCCTTTTACTACTGCTCATGGTAAGTAAGAAATTTCAAACTGCCCAAGTTCAACTTCCCATTTCAATAATCGACCAGCGGCTTCTGGCTTCTACATAAGGGCTGGTCGGTTAATACTATGATGGGATGAGCTTGGAAGTACGACCGCAGCTTTCGGGAGGCTAAAATCAAGCAGTAGGCTAATTTTTCAATGGGCGGATACCGCAGTTCTGCTCCTATTAGCCTTTTGCTTGCATAATATACGACCTTTTGCACATTTTCCTCCTCTCTTACCAGGACAACACTAGCAGCATATTCTGTGATCGCCAAGTAGATGAACAGAGTTTCTTTTTCGACTGGCTTAGATAGAATCGGTGGCTGTGACATATGAGACTTTTAAGCTTGAAAAGCCTTCTCATATTCCTCCGTCCACTCGAATTTCTTATTGCCTCTAAGGAGATTAAAAAATGGGACGCACTTGTCCATCAATTTGGAGATAAATCTACTTAGAGCAGCGATTCTCCCTGTTAAACTTTGAACATCTTTGATCTTCATTGGCGATTTCATATCGACCAGAGCCTTGATCTTTTCGGGATTAGCTTCAATTCCTCGTGAGTTCACTATAAATCCCAAAAATTTCCCTGATCCAACTCCGAAGGAACACTTGAGGGGATTCAGCTTCATCTGATACTTATTCAAGACGTTGAAGCCCTCTTCCAAGTCCCATATGTGTTCTTCTACCTTCTTCGACTTAACCAGCATGTCATCAACATATACCTCCATGTTTGTACCGATCCGCTCTTAGAACATGTGATTGACTAATCGCTGGTAAGTCGCACCAGCATTTTTCAAATCGAAGGGCATCACTTTGTAACAGTAAAGCCATGTATCAGTCTAAAAGCTAGTGTGATCCTCATCAGGTGGGTGCATACTGATTTGATTGTACCCAGAGTATGCATCCATAAATGACAGGATCTCGTGCCATGAAGTGGCATCGACCAGCTGGTCAATTCTTGGGAGTGGAAAACAATCCTTCGAGCAGGCTTTATTAAGATCTGTGAAATCCACGCATGTTCTCCACTTGCCATTTGGCTTGGGTACTAGTATGGGATTAGAGACCCACGATGGGTAAAACGCTACCCTGATGAATATGTTCTCCTTTAGCTTCTCAACTTCTTCCTTTAGAGCTTTCGATCTATCTTTGTCGAGCACCCTTCTTTTCTGTTGCACTGGTGGAAAACTCTTGTCTATGTTCAGGACATGGCTGATAATAGCTGGGTCAATTCCAACCATGTCTTTAAGCGACCAGGCAAAGAATTCTTGGTTCTTCTTCAAAAATTCCACCAGCTTTTGTTTTATCATTGTCTCTAAGTTTTTACCGACTTTCACAACCCTGGTCAAATCTGCTTCATCGAGTTGGACCTCTTCAAGGTCCTCGATGGGTCCTACTTCTTCATCAAAATCCCCAAAAGCGGGGATCCAAATCCCTATCCTCCCTTTGGGCAACACCCTATTTGGTGACGCAATCACCTGATTGGGCTTGAGTTTCATTGGTCGTCGGCAACTCTTTTCCGGCGCCTTCCTTTGATCCACCTTTCTTCGCCTTAGAAATCGAGGAATTGTAGCATTCCCTTGCTTCCCGTTGGTTCCCAATATGCATTCTATCCCTACGTCAGGCAAGGTTCCAAGGCGAGGTCACAGCTCGCAGGTCAATCAGAATAGGCATTCCAATTACAGCATTGTATGTGGAAGGACAGTCAACTACTATAAAAGTAATGAGTAATGTCCTATTTGCGGGCGTAGTTCTTGCTCTAACTGAAAGCCTAATCGACCCTGTTGGCGTGATCCCTTCACCAGAAAAACCATAAATGGTTTGGTTGCACGGCTCCAGGTCCTTCACGGACAACTTCATCCTCTCCAGTGAAGATTTGTACAAGATGTTGACTACGCTCCCTGTGTCAACCAACACCCTCTTAACCATCATGTTGGCAATCTGGACGTCCATGACTAGCGGGTCCGAATGTGGGAATCGGACATGCTGAGCATCAAGCTCAGAGAAAGTTATTAACTCTTCCTCTGTTCGAGCTTTTTTGGGCGCTCGCTCCTCCACATTCAGCATCTCGATGTCCTGGTCGTGGCGTAAGGTCTGAGCATATCGTTCCCTTGCCTTCCCACTATCTCTCGCAAGGTGTGGGCTGCCACAGATGGTGAGTAACGTACCTACCACAGAAGCTGGCTGTAAAGGTGGCGAGTGTTGGTGTACAGGCGCCTTCTCGTTGCCTCCTTGAGCCTCTTCCTGAGAACCTCTTGTGGCTCGTACGTATCTCCTTAGGTGTCCTTGTCTGATAAGGAACTCGATCTCATCCTTCAGCTGGTTACCCTTATTAGTGTCATGGCCATAGTCGTTGTGGAAACGACAAAACTTTGTTGTATCTCTCTTGGAGATATCCTTCCTTATAGGTGCTGGTCGTTTGTAAGGGACATTGGATTCGGTTGCTTGGTAGACCTCCGCTCTGCTCTCAACAAGGGTCGTGTAGTTGGTGAATCTTGGCTCATACCTATTGTCTTTGGGGTGCTTATTTTCGGACGTTGATGGCTCATTGTTCGCGCTTTTTCCACCATTTTTACCGTTCCTGTTGCCTTTGCCATTGCCATTGGGTTTATTTGACCCGTTGGCGGCTTTAGCAAGATCTTCCTTTGGTCCCTTGTCTTTTGCAGGCAATTTCCCCTCGTTGGCAATCGCATCCTCGAGCTTAATGTATCGATATGCTCGATCAAGAAACTCTTGAGTACTCTTCACCCCATTCTTTCTTAAGCTGTTCCAGAGGGGAGAATGGCGCCTCACCCCAACAGTTAGGGCCATTATTTTCCCTTCATCTCCGACAGTAGCTCCAGCAGCTGCTCACATGAAACGCTGGACATACTCCTTTAAGGATTCTCCCTCATTTTGATGTATCTCGACCAATTGGTTGACTTCAGTAGGGTGTACATGACCAGCATAGAATTGTCCGTAGAATTCCTTCACGAAAATTTCCCATGATACTATGCTAGCAGGAGGGAATTTAAAGAACCACTCATGAGCAATGTCAGATAGGGTGGCTAGAAAAATCCTGCAGGGAGCATCTTCCGACACCTTTTGGATGTCCATCTGTATTTCAAACTTGTTTACGTAGGATACCAGGTCCCCGTACCCATCAAAGTTTGGCAGTACTGGCATCTTGAACTTGCTGAGGGTTTCCACCATAGCTATTCTCTGTATGAACGGAGTACTCTTCTCCGATTGTACTCGATGGGGGATGTCCAGCTTCCCACCAGCTGCTGGAAAGCCTGGTTCAGTGCATCAATTTGGGCTTGTACGGCGTTTGGGATCGCTGGGGCGACTGGTGCTGGAGATCGCTGGGACCTCTTTCGTCATGCCCTCGACCAGCATTTCTACTGTTGGAGTCAGCTTCATTATAATCATGGTCGTCCCTAAACTGCGACTGGCTATGGCGCGGCCAGCTGGTCACGTTGTTTTCCCCTCTAGTTGGCACATCTCGAGCGTCAGGGGGAGGCCTGCGTTGGTCGGTGGGTCCCCATGCATCATTATGTCGTGGGGGTCCCCTGACTGCAGAGCCTGATTCGTCGTGCCTTCTGTTAGTAGAAGGACGTTGCCCCCTTCTCGGTGGATTCGGCTCATTAACCACTAGGCGTCTAAGGCTTCGGGGAGGCTACCCGGCCCTATTCTGCCTCTGGTGCTGGAGATTATCTCGACTAGCGCGAGAAGGTGGCTGCTGCTCAGGATCCTGAATTGGGACATCCTGTTGAGCAGCAGGCGGCTACTCCAGCCTTTGAGGACTCGCTGGCTGAAACGAAGGACTTGGATTTGGGGCTCGTTGTGGTGGTGCATTTGGTGGCTGATCCAGATGAGAAGCTGGCGCAGCTTGCCCCCGGGCCAACTAAATGGCTGCCTTAAGGGCGGCAGTGGCATCTCTCTGCTGGCGGTCCATGTCTGCCTGCCGCTCATTCAGCTCTTGGCGTTGTCATTCGATTTCTCTCTGTTGCAGCTCCAACGTCTCAGTCACATTCTGTTGATTGGCCTTCAGATTGGCCAACTCCTCTTGCAACACACTCAATGTTGTCCTTAGGGTTTCAAAATCCATCTCCACCTCCTCAAAATCCAACTATGGCTCATCTTCGGCCATATTTGGTGGAGGAGGCTGGGTGGATGCAGCGCCTGCAGTCTGTCCTGTCTTCTTGGATGACTTAGCCATTTGATCTTCTTGAAGTTTCGGATTAATCTCTCAATGAAAGCACCAAAATGTTGACCCTCAAATTGGTCAACGTCACAGAGTCAAATAAACGATAGAAAATGAGAGGAAAACAAGAAGAGAATCAAATGGAAAACAAACGACACAAATGATTTATAGTGGTTCAGCCCCAATAGATGGTAATGACCTACGTCCTTTTAGTGTTCTTATTGATATTGAATCCCAACACTGTGATCAATGAACTAGGGTTCACGAGTTTCACAAGCCTTGGGAGATTACAATTTCTGTGAATAATCACTCTATATGCTTCTCTCTGAGTACAAAGATTCCAAGTCCAAAAGTCTCTTCCTTGAGCCCTTTGATTCTTATTTATAGGCTCAAGAAGGCTACATGGGCCAACGGGCCTTAATTATAATTAAGACTTACGTATCAAGGTAATAAAAGAAAATATAATAGATGTTAATATTACAAGATTGTAGATCAAAAAGAAATGAGCGAAAGTATGCAACCAGACTAGTCGCACCTAAGCATGAGGCTTGATCAATTGATAACTCTTTGGTCGATGGTAAAACAGGACTCATTCACTTAAAGTTACCACGTGCCTGCCACATCATCATCATCCATTTTAGGGTAAACAGTTATTGATCATCATATGAGATATGGATATTGTAAGATTTACCATAATAATATTAGGGTCAATACAATTAATGATGAGATCTTTGTGACCTTAATTCAATTTAATGCATTCAATGAGGAATGCATGACAACCCTAAAGATAATTGGCATATTTTATGCATGTAGTGATGAGACTAATGCAACCATAAGAGAAGATGAACATGTCAATGCAATTAATGATGATATCATTACAAAAGAAAGTGAAGATGCTAAGGTCAATGCATTTGATGTTGAGATCATTGTAAAACCTAAGAAAGGACACCAAGGCCAATGCATTTGATGTTGAGGTCATTTCAACCTTGAGTTAAGTTAATGCAACCCAAGGAAAGGTGCAAGGATGGTGGTATGATACTTGTGCCACCATTCATGCAACCTGTGATAAAACTCTTTTCAAAACCTTTGAAAGTGCAAAGGTAGGACTTGAAGTCAAAATGAGAAATGAAAAGAGATCCAAGGTACTTGGAAGGGGCTGTACTGATGTGATCTTCACTAATGGAAAGAAAGTGACCCTAACTAATATCTTCTATGTTCCGGATATGACTTGATACATTGTAAGTGGAAGTCTATTGAGTAAATTCGATATCAAAATGGAGTTTGAATCCAATAAACTCATTTTGTATAAATTGGGCACTTTTGTGGGAAAGGGTTATTCATGTGATGAGATGATCAAACTTTGCATTCTTGATAAAGACAATAATAATATGGCATCTTGTTGACGCGATTTTTCACCAACGGGGGATTATGAAATCTGATTAGAGAGATTAGGCTTATTAATAAACTGTAATGTAGACTCATAAAATTTTAACATGGTTCAGTGGTTAAAATCCACCTAGTCCACGAGTCACTCTTATTCTTGTTTATGAACTCTTGAAGAGATTGTTTATTACAATTTCAGCTGAGTTTTTACATACAAGATGTCGGTCACTATTAGTTCCAATTTCCCTTTCATTTATAGGGAATTTTGATTGACAATATTGGGTAACCGTGCCATAAATGGTAACATACATAATTAGGTAACTTCCCAAGTAAATGGATACGTAAATATCCTAATTAAGCCTATTTTCATTTACATTGACCAATAAAAGTAAATAACGATCATACGCACTTAATGTGCATATTAGGCACCCCGAGTCTATATGGATTCTATTTGGGTTTTATGCCCTAATTAAAATCCAAATTCTTTGTAATCTCATTTTATTATCAATAAAAGAATAAGAAATCATTTTTTTGACTTGGTCAATCACTTTGCCACATGTTTTATTTTCATGATTATTTGTTTAATATAAACTTCTATTAAATCCTGAGCATATAGCTAATCTTATTTATAGTGACGTAATCATAGTGGAATATGAATATGATATATGTTCAAAATAAGTTAGTCCTAAGTTTAGTCAGTGCACAGGATTTAGCCTAACTTGCCAATCTACGATATGATCTACTTACACATTACAGTGTTATATTCTTTCCAGAACATTAGCAAAGTAGATAAGATCGGGTGTATTTGTTACATCGGACAGGACCGATATTGACAATTGATAAGATAAGTAAACATATCGTTATTATATATTCTAGTCATATCATATAGTTAACCATAGGTCATTTCAATCTCAATTCTGAGTGGTTAGTATTCTAACTGATTGTATTATTTGAGTTCTTTGACTTGTTCGTTACCAGCTTACCCTACGGACTAGCCCATACTTATGATTAGTAGTGAAAAATACACATTTATTTATTTTAATAATACAAATAAATTAAGTTTTAATTAATATTTTCATGGAATTAATATGATTTATTTCATAAATGAAAATATTTGATTATGATTTAATTTATTGTTATTTTGTAGGAATTAAAGTTGTATTTTGGCACTTTGAAATGAAGAGAAAAGAAAACAATTAAATCTGAGAAAGAGAAGAGAAAAATGGCATTTTTCTTGAAACAAATGGCCCCAGCCCAGGCCCTTTCCTCCCCAGCTCGAGCCAAGCCACCTGACGCCTGCGAGCCGCTTGACATTTCTAGCTGCCACCAGCCCATTTTGTGTGCTCTTTGGGCCTTGGGCCTCCCATTTTGAGCTTTAAAGCTCATTTTCTTTGGTGTTTTAGAAAAAGAGCATATTGACCATGCACCAAAATAACTAGGTTGATATTTATAATAAGATTTGATTTTTCAAAATCATATTTTATTATTAATATTTCAGATTTATTTTGTAAACCCCATTTTGTTGTTTAATTTCTTTTTAGTCCTTTTCTCCCTCTATAAATAGGGACTCTCATTTCACATTTTCTATGTAATTTTTAGGTAGCAAAACTCTACCAAATTTTAGTCTCATTTCTCAATTTTCTCTCTAGAATTTCATGAGAATGTCTAGCATAATAGGCTAACCTTCTTAGGAAGGTTAGGATGATCCTATATGCACTATGACTTTGTTTCGTATTTTTGATTCACCATTTGCTTATAGTTTATTTATTTGAGTGATTTATTTTCTTTCATCTCTATTTCTTCATCTTGTTATCTATATTTATGTTTACTAATAGTATATAGATTTTGTCAAGAACTTTCTATGTATTATCAAATTAGTGAAAATAATATAGACAATATCTTTATCATTTTCTTCATCTCATTCATATATATTTACTTTTGCTAAATCTATATAGAATTAGTCATGCTCTTTCTATGTATTTTATAAATAGTAAAAGTAATATTTGTGTTAGGTTTTATGTCCAGTCTTTTATTGCATTATTGCCAATGGTATAATGTCATTTTTAGATTTCTCATAAGATTTATCTCATCCTTCCATGGTAAAGAATAGTAATCACTTGAATACATTTTTGTAAAATATATTTGTGCTTCAATGTTAAATCTTCCAAATGAATAGTTGGGATGTGAACTATCCATTTGTGTAATTTTTGTGAATCAAATATCCAAATAAATAAGTATGCATATTGGTGACTCTTGATCCTTCCCACTTGTTACCTATTGTTACATTACACTTTAGTCTATCTTTATTTCTAATCTTTAAATCTCAAAAACAACAAAAATATCACTTGTTCTATTTTCCTCATATTATTTATCTCTAAACTTTATTTATTGATTAACTTTATTTCTTTGCCTCCTTGTGGAATTGACCGTCTGATCTATACTACAGCCACCGCTTAGTGGATGCACGTTTTGGGCGTTAAACAACTTACATCTTGGGAACTCGGTAGTATAATTGAGTGGGAGTGTTAATCATAGATATGAACATCTATAGCTTCTGATGAAGAAGTGAAATGATGGTTTCCTTTTAGTTTGGTTCAAGGTGTTAAATGATAGACATCTCATTTCAGTAATTAAATTAGTTTACTGAAATATCATTTACAAGGAACTAAGTGTTTTAAGGATAAAATACAATGAGGAGTAAAACGGTATTTTAGTCCCATATCATTGTAGACCGTCTATAGAGGATTGAGTGACAATTATGGTTGTAACAATGGATAATTAATAGCGTATGTATATTTGTTATAGAGCGTTCTATGAATTCAAGAGTGCAATTTCGAGTATATAGTGGAGTCACGAGGAATTAATAGGTTAGTAAATTTATTTGTTAGATTTATGATAACTTATTGGAGCTTGATTTCATAGGCCCATGGTCCCCATTGTACCTTGGATAAAATCATCTAGATAGTCTCAATTAATTGATTTAATTATCAATTAGAATTATCAAAGTTGACCAGGTCAATTTTGGATAGTTTCACATAGTTATGTAATTTTGAAAAGAAAAGAGAAATTAGTGCAGATTTATTAATTGAGATAAATTGGTATCTAAGTTAATAAATAAGTTTAAATTAATGTTAAAATTATAAATAACAAATGATAAAGGATTTAAATAATTACTTAATTAATTAAATCAACAAAAAATAATACAGGCATTGATTTTAAATTTAATGGGCTTATAATCAAATGGAAAATTTCAGCCCATGATAATTTTGACCTAGGGATGTTAATTGACTATTATTTTATTAATTTTTTAATTAAATTAAATGGCCTAATTGAGTTTATAAAAGGAGTGCTTAGAGAGAAGTCAAAACACAAGTTTGACAAGTCATGTAGAGTCCAAGAACTTTACTTAGCTAGTTAGATAGTAGTAGTAATAGTAATAGCTAGTAGTAGTTATAGTATGGTTATTACTTTAGATTTTGGTTCAAGTCGGGACTTAGTTGGACACTCGTAGTAACACTTGTAGATTTTATAAGTTTAACCTATAGTTTAAGAATATTAATTATAACCTAAAGTTTGATTAATATGACTGATTATGAAGATGATAATTATTATACTATAAGGTTTAGATAGACCCAATAAGGAAATGACACTTGTCATGTGTATGTTTAATGAATAATTAAGTATTTTGAGGAATAGTTTATTAAGAGCAATATTTGAAAATCCTAGAGTCTGCCAGCAGCTTTGAAATCGTTAAAGGACTTAGTCAAGGTTGTTTACTCAATTCAAATTAGGCTGAAAAAGTGTAATTACGTGTATAATATTTCAGCGTATGCCGATATATCGCAGCTCTAGGGGACGATATATCGCCATACGGGGATACGAAAAACACGTAGCTTTGCACGACAACCTCGACAAGCCTCGGGAGCATCATTCCAGGCGATATATCACCTAGCATGAGCGATATATCGGCTGTGGTGCATAGTTTTTGAATGATTTTGAAACTGATCTCATTTTAATCCTTAACCTCTTGATAAGTCCAGAATCTTTTTGACCGAATCTTCAGCCTCTGCTGAACGATTATTCAAATGTTTTTCAATTAAAAAGCCATTATTTTATTCAAGCTAAATAAAGATCTTTTTATTCTTGAACTCTATAAATAGGACCTAGTACCCAGCCATTTATTCATTCATCAGCTGAGTTCAGAGTCTACAAGCTGCTAGGTTTACATAGGAGTTCTAAACACTTGGGTTGGGGTTATAAGCTTTAGCATTATAAGCTTAATAAACACTTGGGAAGTAAGGTTTATAATGTATTTCGGTTTCGAGGTATAGTTCGGTCATAGAAGCATTCAAGGTATTCCTAATTCTAGTTTCTTTCTGTATTGTTCTTATAGTTTTTCCACTCAATTCCTAACTCATCTTCTCTATTCTTGGTTAGGCATCTAAGTTCTTTGAACTTGAGATTTCTTGTTGGTAAGTAGTTTTTCAATGGTGTAGTTCATTCTTTTCATCTCTTTTCTTTAGTATACTCACCTCTTTATTATGGTTTTTAGGAGTGTTCCAAAGTCCCGATCTTGTTCTCACATTCCGGTTTTTGGTAAGTAAAATAGGGTAGATTTGTATGCTTTTATGTTGCTGATATATGTTTATGTTGTAAGTATGATATGTTTTTAGTTATTTTAGTGTATGAATTGTTTAGATAACAATCACATAATTTGCTTAGATAACAAATATAAAACTTGTTTAGATAACAAGTCCCAATAGTAGATTCCTTGGGCATATGATTGTTTAGATAACGAGCCCCATAAATTTATATGACTTGTTTAGATAACTAGCCCCGTAAATTTATGTGCATATGATTGCTTAGCTAGCAAGTCCCAAGAAGTATGATGGCCATTCTAATAGATGTTGTATTTATATAGTCATATGATTATAGTTTATAGTTTATAGTTTATAGTTTATGTGTATGTATATGTTTCGTGTTTGTAGTAGATTTTTCTTGCTGGGCATTAGGCTCATTCCTTTATGTTTTATATGTGCAGGAAAATAGTATGGCGGTGGAAAGATTCTTGGCAGCTTGGGAATGTGTATTGGGGCAGAATGTAATCGGTGGACTGGGCAAACGATTCGAGGATGAAGTGTTTTCTATTCTTTTAAAATTATGCTTTATATGTATTTTTCCGCATCTGAGTTGTAACAAAATTTAATATTTAAGTCATGATCTATTTTATTTTCAAAACAATGGGATCCCATCTCCTACTTATGAATTTTAACCTTGATTTTACAGTTTTTGAATAAAGTTGTGGTTATTTCATATGTATGTTTTCTTAAGATTAGTATAGTAGTTATTAATGGTCCAAAGTCTAGAATAGTTGGGTCGTTACAAGTCACAAGTCAGATTTTCTGATAGGTTTTAGATTCTGTCTAAACACCAGTCCTTTTCTAAGCCTCTTTGTTATTTTCTCTTCTTCTCTCTGTATCTATCTCATGTGTTGATAATTGCCCACACTAGTCTAGGTGATTCTAAGGATACATTGGAAGACTGTGAAGAAATTAGAAGAACAGTTCAGTTTCTTGATAATACTCTGTGACAGACTGGATACAAGAGTTAGAGAAACTGAAGGAAGGACTCTTTCATTCCGTTGGGTATACTATAAGTATTCTTATCTTTGTTTCTCTTTGAATTCAATTTTAGAAACATGTTCTAGGTTATCTCATATTAATTTGTTTAATATTAGATCTACATGAAAATAAATAAAGATCATGTATAAGTTTTCCTAACAACTGGTATCAAAGCCTTTGGTAATCTTTATTTTCATGCATGAACATGTTAAAAATTGGATTATTTGATGTGTTTGAATAATTAGATGATTTTCATGTTTTTATGAAGCATATTGATTTTATGTGATTATTAACAACTTTAGGTTATTTTTGTTGTGTTTTCTATGCTATTAATTTTTATATATACTTTATTTTGTGTAAAACATGGTAAAAATTAATTAGAAAATGGTTTTTGTTTGAAAAATTGCACAAAAAAAATAATTCAAATTTTTTTCTTCTGGCTGCCATCGCGTGCGCACACGGGCACGCGCCCCACCCACGCGCCTCAATAAAAAATTGTAAAAATTAATTATTTATAATCAAAACCCAAAAATATCATATTTGTTTTATCTTTTAAAATAAGATATTTTTGTTAGTTGAATTTTAAATAATAAGATATTTTCTACAAAGATTCAAATTCAAATTTAAAAATAGACTAACATTTTAATTTTAAATCTTTTAATATATTAAAATATTAGAATTAAGATATCATATATTTAAGATATTTTCTTTTAAATTCTTGATATTTTTATTAAATCTTTATTTGAAAATATAAATATTTGTTTATTCTATCGTTTTTAATATTTAAATTATTTGAAATTTGAATATTGTTAGTTAGATATTTTTATGGATATTTGAATTTGATTAACTATTTTGAGATATTTTAGGATTGTTATAACTATTAATATTTTATTTTTTTAATGGTTAAAATATTAGCTATAGTTGTAACAACACAAGATATTTTTTGAAAAACAGTTAAGATATTGATTTTAAAATTTAAATTTGGTTAAATTTTGAAAAATATCATTTTTTCAGCAAATTAATAAAATACATTTTTTAATAAATGGGATTTAAATTAACTTTGGTTAATTGTTGATAAATCCTATTTAAATTAAATTAATATTTTTTTCAAATTAACCTAAAACCAAGTTGACTGTTGATAAATGAAATTTAAATTAACTATTGTTAATTATTGATAAATTTCATTTAAGTTGACTTATTTTTTGTAAAAAATTTAATTAATTTGAATTTTTTGATAAATTCTAGATAATTAATTGTGGTACTTTTGCAAATGAAATAAATTGTGGTATTTTTGTATAAATTCTCGGGCTTGATGAGGGTGATATGGAAACTGGACACTTCGGTCTCTTTCATCAGCATTTCAAATGATCTGAAGGATCCGAGGATGTCTAAGACTCAGTGACACAGCTTCTAGTTGTTTGTTCTGGAGTTAACGAAATATCTTCGAAGTCTTTCAACCTTTATTTATTACGTGACAACTATATCTCGAGCAAGAAAATTGAGCTCGTATTTTTAAGGTAGAACATTTCCCCCCCAAGTCCCTACTCGTGTATGACGTCAGTTCTGACATGCACTATAGGGGCTTTTCTGTTTCTGATGTGGGAAAATGTGCCCACCCACTCACTCGAGTATGGGACACGTGTCCTCTTGTTATAGGTGTCTGTTCAGGTTTGAAGTACTATGACAGTTATTTTGTTAACCTTTTGTCGCCATTTATTTCATTTAATTTTGACCCTCGGAACCTAAACTGCTCAAGTCGTGTGGTCCAGATTTGCCCCCAAAATTGATGTATAAATAGGAGAACAATATCTAGCATTCCCACCTTTGCATTCAATTTTCCCTTTCTTCTTTCTCTCCAAAAATTCTCCAAAACCATCTAACTTTCTTTCTTCTCAGAAATCCCTTCAACCCCTTTATTTACCCAAAAATGGCTCCCGATGACATGGCAAGAATTTATTGCACGTGGCAGCGTCAAAGTGAAGAGGTGTTGTTCGACTATCGACCAGCTCCTTATTGCTTCATTGGATCTCGCGATTAGATGTGACCAGACTGGTCGCATGCTTCAGGTTATTTCTTTTAAAGATATGTAATCTTGTAATAACTACATTTATTATATTCTTTTTATTGCCTTAATACGTTGATATTAAGGAGAATTAAGGCCCATTGGCCCATGTAACCCCCCCTTAAGCCTATAAATATGCATGAGAGGGCTCAAGGAAGGGACTTTTGAACCTTTTTTCTGAATACTCATAGAAAGAGCGTAAGTGAGATTATCCGCCGAAAATTTGTAATCCTTCTAAGGCTTGTGAAACTCAAGAACCCTAGTTCTTTGATCACGGCATTGGGATTCAACGTCAATAATAACACGAAGTGGACGTAGGTTGTTACCACATAGTTGGGGCCGAACCACTATAAATCATTTGTGTCATTTCGTACCATTTAATTCCATTCTTGATTGTTTTCTTCTTTCTTTGTCGTTATTCTGACTCCGTGTCGTTGGCCAAATCAAGGGTCAACATTCTGGTGCTTTCATTGAGATTTTGATCAAGAAGCTTTAAGAAGACATCCAAGAGAGTTGGATAGACCGCTGGCGCTGCACCATCTCAACCTCCTCCTCCAAATGTGGCTGAGAATGAACCACATTTGGAATTCGAAGATGAGGAATTAGATTCGGAGACGCTGAGGGCAACACTAAGGGTGTTGCATGACGAGTTGGCCAATTTGAAGGCCAATCAGGAGAATGCAGCAAAAACCTTGGCGCTGCAACAAAAGGAGATTGTGCGTCAGTGCCAGGAGCTGAATGAGCGGCAGGCGGACATGGACCGTCGGCAGAGGGATACCACGGTCACTCTTGAAGTAGCCATTCAATTGGCTCGAGGATAGTTTGTACTGACCTCTCAACCAGATCAACCATCGAGTGTGCCACCTCAGCGGGCGCCCAATCCAAGTCCTCCGCTCCAGCAAGCAAGCCCTCAAAGGCCGGAGTAGCCACCTATGGCTCAGGATGATGTCCCAATTCGGGATCTTGAACAGCAGCCGCCATCTCAAGTTGGTCGTGGAAATCCCCAGCGCCAGAGGCAGAATAAGTCCAGGAAGCCGCCCCGCAGTCCTAGACGCCCAGGGGACGAAGAGCCAAATCCACCGAGCAGGGGGCAGCGTCCTTTTGCTAACAGAAGGCACAACGAGTCAGGCTCTGCAGTCAGGGGCCCCCCACGGCATAATAATGCATGAGGACCCAACAACCAGCGCAGGCCTCCCCCTGACGCTCGGGAGATGCCAACCCGAGGAGGAAACAGCGTGAACAGCCAATCACGCCATAGCTAGCCACAATTTAGAGATGTCCATGACTATAATGATGTCGAGTCTGGCAGAGGGAATGTTGGTCGGAGGAATGAGGAAAGAGGTGGAAACAGAAACCCCCCACCTAGAGAAAATAGGTCGACGAGCCATAACACTGGGGGGCAACCCCGGCAAAATAACGTCTTTGATCGGCTAGGAGTTAGCGAGCAGAGGCGCAGGGATGATGATTTGAGGGACGTGCTCAACGACCATCGCAAGAG
This sequence comes from Humulus lupulus, assembly GCF_963169125.1. Taxonomy (NCBI): domain Eukaryota; kingdom Viridiplantae; phylum Streptophyta; class Magnoliopsida; order Rosales; family Cannabaceae; genus Humulus; species Humulus lupulus. Next base: position 92,965,530 of record NC_084793.1, read on the forward strand.
GCACGATGAGTACGTTCCTCCAGCACCGGTCGCCCCAGCGATCCCAGATGCGGTTCAGGCACAAATTGATGCTCTAAACCAGGCAATACAGCAGCTGGTCGGGAGTCAAACATCCCACATAGAGTACGACCGGAGGAGAGGCACTCCGTTTGTGTAAAGGATTGTTGTGGCAGAAACCCCCAACAAATTCAAAATGCCAGTACTACCAAACTTTGATGGGTACGGAGACACAATATCTCATGTCAACAAATTTGAGATACAAATGGATATTCAGAAGGTGTCGGACGATGCCCACTGCAGGATCTTCCCCGCTACACTATTTGACACCGCCCAGGAGTGGTTCTTTAAGTTCCCTCGTGCTAGTATAGTATCCTGGGAAATGTTCGTGAAGGAATTTTACGGACAATTCTATGTAGGTCGCATACACCCCACTGAGGCCAACCAGCTAGTGGAAATCCGCAAAAAAAGAAGGAGAGCCCTTAAAGGAATATGTCCAGCGTTTCATGCGGGCAGCAGTTGGAGCCAAAACAGTGGGCGACGAGGGAAAGATGATGGCCCTAACTGTCGGGGTCAGACGCCATTCTCCCCTCTAGAATAGCCTAAGAAAGAACAGGGTAAAGAGTACCCCAGGAGTTTTTGGATCAAGCTGATCGATACATCAAGCTCGAGGACGCGATTGCCAATGAGGGGAAATTACCTACAAATAACAAGGCACCGAAGGAAGATCCTGCCAAGGCCACCAACGAGTCAGATAAACCTAATGGCAACGGTAAAGGCAACGGGAACGGAAATGGCAGAAATGGTGGAAAAAGGGCGGGCAATGAGCCGTTGACGTATGACAATAAACGCCCCAAAGGCAATAGATATGAGCCGAGATTCACCAACTATACGACCCTTGTCGAAAGTCGAGCAGAGGTCTACCAGGCGACCAACTCTAATGTTCCTTATAAGTGACCCGCACCTATAAGGAAGGATATCTCCAAGAGAGATAAAACAAAATGTTGTCGTTTTCACAACGACTATGGACATGACACCAATTAGTGCAACCAATTGAAGGACGAAATTGAGTTCCTGATCAAGCAGGGACATCTAAGGAGATATGTGCGAGCCGTAGGACGGTCTCAGCGAGGGGCTCAAGGTGGAAATGAGTAGGCGCCTGCACACCAACGCTCGCCACCTTTACAGCCAGCTCCTGTGGCAAGTACGTTACTCACCATCTGTGGTGGCCCACACCTTGTAGGGAACAATAGGAAGACAAGGGAGCGATACGCTCAAACCCTGCACCACGACCAGGACATCAAGATGATGAGTGTGGAGGATCGAGCGCCAATGAAGGCTCGAACAGAGGAGGAATTATTAACCTTCTCTGAGGATGATGCCCAGCATGTACGATTCCCATACTCTGATCCGCTGGTCGTTGACGTTCAAATCACCAACATGATGGTTAAGAGGGCGTTGGTTGACACAGGAAGCTCAATCAACATCTTATACAAGTCTTCACTGGAAAGAATGAAATTTTTCGTCAAGGACCTAGAGCCATGCAACCAAACCATTTATGGTTTTCAAAGGTCTCGCCCCAACTAGGTCGATTAGGCTGCCAGTTACAGCAGGAACTGCACCAGCAAACAAGACATTACTCATTACTTTCATAGTAGTTGATTGTCCTTCAGCATATAATGTTGTAACTGGGAGGCCTGTTTTGGTTGACCTACGAGTCGTTACCTCAATATGGCACCTTGCCATGAAATTCCCAACCAACGTAGGGGTAGGATGCGTGTTGGGAAATCAGCAGGAAGCAAGGGAGTGCTACAACACCTCGATATCTAAGGCAAAGAAAGGTGTATCGAGGGAAGTTGCCAGAAAAGAGTCGCAAAAGGCAATTGATGTACAAACCCAATCAGGTGATGATGTCACCAAATAGGGCATTGCCCAAAGTGAGGACAGAGATTTAGATCCTCGCTTTTGGGATTTTTATGAAGAGATAAGACCCATCGAGGACCTTGAGGAGGTCCAACTCAATGAAGAAAACCTGACCAGGGTTGTGAAAGTCGGTAAAAAATTAAAGACAACAACGAAGCAAGTACTAGTGGAATTTTTGAGGAAAAACCAGGAAGTCTTTGCCTGGTCGCATAAAGACATGGTTGGAATAGACCCTGTGATTATTAGCCATGTCCTGAACATAGACAAGAATTTTCCACCATTGCAACATAAAAGGAGGCTGCTCGACAAAGATAGATCAAAAGCTCTAAAGGAGGAAGTCGAAAAGCTAAAGGAGAATGGATTCATCAGGGTAGCATTTTACCCATCATGGGTCTCTAATCCCGTGCTTGTTCCCAAGCCGAATGGCAAGTGGCAAACATGCGTGGATTTCACAAACCTTAATAAAGCCTGCCCTAAAGATTGTTTCCCACTCCCTAGAATCGACCAACTGGTCGATGCCACTATAGGGCATGAGATTCTCTCATTTATGGATGCATACTCTGGATATAATCAGATCAGTATGCATCCTCCTGATGAGGATCATACTAGCTTTCGGACTGATACAGGGCTTTACTGTTACAAAGTAATGCCTTTCGGTTTCAAAAACGTTGGTGCGACTTACCAACAACTGGTCAACCACATGTTTAAGGAACTGATCAGCACAAACATGGAAGTATATGTCGACGACATGCTGGTTAAGTCAAAAAAGTTAGAAGGGCATATAGGGGACTTGCAAGAATTCTTCAACATCTTGAACAAATATTAGATGAAGCTGAATCCCCTCAAATGCTCCTTCGAAGTAGGAACAGGGAAGTTCTTGGGATTTATAGTAAAATTGCAAGGAATTGAGGCCAATCCCGAGATGTTCAAGGCCCTGGTCGATATGAAATCGCCAATGAAGATCAAGGATGTTCAAAGCTTGACCGGAAGAATTGCTGCTCTCAGTAGATTTATTTCCAAATAGACGGACAAATGTGTCCTATTTTTTAATCTACTCAGAGGCAACAAGAAATTCGAATGGACTGAGGAGTTCGAACAGGCTTTTCAAGCCTTAAAGACTCACATGTCGCAGCCACCGATTCTATCAAATCCAGTTGATAAAGAAACTTTATTCATTTACTTGGCGATCACAGAATACGCTGCTAGTGTTGTTCTAGTAAGAGAAGAAGAAGGCGTGTAGAAGGCTGTTTATTATGTAAGTAAAAGGCTAATAGGAGCGGAGCTGCAGTATCCACCTATTGAAAAATTAGCCTATTACTTAATCTTAGCCTCTACGAAGCTACGGCCCTACTTCCATGCTCACCCAATCACAGTTTTGACCGACCAACCTCTACGGCAAGTTCTGCAGAAGCTAGAAGCCGCAGGCAGATTGTTGAAATGGGCAGTCAAACTTGGGCAATTTGATATCTCCTACTCGCCATGAGCCGCGATAAAAGGACAAGCCCTGGCAGACTTCGTCGTAGAACTCACTGGGGTTCCAGACAGCGAGCAACCAGAAGGGCCTGAAGAACCTAAGTTTCAAAGTCAAACTCCTTCTTGGAAGTTTTTTACAGATGGTTCTTCTAATGAGCACCACGCAGGAGCAGGAGTGATTTTGATAACGCCTGAGGGGCATCGATTTCACTACGTGATCAGATTCGACTTCACTGCCTCTAACAACAAAGCCAAATATGAAGCATTGCTCGCAGGATTACGGCTAGCCAGAAGCATGCACATAAAGTCACTTGATATCTACAGTGACTCTCAACTAGTGGTCAATCAAATCATTGGAGAATATCAGGCCCGAGGCTTAAAAATGGTTGCTTACTTAGATAAAGCAAAGGATCTATTGGCACAGTTTGATAAGTACACTCTCCAGCAAGTACCTCGCAACCAAAATTCAAACGTTGATGCATTGGCCAAGCTAGCAAGTGCCAAGGATGTTGACACTCTAAACATAGTGCTGGTTGAACGACTATCTACACCGAGCATCCGAGCAGAAGATACCTCTTTGGTTATGCAGGCGGCGGATACATGGATGGCACCGTACATTGAGTATTTGACAAAGGGTATGTTGCCAACGGACAGAAACAAAGCCAGGAGCCTTCAGCGGCAGGCTGCTAGGTATATCCTGGTCGATGGAATTTTATACCGAAGGGGATACTCAATGCCACTCCTCAGGTGTATTTCGAAAGAGAAAGCCAAAGAATTGATGAAAGAGGTCCACGAAGGTTTTTGTAGGGATCATGCTGGGGGGCAGAGTTTATCAAAAAATATCTTAAGGCAAGGATACTTCTGGCCAACGATGAATGAAGACTCGATGGAATTTGTGCGAAGGTGTGACAAATGCAAGAGGTTCTCCAAAATTCCACGAGCAGCCCCTAATGCGGTAAAACAGAAGCAAAGTCTGTGGTCGTTCGCAGTCTGGGGTATATATCTACTCGGATCTCTGCCCACAGGAAAGGGCGGCGTCAAGTACGCCGTAGTGGCTGTCGATTACTTCATTAAATGGGCCGAAGCTTAGCCACTTGCAACCATAACGACCAAGAAAGTGTTGGATTTCGTAGTAAAAAACATCATGTGTCGCTATGGATTGCCAAGAAAAAATTGTCTCAGACAACGGCACCCAATTTGATAGTGATCTGTTCACTGATTTTTGCAAGCGACATGGAATTATCAAGAGCTTTTCTTCAGTTGCTCATCCTCAAGCAAACAGACAAGTCGAGGCAGTCAATAAAACACTAAAGGATACTCTGAAGAAAAGACTTGAGGAAGCGACGGGGGCATGGCCACAGAAATTGCCTGAAGTCCTTTGGTTGTACAGAACTTCCCATCGAACAGCAACATGCCATACACCATTTTCCTTAGCCTATGGGTATGAGGCCATGCTTCCTGTTGAGTTAGATCCACCGTCACATCAAAGAATAGCGTACGATCAAGGCTCCAATAGCCAGCAGTTAATGGAATCTCTAGATTTGGTCGATGAAAAGTGTGAGCAAGCCCAACTCCGAGTAGCAGCGTACCAGCAAAAGGTCGCCCGGTACTTCAATTCTAAAGTACGCGAAAGGAAATTCAGTATGGGGGACCTAGAACTTAGAAGGATTTTTCTCAATACCCGTGATCCAGCCGCTGGAGTACTCGGACCTAATTGGGAAGGACCGTACCAAATTGAAGAAGTCCTTCAACTAGGCACCTATAAACTTGCTCGCTTAAATGGAGATCTCATTCCTCGCTATTGGAATGGAGAACCCCTGCGCAAGTACTATCAATAAACAATTCTTCCTAAAGAATTGGCTTGTATTAATTTTGCTTTTTACAAGTTATGAAAAAGGGTTGGTCATTTTATGTGACTAATCGCTTATAAGTGTAAGATCATTTTGTTGATCACTCGTACAGACATGTTTTGTCCATTTATTACGAGAAATAATAGGGATTGTGCGCAGCCAGTCATTCTTGCCAACTATTGTATTTATTACAAGTATTTGCTCATTACGTGTGTTATTTCGCTGTATTGTCATTTTTACAAATCATTATTCCGAGTAGAAATGTTCGAGCAGGTTTCGGTCAAGGAAAGTGACCGAGGGCCTAAAGCTCCTCCATCACTTATGGGGCATATAAGGCATCTAGTAAGCAAAGCATATCGAAAGGTATGTAAACACATGAGCAAAATAAGTGAAAGCATGCTAGGGTACTTAGAGTATTTTTCAAAATTTTGTTATTTTGTTAAATCAATCCAAAGTACTATGCTAAGTTCGGCCATGTGAACATATGTTATAATAAAGTGTAAATATATTATAATATTAAAAAAAAAAAGAATCCTTTTACACTGCGAGCAGTTACTGCTCGGATGTAATTGTTTGATTAAAAGGAAAAAGCTGCCCATGTAGCAATAAAAATTAAAAAAGAAATTTTCTTTACATCACGACCTGTAGGTCATGTATTTAAAAGATAATAAAATAAAAGAAAATAGACTTATGAGGTAGCCGAGGATCCTGCGATGATTCTTGTTGCTGCTGGTCGACAGTAACTCCAGCCTCTTCTTGGAATCCCTCAATGCCAGTTGCTAAAGAGATCTCTGGAGACCCTGGAGTCTTTTCTTCTTCCAGGCGAGCAACACACCTCGCCAGCTCCGCATCCCTGATATAATCTGGAAGATCGGAAAAATTGGCGCTGGGGTTGCTTTTCCAGAACATGTAAAAGCATTCAAACACTGCCCCTTCGTAGTCTTCAAGGTTACGGGCATTTGCCTCCTCCAGTGCAGCAACCTCTTTGCAGCTTATCTCCAGCTCTGCTTGGAGCTTATAGGCTTCCTGGTAGTTTATGAGCAAGGCCTCCTTGTACTGCTCCTTAGAAGTGGTGATCTTGGCAATGCTCGCCTCCTTCTTCTGCTGCTCCTCTTAGAGAGAGGCGAGTTTGGCCTCGGCCATTTGCAGCGCCTCGATGTGCTTCGCCTCGGCCTCCTTGAGTGATTCAGTATGCTTTGCCTCAGCCTCCTTCAGCTGCTCGGTGTGAGTGGCTTCAGTCTGTAGAGTCCAGGAACTTTACTTAGCTAGTTAGATAGTAGTAATAGTAATAGCTAGTAGTAGTTATAGTATGTTTATTACTATGGATTTTGGTTCAAGCCGGGACTTAGTTGGACACTCGTAGCAACACTTGTAGACTTTATAAGTTTAACCTATAGTTTAAGAATATTAATTATAACCTAAGGTTTGATTAATATGACTGATTATGGAGATGATATTTATTATACTATAAGGTTTAGATAGACCCAATAAGATAAAAACACTTATCATATGTATGTTTAATGAGAAATTAATTATTTTTTAGGAATAGTTTATTAAGAATAATATTTGAAAATTCTAGAGTCTGCCAGCAGCTTTGAAATCGTTAAAGGACTTAGTCAAGGCTGTTTACTCAATTCAAATTAGGCTGAAAAAGTGTAATTATGTATATAATATTTCAGCGTATGCCGATATATCGCAGCTCTAGAGGGCGATATATCGCCATACGGGGATACAGAAAACACATAACTTCGCACGACCATTTTGATGAGCCTTGGGAATATGAGCCCAAGCGATATATCGCCTATGGTAGGCGATATATCGGCTCTAGGGTTGTATTTTCAAATGATTTTGAAACTGAGCTCATTTTATTCCATAAACCTCTTGATAAGCCAGAATCTTTTTTTGACCGAGTCTTCAGCCTCTGCTGAACGATTATTCAAATGTTTTTCAATTAAAAAGCCATTATTTTATTCAAGCTAAATGAAGATCTTTTCATTCTTGAACTCTATAAATAGGACCTAGTACCCAGCCATTTCTTCATTCTTCAAGCTGAGTTCAGAGCCTACAAGCTGCTAGGTTTACTTTAGAGTGTTAAACACTTGGGTTGGGGTTATAAGCTTATCAAACACTTGGGAAGTAAGGTTCATATTGTGTATTTCTATTTCGAGGTGTAGTTCGGGTATAGCAATTTCAAAGGTATTCCTAATTTTAGTTCCTTTCTGTATTGTTTCATTAGTTCTTATAGTTTTTCTCCACTCAAATCCTAACTCAGTATTCTTTATTCTTGGTTAGGCATCTAAGTTCTTTGAACTTGAGGTTCTTGTTGGTAAGTATCTTCCCGATGGTTTAGTTCATTCTTTTCATCTCTTTTCTTTTAGAATACTCACCTCTCTATTAATGGTTTTTAGGAGTGTTCCAAAATCCCGACCTTGTTCTCATCATCCTGGTATTTTGGTAAGGAAAATAGGATAGTTCTTATATGATATGTGCTATGTTTATATAAAAGTGTTATGATTATGCTATAGTATGATTTTATGTGTTATGATATATGCATGTTTTAGGGCTTATAGTTGTTATATAACAAACCCTAACACTTTTAAGTTTTGGGCTTATAGTTGTTATATAGCAAACCCCAACATTTTTATGTTTTTGGGGCTTATTGTTGCTTAACTAGCAAACCTCATTGTAGTTTGAGGCTTATAGTTGCTTAGTTAGCAAACCCCAATAGTTACCATGTACATGGATTAGAATTATGATATATGTGTTATAGTATATGATATATGTTCATAGTTTATGTGTATGATTATGTTTCATGCTTGTAGTAGATTTTCCTTACTGGGCATTAGGCTCATTCCTTTATGTTTTATATGTGCAGGAAAATAGTTATGGCAGCGGGAAGGTTCTTGGCAGCTTTGGAATGTGTATTGAGGGAGAATGGAAATCGGTGGACTGCGTGAACGATTCGAGGATGAAGTTGTATCTAATCATTTAAAATTATGCTTTACATGTATTTTCTGCACTTTGTTTTGTAACGAATTTTGAGATTTAAAGTTATGATTATTTTAATATTTTCAAAACAATGGGATCCCATATCCTAAATGAATTTTCATGTATTTAACCTTTGCTTTACAGTTTACAATAAAGTTATGGTTATTTCATATGTATGTTTTCTTAAGATTAGTGTCTGTGTATAGTAGTTATTAATTTTCCAAAGTCTAGAATAAGTTGGGTCGTTACACAGTCGCTTTGAGCTACTCGGCATATTGGGCCTCAACAGTGCTAAGCTAATCGCTAAGTTTCTTCTCTAACTGAGCGGTCAGTGTCCTCGAGCTTCGCCAGCCAGAGGTCATGGTAATAACTCCCTACAATCAGAAAGAGATAAAGTTGTTAGTAGGGACAAATTGATGAAGAAAGTAAGTAAAGTACAATAGAAACAGCAACTTACAGCGAGCACTTCATTCAGTGCGTGGTTGAAGACTTGATCAACCGCCATGGAACCAGTCTCTTGAATCGCCTCTCGGCAGCGACGATACTTTGTTATTCTGGACAGCCTGTACTTGGCTGAATTGAGCACCATGCCCATGAGATCTTCTCTCAAGGCTTCTTCTCGGCGACCAGCAGGCTGCTGGTCGGTGGAAGCTAGAGGCATGAGGTCGACGGGAGCTGGTGGAGGAGTCTGTTCGACCGAAGATGGGGGGGCTTGATTCGCTGGAATCGGCAGGGATGTCTCTTTGGCAGGAGCTGGTGGAGGAGTTGTCTCCTGTGTGGGGGTAGGCGCAGGAGGGTCCTCTATTCAAGACCTCTTCGCAGAGGGATTGCTGCAGCCTTCCCCAGGCTGGTGCTTGCTGGACTTTTTCTTGCTCGCCGATTTGGCATACAAGTTGAAGGCTCGGTCAGCAGGCATGTCTGCAAGGGAAAAGCAAGCGATCAGTCAAGCAATATAATATAAGGAGCTTACTAAGATAAGAAAACAAGGGCAGAGAAATTAAAAGCATAATACCCGAGCTATAATTATTGATCGCTACACTATTTACTTTAGTAGTGTTACACTCATTCTCTGGCCTGAAAGAAGTCTGAATTTAAAGTAAGTGTGTATTAAAAGTTGTCGTCCCCATCAAATAGGTGACAGGGAATAAGCAGACTATCTAAAAGTGAAAAATCAGTACCGTTCTCGTCCGATGATTCAAGAATAGGCTCGGAGGCCTTCTTCTTGCCCTTCCCTAGAGGGACCGAAGCAGCGGCAAGTCGCGGGACGCCGGATGGTTCATTAATGGTCACGCCTGTTTCCCTCCTCGTCGGGGGATGTGACATATCTTGTCGTTGTTCGAGGATATCGCCACCAATGCCACTCCCCGCTGTGGATTCCCTCACATCCTAGTGAGGTGCCAGAAGGCCGACCAGCCTCAGATTGGCCTCTGTAACCAGCTATTTGACGCTTTTCTCTACGTCGGTCATGTTGGCCAAAAGGGCCGCTCAAATCTCCATCTCTGGAGTGGGGGCTGGTCGTAACCATGGATCTGAATGACATAAAGGATATAATAAGTGTGTGGGAATGCTAAATGGTATTTAAGCGATCAGTGAAATAGAAAATATACCTCCTTCGGTGAAGGCCAGGTTTGTGGTTAAAAAGTACTCCTGGAAGTACTTTCCTACATTGGACTTAAGGGTAGTCTCGCTCAGGAAGACACGAGTCGTTTCCTGGTGGCCAAAATGAAAAATCCCCATATTTTCTTGGTTGGGGTTGGATTTGAGGTCGAACAGGTAATTGACCTCGTGTGGCGTAGGAACAGGCCACTTTTTATGACTGTAAATGATATAGAGTGAAAAAAGCATCCTATATCCCATTGGGGGTTATTTGAAAAGGAGCGACCCTAAAATAGTCAGCCACTCCTTGGAATAAAGGATGGAGAGGCAAGATCACCCCTGCCTCAATATGGTACCTCGACCAAGCGCTGAAGGCACCTCAGGGCAGGTTTTCCTGCTGGTCTCTGGTGGGTTGGACTAAGGTCCGTACTTCCTGATATAATTGGCAATCATCCTAACCGAGATTCGGCTAGGGGGTGCAACATACCATTCGACGTCTGGTCGAAGTGTATCTCGGGGTTTGGCCTGTGTTTGGATTCCTGGCTCGAGAGTGTTTTCAGCTCTACCGCTAGTCGAGGGAATTTCAGCCCGAGGAGCAGGCTGATTTTCAAAAGGTTTAGACGGTTTCTTTTTCTGGGCAGTGGATTTTACTCTACCCATATTTGGTGGATTTGTGTGAGGTCTGTTGGGTGGAATTCGAGAAAAAGGGATATATGGGATAAGTAGTGACGGCTGTTCTTCGTCCACGAGCAGGTCGTCGTCAATTGGCCTCTCACCTCCCCACGGATCTTGCATAAAAATTTGTGAACAGAGAAAGGGAGATGAGAATCTATGGCCTAAAAAACTTGTGTTGGGAGTTGGAATAATGTTGCTCGTGTATAAAAGTTAAGCTTTCATACGACCAGCAGCATTCTAACAAAAACACTATGTTTCATACAAGCAGTTTGGAAAACGGATCTAAAAGCAGAAGAAAAAACTTTTTTAGGAAAAACTTTTTCAACTCTGAAGGGGCGGGAAAACCCAATTTTTCTACAAGCTTAAAAATCGAATTTTTACTTCGATTTTACGCCCTAAATTCATGATCCTAACTACCAAGCTAATCCTTAACCCTTACCAAATTTTATTTCAAGCTTAAGTCTGCGTGCCCATTTATCCTGAAACAAATTTGTGCAAAAACAATCAAGAATATTCAAGAACTCAGAAACTCAAAGTCAAAAATTGAGGTGAAATGAATATTTCATGGCACATCAACAACTGAAAGGTTTGAGGAAATTACTTGTATAGAAGATGGAATAGATTTCTGAGACGCTAAGTCGAGTTGGCTGGATAGGAACTTCGTAGATCGCCAAGAACCGTCTGAGTTTCTGGAAGTTGTGCACCTTGTTCTTCAGTTTTCTTGAAAGCAGAAGTAAAATGTAAAAAGTAAAAATGGCTTCTAAAGGATTATTTATATTATCCGAGGAGCGGTTACCCAGGTAATCATTTTGGGTTACTTTTCAAGGCATGGAGAAACTCAATAGCCATCAGACAGCTTTTGGGAAACTGGAAAGACGTGATTGGTTTCCTTTTTCAAGAAGGCATGGACACCTCTGACAGATTTCGTGGGCTATTCAAGGGGTCGGACTCCTAAGTTTACTTTATGCTGGTCGCAGTAAAATAAACTTGGGGGGAAAATGTTTACCCAAAAATGGCTCCGATGACGTGGCAAGAATTTATTGCACGCGGTTGGCACGTGACAGCGTCAAAGTGAAGAGGTGTTGTTCGACTATCGACCAACTCCTTATTGCTTCATCGAATCTCACGATTAGATGCGACCAGACTGGTCGCATGCTTCGGGTTATTTCTTTTAAAGATATGTAATCTTGTAATAACTACATTTATTATATTCTTTTTATTGCCTTAATACGCTGATGTTAAGTAGAATTAAGGCCCATTGGCCAATGTAACCCCCCCCCCCCCTTGAGCCTATAAATATGCATGAGAGGGCTCAAGGAAGGGACTTTTGAACCTTTTTTATGAATACTCATAGAAAGAGCGTAAGTGTGATTATCCGCCAAAAAGTTGTAATTCTCCTAAGGCTTGTGAAACTCAAGAACCCTAGTTCTTTGATCACGACATTGGGATTCAACATCAATAATAACACGAAGTGGATGTAGGTTGTTACCACATAGTTGGGGCCGAACCACTATAAATCATTTGTGTCATTTCATACCATTTGATTCCATTCTTGATTGCTTTCTTATTTCTTTGTTGTTATTCTAACTCCGTGACGTTGGCCAAATCAAGGGTCAACACCCTTCACCAGTTATGTAACGCCCTACTAATCCAGGACTGTTACATTGTGTGTTAAAAATAGTGCTTAACTCGTTAAGCAAGTCATTTCAACTTAAGATATTAATTAAAGTTAAACAACAGTTTAAGTATTAAAAATTTTGGTCAATGAGGTTAAACTTTTCATTATAAAGTTTTGACTATATACACAAGATCCCAAAGGTTTTTAATCAAAAATACAGTTACAACAAAATTACAGAACTAGCCAACCTAAGCAACAAATCAAGCCAATAACCCACGTTCCTCAAAAGTGTCTCAACCGTGGTAGCCGAGCAGGCTGAGTATGTACATGCTGCCCTTATAGCTCTCCAACTCATGGCTGGTCCAACTTTCCTTTACCCTTACTTGCACCACAAAGCACCTGTGACCCGAGACCCAGCAAGAAAACTATCACGGTATTTTAAACTCATAATAACATGAAAATAGATAACAAAATTCATGTCAATCCAATATTCATTCATACCACCTGTGCCAAACCAATGGGTTCATAACCCTTTAAGTGGCCCCGACATCTCGACCTGCATTACACTAGCAATTTTTCGAATACGACCAGTGCCAATCACTCACAAATAACTATTCAACAATCATATGCAACAGGTGAAACAAGATAAATTCACACAACCAATATTCACAATTTAAGTACAGTCGTAATTATTTCCGGATAATAGGGCTAGTGCCCAGCACATGGTGCAAGTTCCCGATTTTTTACCTCAAGTCATGAGCAATAGGCAAAATGACCTTGAGTACAATCCCTTTCCCCCGAGCCTTGAAAAAAACCCTAGTAACAATAGATGGATGATATGTTTTATTAGGAACTAATCCCGCTAATGGGCCTCAAGACTAAGCCCTAGCTCTCGGGACCTCGAATTCCACTAAATGGGATAGTGGAATCATCCCTCGAGCCTCCCAAGATAACTCCCCAAAACCTTAAATAAATGCACCCTAAAACTGCATTAGCGTCATGGTGCCCCCTGCGGCGTCGTGGCTCTAAACAAACCAAGGAGCCCCTTTCTAAATTTCGTGCATTTTGAGTTGTGGCGCCCACTCTAAAGGGTCACGGTGCTCCAACAAACAGAGAGCTTTCCCTAACATTTTTCCCTATTTAGGGTTGTGGTGATCTCTCTAAAGGGTCGCAGCGCTATGGCGGTCTGAGGGAAAACCCACCCTCAAAGAAACTCAAGCAGGTCGCAGTGCTCGTCCCAAGTGTTGCGGTGCTACCATGAGAAAACCCAAAACTGCAATTTTCTCCTGCTTTCAATTCCAAAATCTTGACCCCAAAACAGATTCCCAGTAGATTTTACCCAATAATTCAGCCACAATAAGGATTATAACCCCAGAACAACATCAAAACATCTCTAAAACACCCAAAAAAACACAAAGATGCCAAGAATTACCATTTGAGCTTTGAAATTTTAAAAACTTACCCAAATATGAGAATCCAAGCTGAATTCTAAGTTTCCAATTCAATCCCCAACTTTATAATATCTAGAAATTGACCTCCACCACCAACAACAACAACACATAAACTCCCTAGAAACATCAAATCCTTCATAATTAAGTTTAACCTCAAAATAGTCAAGAACACCCCAAATGAAAATGAAAACAGAGCAAAATAATTCCTTACCTCTTCTGAATTTGAAAACCTAAGTGTGTGTAAGGTTGAGCAGCTCCTAATCCCCCAAATTTTCCCTAGTAATCTCCTTCAACTTCAAGCCCAGACTTAGCTTAGTGGTCGGGTTCTTGGGAGAGTCTTGAAGATGACCAAAAAATAAGTTGATAATGCTCCCGATGTGGACTGCTCTAGACTTAGCTAAATTTCACCTCTGAAATAGGTCCAATGACCATTTTACCCCTGGTATTAATTAACCTCAAAACTAAGCCCCAAGGACATTTTAGTCATTTTCCCAAATTCTCACCAAACCTCAAATTTCACCACCAATTCCCAATTTAATCCACTAGACCCAAAATTTCTCCCAATTAATTCCATTTTCCAATAAATCCCAAAATATACAAAATTACAACAATACCCATTGGCTCCCTCGAGCTAGGTATAAATCCTTGTTGTGACTTTTCCGCTAAATTGCTCGAAAGGATCTACTCCTATCGAATATCACAAATATATTCACATAATAATGTGGTCTCAATCACATATCATATATAATTACAAATATACCCTCAATGGGTCAAAATTACGAAAAATGTCCATTTTCGATGAAATCGGGCCTTTAAGCACATTTAATACACATAAACAAGCATTAACAGTCATATCATAATATAACTCACATAATCACATATATATATTTAATCAATTAAAATCATAAACTTTCCAATTATGCCCTACAGGCACACTAATCCACATACTAATCCTTATTAGAAGTTTTGGGAAGCTACAGGTTACCTCCCAGATTTTCTACAATCTTCGTCGTTCTTCGTCCATTTACTACACCGATCAAGAACCAATCCATAAGTACACCTTTACTCTGGTTTAAATTTCTTTTTACTCTTTTTTTTTTTTTTGACATGTTTATGAAATTTTCCAGTGTGTTTTTTGTTTTATTTTTGTTCTATACGACTTCAGTTTGGGTTATATTGGGTCGAAACAAATAGGACTAGAAACGGTTAAGTTAAATGCATAAAAAGAGGTAAATTTACTAGGTTTTTCTGGGTTTAGAGGTTAAATGTACAAGTATTTATCCTGGAAGGTGAAGGGTTTAGGTTCAAATCTAGGTAGCTTAAGAGACACGGTACTACGGTGGTTTTGCATTAAACTGCTTTTCGAAACCACTGTGTCTGACACACGAATCGTGAAGTTTCAGTACCTTCCTAAGGTTAGGGCGTGTGAATTAGGGGAACACTTGAGGCCATGCATCAGGGTATTTAAGCCTAAATTAGCCCATTGATACTTTAAGTCGAGTAGTAAAGCCATAAAATCTTAGGTCGTCATTTTTTCTGTCATCAAAACTAGGTTACATCCTAGGCCGCCTTTAATGGGTCATTTTGTAATCATGCGAACTAAAAACAATCTCCATGGCCTTTCAAAAGAAAAATACAGTGGCAGGATCATCTTCTCAAAGCAAGGATAAGCAGTTCACCCCTGAGACCCCTATCCCCTACTTTGGTCCAGCAGTGGAGAAGTAGATCGAGGTAGGACTTGAAAGTTTCTTCCAGACTGAGAGGATCATGTCTCAAATTACTTCTCAATCCAAGGTGAATAAAATAACGCTAAGTCATGGATTGAGATGAACCCCTACTTCTACGCTCGACCTCCATTGGAGGGTGAGCGGAAATGTGCCCCGTTAGAGGACGACTTAGGGGCCTAGAGTGATGAACACCTAAAGGCAGATGCCTTCCTCCCATTGGATCAGTACTTTGTGGACTTCTTAAACTGCTTGAAACTCGCCCCATTTCACCTCCCACCAAACTCTTATCATCTCCTCGCGGGGTTAAAGTATCTATTCGTCAAGAACGAGTGGGAGGTCCCATCCCAGAGGACATTTTATATTTTTTCTGTCTGAAGGCCAATCCAGACGTTCAAACCCAAGGTGATGGTTTTTATTACCTCACCCAATTTCCAAAATTCATCAACATCATTGACCTCCCCAGCCATCTGAGTGACTTCAAAGACCATTTCTTTATGTCAAACGGATTCCTGAAATGTGAACATTGTTACTTCAACCGACCTCGTAAGTATCTTAGCTTTTGAACTCTTCATATGAATTCCTTACTTTTACTGAGTCTTACTTATTCTGATCAAGTTATTATCTGGTGTAGTTATTTATCAGGAGAATGGTGCAACCTAAGACCCTTAGGGGTCAATACAAAACTCTGGCCAATGCTCATGCCGAGGAAAAGGAGTTCAAGGAAATGGTGAATGACAATGCTATGGGGGCCTGCAAGCAAATTAGGGAAGATCAAACCCTGGACATAAGGCCTCGAGGTCCTCCCAAGAGGCTACCTCCAGTCATTGAGGATGTTGAGGAAGACAAGGAGATCGAACTGTTGGTACGTAAAAGAAAGATTGTTGAAGGCTAGCAGGATACTGACCAAGGTCGTGTCGAATTGGGGGCAGCAGCCGGTGTCTCTGGCCAAGGTAATAATGATAGGGAAATAAACCAAGTTGCTTCCAATTTTGTACTAACCCGATTCAATCCTAGGCAACTTGTGAGCAGACATCCCGAAGACCCGGACCTAGATGTAACCTGGATATTTGTTAATTTTCTATGAATTTCATATAATTTATTTTTCTTCTATCCACTCTCTATATGATTTGTGCTTAATGTGTGTGGATAATTGATCACTATTTTCATGATTTATGATTTTGATTCGAGTTCCGAGAGGGGAGAGTTGAATATTTTATAATTATATAGACAAATTGCATATAGAACGAGAGTACCTGTACGGTTTGTGTAGCGTTTAGGTTTTCTATGCTTCATGTCTGCTATATGTTAAAACTTATCATAGTTATGTAGAAAGTTTGCATAAAGGATGACATCTTTTTATCTTGAAAAATAATTAGGATTGTTTTAGTTAACCCACTTTTAGTATAGAAATTGAACAATTATATGCACGGATAAGTAACTTTAACAGGTTGAAAAGTTGATGAAGTTTTTTACCCTAGGATTTTAATTATTGAATCAATCTTTATAATTGCACGGTTTATTTCAATTTTAAGTTTTAGTTTAAAAATCACTCTATTTTCGACAGCCGAATAGAAAGCTAGAATTAGTTATTGGTACTTGATTGATAGTCTCCGTGGGAACGATTATTATTTACTATCTATATTACTTGAATCAATTGTGTATACTTGCACATTATATTTTCACTATCAGACATCTCGAAGAACCAGACCTGGATGTAACCTTGCACCAGTGCATCGACCAATTGGTTGTTCGCCATGACTTTGCCTACCTTAAGTACACCGTAGTAGTAGATGACACTTTAGACTTCAGGTCCACCATTTTTTAACAATATGGTACAAACCTCCTATCATGGCATTCCTTGTTTCGTGGTTCCTTTACCCCAAGTATTAGGTAGAGAAAATATGAGCCTAGTCCAGATGAGGAACCAGACCTAGTAAGTCTCGCGAAGTAATAATGTTGGAATCTCCCATTCCCACAATAATCCAAGAGTTAGAGGTTGTGTCTAGCCTGGTCCATAATCTGGAACTTATCATAGTTGTTTCCTCCTCTAGTTTGGAGGGTAGGGTTCCTGTTCAGTTACTTTTGGTTGTTTACAGAGTTAGAATTATAAGTCTTTATTCTAACTTTTCTGTTCATTCTTGCAGAAGAAGATATAAGCCTCAAGGACATCTTCAGCACTGGCCTTACTATCAAGAGGCTGAAGATTTTGAAGAAGGCTACATCCGAAACTGGAGCTACTGTTGGATTTCCATCCAAAACCAAGGGAACCAGCTCCAGCCAGAAGCAACCCTCTCCATGGTCACAACCAAAGATGTTCCTCCCCCAGGTCTTCCAAGTCGTAGCCCCAACTGTCGCAATCCCAGATCCTCACATCGAGGTGAGGAAACATCCAAAACCCATGTGCGGTTCACTCCAGGAGATTGCGAACCATATGACGGGGCATGCAAACCAGGTCAGCACCAGAGAGTTGTAGGCCATAGAAATGAAACCCTCAACGACCATCCTTGACTCCGAACTGGGGATGTCTCTGACCGTAAGTCCTATCCTATCCTCCTTTAGTTTCATGTTTTCACAAACTAACCCCACATTAATCGTTGGTTACAGTCTTGCATGGCTCAGATTTCAGGGTATTGCTTGGATCTGTGCTGGGGTGGAAGAGGCCAAGGCAGCTCTGGAAACATCCTAGATTCATGAAAAAATTTCTAAGGCGCAAGATTTGGAGGTGATACAGGGTCATGATCAGCTTCTGAAGGAGATCGAGGACCTTGAGCTGAAGGTTTCGGAGTTTGAGAAGAAGTCCCTTTCTAAGGCCAAGGAGGATGCTGCCTGAATCGAGGAGCTTGATCTTTAGGTGAAGGGCCACAGGACTCGGATAAAGAGGTCCTTGGAGGAAATGTTCTATTGATTTTTGGCGTACAATCAGGACTGGGATTTCTTGTTCCTCGATGCAGAATTCTGGGGGCGCTATCTTGCCAAATTTCAGAAATGATTGGCAAAGGAGCCCGCAGAGATAGTGGAGACGACTTCTAGGGCTGAAGCTGATGGAGGAGGGGAAGAGGTTTCATCCAAGAAGCAAACTGTCGAAGCTCGGGGATGAGAGGGTTCTTCCATACACCTGTTTATTTATATTTTTTTTTTGTTTGGGGTATTGCAAACCCTTGTAAAGAGGCTTATTAGGTCGAGAAAATTTCCTTAGGGCACTGCTTCCAGGTTAATTATCCTCATTCAATTTATACATACTTTCATTATATATGTTGGTTTTTTATGCTTGATCTTTCTGCTCCCCTTTTCCATTGATTATTATCGTGTTTATAAACCTTTGAAGCTTTTATACACTTGCATAGTTGTATGGAGTTTTTTTTTAGGTTGAGACATATGCCTGATGGCTAGACCAAATAATTTCTAGTCGTTGACCTAGTTATATCCAGGAGTTTTGACCGCCTATTTGTGCATACTTGTTAGGATTCAGACCTTGGTTCTGGTTTGGCTCCAGAATTTTTGTACCTAGTTAAATTCTAGGATTTTTTTATTTTCGCTCTGAGTTTTTTTAACTTAGTTTGCATTCGGAATTTCTTTGAAAACTCAAGCTTTAAAAAGCCACAAATTTTCAAATTTTCAAATTCTAAGTTGCTGAAAATTCCAAAGACTATCGAGGGTTATATGCCCCCCAAGCGATCAGAATTTAAAAAATATTCTTGATCATTGTTACATAATCAACTCATGCTAAGTTACAAGAATAAATTGAAAAATTATGGCAGCGTGTTTAAATTACATAGCAACAGACAATATGTCTTTTATATTTATTCCTTACAAAAGATGAAATAAATAAAGTCTAACAAAGATTTCTTATCATTGGTAATAGTTCTTGAGATGCAAGGCGTTCCAAGTTCGTGGAACGATCTCTCCATTTAACCGAGCTAGTCTGAAGGTTCCTTCCCATAAGATCTCCATGATCTGATAGGGACCTTCCCAGTTCAGTCCAAGTACACCTTCTTTAGGGACTTTGTTAACTAGGAATACCCTCTAAAGCACTAAATCTCTTAGCCCGAATCTTTACTCTTTGACCTTCGACTTGAAAAAATGTGTCACCCTTTGTTGGTAATGTGCGAGCTACAATAGAGATTCTTCTCATTGTTCTTCAACTAGATCCAAGGATGCATTAAGCAGGTCATGGTTTTGTTTCTGGTTAAAGGTTCTCTGCCTGTATGACATCACCATAACCTCGACTAGAAGCATAGCTTCGCTTCCAAAAGTTAGAGAGAAGGGAGTTAGCCCAGTGGAGGTGCGATGTGAGGTCCTGTAGGCCTAGGGCACTTGTGGGAGTTGTTCAGGCCACAGGCCCTTAGCGTCCTCTAATCATTTCTTTAAACTCGCCTTAAGAGTTTTTTTCGATGGAGTAGAACTCAAACTCTGTCAGCTCACTTTTTACCTTAGCTAGATAAGCTACCATTTTGATTCTTGAGCTTGATATTCCCCTAACACTTGATTAACCTGAAGCTGAGAGTTGTTGAAGCATTGT
This sequence comes from Humulus lupulus, assembly GCF_963169125.1. Taxonomy (NCBI): domain Eukaryota; kingdom Viridiplantae; phylum Streptophyta; class Magnoliopsida; order Rosales; family Cannabaceae; genus Humulus; species Humulus lupulus. The sequence continues at coordinate 92,985,347 of NC_084793.1, forward strand.
TTTGCTTTCGCTTTCAGCTTCATTGCTACCTGAATTCCAACCAATAGAGCCTCATATTTTGCTTCATTGTTGGACGCCTGAAAATTGAATTTGATAGTTGCATGGAAGTGATATTCTTCAAGTGTAATGAGGATTATTCCAGCTCTGGGTCCATTTTCGTTGGATGATCAATCAATGAAGAGTTTCCAAAATTCTTGCATTGGTTCCCTCATAAGGTCATCCTGGAACCCGATACATTCAACTACGAAATCGGTGAGTGTCTGGCCCTTTATTGTCGTTTGTGGTTTGTACAATATCTCGAACTGACTAAGCTCGATAGCCACTTCAACAGATGTCTCGATGCTTCAGGATTTTGCAAGAACTGCCTTAAAGGTTGATCAGTTAAGACGTGTATAGTGTAGGATTGAAAATACAGCCTGAGATTTCTCAAGGCAAAAATCAGGCAAAACGCAAGATTCTCAATCAGATGATATCAGGATTTAGCTCCCAAAAGCCTCTTGTTAATGTATTACACTGGTTTCTGCACCCGATTCTTCTTAAACTAACATAGCACTAACTGTGGTCTCTGTTATTGCAAGGTATAGGTAGAGGCATTCCCTTGCAACTGGTTTTGACAAAATAGGGGGTTCAGCCAGATGCTTCTTCAGATCTTGAAATGCTTGTTTGCATTCTTCTATCCATTCAAATCATTTATTTCCTCTAAGTAGATTATAGAAAGGAAGAGATTTTTCCATGGACCTGGATTAACCGATTTAAGGCCACGACTTTTCTAATTAGGCTCTAGATTATTTCTGCGACATGGGCGACGATATTTCTAACAGCGATCTGATTTTTTGAGGGTTTGCCTCAATCCCCCTTGATTTAACTATGAAGCCTAGAAAGTTTCCAAACGAGTGGAGTCCCGAAGGTACATTTCTGGGGGTTAAGCTTCATATCATACTTTCTCAGCACACCAAAACATTCTTCCAGATTGAATACATGGTTATTAGTAGTTTTTGACTTGCGAGCATATCATCAACACACTTCCACGTTTTTCCCTATCTGGTCCACGAACATTTTGTTGACCAACATCTGATACGTGGCACCAGCATTCTTTAGTCCAAATGGCATGACTTTGTTGCAGTATACATTGTGTTCAATCATGAAGCTGGTGTGCTCTTAGTCCGCATGGTTCATCGCGATCTAGTTATATCCATAATACATGTCCATGAAGGACATGAGCTCATGGTTTGTTGTTGCATCAACTAGCTTATCTATTCTTTGTAGTGAAAAATAGTATTTCAGACAGGCTTTGTTGAGGTCGGAGAAGTCAATACATATCCTCAATTTTCCATTTGTCTGTGGGACCAGAACGGAATTGGAAATCCAAGTTGGATACTTTTCTTCCCTAATGAATCTGCATTTTAATAGGAGAGCGACTTCTTCCTCTAAAGCTTACTCTCGCTCCTTCCCTAATAGCCTTTGTTTTTGCTGCTTCGTAGGCACATTTTTTTCCAGATTTAAGGTGTGCATAATCATTCTCGGACTAATTCCCACCATATCTTCGTGTGTCTAGGCAAAGACGTTGAGGTTTTTCCTCAGAAACTCGACCAATTCCTTCTTTCGTTCAACTCCTAGATTATTTCCAATCTTTACCACTCTTGAAGGTGTCTCTGGACCAAGAATTATTTCTTCTACCTCTTCTAAAGCATGGAGCTCAGATCGATCTTTACCTATTCTTGGATCTATTACTCTGGTTGGGCGACCTTGTTGTCTGACCCCTGAGGTTCTTCCGCTTACTAAGCAATTACCATTACCTGAGGCTCCTCATTCTCATCAACTATCACCACGGCTTGCTACCCAAGTTGTGATTTTCCCTTCATGGCAATGTTGTAGCATTCCATGGCAGCGAGTTGATCCCCTCTTACCGTGCATGTCCCCGAGGACGATGGGAATTTTATGGTTAAATGGCGAACATAAGTTATGGCCTTAAATTCCATCAACGTTGGTCTTCCTAAGATTGTGTTGTAGGCAGTTGGATAGTCAATTACCACGAACTCGAGCATCTTGGCAAAAGCTCGTGCTTCATCTCCCAAAGTTACTAAGAGCTCAATCGTTCCTATTGCTGCCATTCCTTCTCCCAAAAATCCATAAAGAGTCATGGAGACCGCCTTAATATCGGCCATGAATAATCCCATTTTTCAAGAGCGGACCTGAATAGCACATTCACCGAGCTTCCATTATTAATCAGGATTCTTCTTACTCTCGGGTTAGTGAGCTGAATTGTTATCACGCTACAACATCTATCGCCACTCCAGCGGGCTGAATAGGGGTCTGGCTGGTCCCTATGATGGCAGACTCTGCTTTCTCGTGGTTAATCCATTCTTGAGCTTGAACCAAGAACTTGTCTGTACTCTTCACTCCTTTCCTTTGAAGTTCCTTCCACAATTCACCTCTAACAGATATTATTGACTACATGGCCATGAGTTTGGCACTATCATCAGTGTCCCTAGCTCGAGTTTCTATGTGTTGTGAACCAAATGATGTACGCCTTAAGGGATTCACCCAGTTGCTATTTTATATTAGGGAGTTATCCTTTACTCGAACTTCTTTCGCAGCTCAAAATTTCTTTTTGAACTCTGTTGATAACTTTTTCCAGGAAGTGATCGATTACCTTTTAACTTAGTGAATCGTAATTTGGTTGGTCCAGTCAACATGGCTAGGAACAGAACATAGCACATGTCGATGTCGACGATGTGGGCTCTCATCAAAGTGTTGAAGGTCCCGATGTGGTTTGGTGGATTAGTTATTCTGTTGTACGTGGGCATTTTGAAGCCCATGGGATAGGGAGCTACTGCGATATGAGGATTAAAAGGCTCGAAGTTCTCATTAGAATCATTATCGTCCATGTTTTACCCTAACAAAAGTCTCTTCATTTGTTCATCCACTAATGGTTGGATTCTTCGTCTCTAGGTTATTTGGGAACTGGTTACCAGCTCTCATCCTATCCTACGCGTTATATGGGTTATTGTCCCTCCAAGCTATAGCTTGATTAGGCGAGACGTTCCCATTATCACGCACGATTGATGAATCTATCACCTTCTCAGCATAACTCAGATCATTGTAATTGGATACTGTCATCTTTGCGCATTTAGATGGTCACACAGGTCAGACTGAGGATTGGAATGCAAGCTTTGGGCCGAGCTCAACTGATTTCTCAAGTTACTCTCATGCGTGTTGCGTACACTCCCAATTCTGCCCCCACAATGGATCTCCATCCAATAGCTACCATTCATGAAGATTACTACTCGCAACTGAGGCACGAGACTTGATTGTTCGAGTGAGATTGCAGGACATATGTTTCTTCTACGGGTACAGAACTTCTCCAGTCATTCCCGCGAACTGAGACATTCCTCTTTGGGTGAGGAAGTGTTGGATGATGTATAGGAAATGGAGGATGCCTTATTGGCGAGAAAATCCATCTCCCATCAGGATGCACCAGAATAGCTCGCCCATTGGCTACTCCAAATTTGGTGGCAACATCGATTCATTTCTTTGCACCTGAGCTGCTAGTTTTGGTATTGGTAGGTTTACCGAGGCCTCCGCCCTTCTCGATGCAGTCCCAACTCGCATGTCTGATTAGGTTGATTTCTATGAGTGTGAGTCGCTTGTTCATTCCTACGATTATTAGCATGTGGGTTATTTCTAGGAGTCCCTTTAGAAGGAATGGAGCTTAAGGTTGCTGTTCTGACAGAATGACTTACGTTGGGTCAATTGTTCCTGTGGGAACGAGATCGGTGGGACCCACTTTGCCTCCTTCTAACATTCTCGTCGGTTGCAGGGAGGGATAATCGAGCCATTATCTCATCTATTCGCCTATTAGTCTGGGTGAGGTGGCTCCTTAGCTGGGAATTTTTCCATTTCGATGGCAATAATATATCCAAGATTTGGATTCGGAGGGTGTGAAGCCGAACTTTCAATATCGTCCTAGTTTACGTGTTGTTTTCTAGGACGACATTGCACCGAGGTGCCCTCTCCAGTTGGGTCAACCGCGCGGTAATCTTCTTGAACACCAGGTATCTCTAATTCATTTTCGCGCATACATCGAGTTACCACCATGTTGATTGTTATGTAGAATATTCTCTGGAAAATTCAAGCCTAATCTGCTCTCAATGAAAGCACAAATTTGTTGATGCAATTTTTACCAACAGGGGATTAAGAAATCTGATTAGAAATATTAAGCTTGTTAATAAACCATAAATGTAGACTAAAAAAATTTTAACGTGGTTCGTTGGTTAAAATCCACCTAGTCAACGAGTCACTCTTATTCTTGTTTAGGACTCTTGAAGAGATTGTTTATGATAATTTTAACAGAGCTTTGGCATACAAGATGTCGGTCCCTTTTACGCCAATTTCCCTTATATTTATAGGGAATTGTGATGGACAATATTGGGTAACCGTACCATAAATGGTAACATATAGAATTAGTTAATGTTGTACCCTAATTTTAGCTCGAGTCATTCACTCCGTTCGGGTAAAGCTGGCAAATAAATATACGGAGAAATAACCAAGGGAATGATATTTGCTTATTATCCACGTAAGCAACTCCAGTTTCACATGGGCACGTGTGGTGTTAGGTGTCCTAAGTTTAGCCCGAGCTACAGACACGAAGGTTGTGAAGTGTGAGCTCATAATATTCAAACGGCATTCGAATGTATTGCATACTCAAGGATCCCTGGAGACTCGGAATCCCATTATACGGTTATTTATGACCAGGTTGTCATATTTAATGTCCTAGATATTAGGAGAACATTTACCATATGATCAAATCATATCCCATTATAATTGGGAAATATACGTATTAAATGTAATAAATATGTACATGCGTGATTGACTCACGCGATTACCCAAACTTGTCCATGGAATTTATCTATAAATACTAAGAATATTGGACAGGAAAAGGGGCCATAATTCTGTAATAGTGAAACTCTGCCGAAATAGAGAGTGAAACACCAATAATATAGACTCGTGGACTAGGTGGATTTTAACCACTGAACCACGTAAAAGATTTGTGTTCTTGTGAATTCATTTCATTTTTCATTACGGTTTATTTCTAAGCACTAATCTACCTTACTATTTCTTAATACATTATTGGAGAAAAACCGCGTCAATGGGTAACTTCCTAAATAAATGGATACGTAAATATCCTAATTAAGCCTATTTCCATTTACATTGACCAATAAATGTATATAACGATCATACACACTTATTGTGCATATTGGGCATCTGAGTCTGTAGGGACTCTTCCATATGCGCATCTTTGAACCATCTCAAGCTAGATGTCACTCTCGAACTGGATATGACTGGAGCAGGACGTCTTGACTTAGATCATGCTCAGGCCTGATGAGGGTGATCTGGACACTGGACACTTTGATCTCTCTCATCAGCATTTTAAATTATCTAAAGGATCTGGGGCTGTCATAAACTCAATGACATAGCCTCGAGTTTTTTGGTCTAGAGTTAACGAAACATCTCAAAAGTCTTGCAACCTTTATTTATTCGTGCCAGTTGTACCCCGAGCAATAAAATTGAGCTTGTATTTTTAGGGTACAGCACATCTAAATCTTGTAATGTGATAAATTCTAGCTCTATTACTTTGTGACATAATAGACTTGCTCATACAGGTTATAGCACAATTAAAAGATTGTTAAATGTGGATTAATTAATTGTGATGTGAATAAGCATGAAAAATGTGAATTATGTGTTAAATCTAAAATGGTAAGGAAACATTTTCCAAGTGTTGATAGATGTTCAAACTTGCTAGATTTAATACATAATGATTTATATGAATGGCATGTTGACTAGAGGGGGAAATAGATACTTCATAACTTTTATAGATGATTGCTCTAGGTATACATATGTGTATTTGCTTAACAGTAAGGATGAGGACTTTAATGTATTTAAAATCTATAAAGCTAACGTATAAAATCAATTGGAAAGGAAAGTTAAGACTCTTAGAAGTGATAGAGGTGGTGAATACTTTTGAAATGATTTCAATGTGTTTTGTGAACAACATGATATTATTCATGAAAGCATTGCACCATACACTCCACAACAAAATGAGATAGCTGAAAGAAAGAATAGGACTTATCTTGAGATGATTAAATCTATGCTTTTACATACTAAATTGTGTTATAATTTGTGAGGTGAAGCTTTGCTTGTTGCGTGTCATATATCGAATCAAATTTATATGAAAAAGAACAATGTGTCAACATATGATTTATGGAGAGGAAAGAAGCCTAACCTAGGTTATCTTAAAGTGTGGGGGTGCCTTGCTTATTGCAAGAGCACAGAGCCTAAAAGGACCAAGTTAGGTCCAAGGGCTGTTAAGTGTGCATTTGTAGGCTATGCCTCAAATAGCAAGGCCTATAGGCTATTAGACTTGGAGTCTAATGTGATAATTAATCAAGAAATAGGGAGTTCTTTTAGAATATGTTATATTGTGATAGCAACTCTCAAGAACCCACATGTGTTGGAGAATCTCATATAGAGAAAGGTCTAAGGGTTGATGAGCAGCCTATATTTCCTCAGACAAGCCAAAGGCTTAAAAAGTTGGGATCAAATGAGAAATGTTCTCAAGTAGAGATACTCTATGGTAAACTTGAAGAAGTCATATGGAAATCTCCTATGATTCTTCAAGTTGAGGATGATCCCAAAACCTACCAAGAAGTAATGTCTTTGAGAGACTTCACTTTTTGGAAGGAGCCAATAAATGATAAGATGGATTCAATTATGTCAAACCATACATGGGAATCGGTAGACCTTTCACAAGGTTCAAAACCAAATGGGCGCAAGCGGGTATTTCGAAGGAAATATCACATCGATGGCACATACAAACCTTCAAAGCTAGATGAGTAGCTAAAGGGTTTAAACAAAAGGAAGAAATCGATTATTTTGACATGTATGTACCGATTGCTATGACAAACACAAAAGAGTTTTATTTTCCTTATCATCAATATATAACATTTATGTTCATCAAATGGATGTCAAAACAGTATTCCTAAATGGAGATCTTGATGAGGATATCTATATAGAACAACCTGAAGGCTTTGTTCTAAGGAGAAATGAACATAAAGTGTGTAGGCTTGTTAAATCATTATATAATTTTCAAACAAGCACTGAAACAATGGCATGAGAAATTTTATAAAGCTATTGTTTCGGATGGGTTTAGACACAATAATGCAGACAAGTACTTATACTCTAAGACTTGTGATGTCTATGTCATCTTGGTATGTTTATATATTGATGATTATTGATTTTGAGTAATTAGATGAGAGGCATAATAGAAACGAAGAGGTTTCCATCTTCACTTTCTACATGAAGGACCATGGAGAGGTCGATACCATCTTTGGTATATAAGTGAGAAGAAATAATGGGGGTTATGCCTTAATTCAGGCTCACTTTGTTGAGAAAGTGCTTGACAAGTTTCGTAATCTAAAAATCAAATAGGTGAATGCACCATTTAATTCAAGCATAAAGCATGAAAAGAACAATGTTAGAGCAGTTAGTAAACTAAGTAGGTTTACTAGAAATTCAAGTATCGAACATTGGAAGTAAATTGAGAGAATTCTAGGGTACCAAGAGAGGACCAAGAAGCTAGAACTCCAATGTTTTATAAGATACTTGAGGGATACTCTAACGCAAGTTGGATATAGAGTGTGGGAGACAATCTTGTTGGTATTAAAAGAGCAAATCAAAGATACGCAGCGAGGAATGGACCCTTTTTAATAATTATTAATACGAGCCAAGATCATACACATATATATATATATATTAAATCACATACAATCAGATTCGAGATTACCTCTTGTAGCCTATCAAGTATCCTTGAATCATTTTGTATAAAATCAACGATCTTCCTATCCAAGTTCTGAAAGCTCACACATTGATCTTCCAAACCAATCCTCAAACACACAAGGACGTGTGTGCATGAACAAGTAGGATTAAAAAGGTTGATTTATGACTCTCTAGATGTACTCAACACATGAGATCTAGAGAGGTTTGAATGAGAGAAAAGGAATTAACAGTTTTCAGGTTTAGGAAAACTATCGCTTCTGTCTCAGAGAGAGAGTCTATTTTTAATCACATGAAAATATAGCTTTATCAATTTTTATAAAGATAATTAATCAAATTAATTAATCTTTATTTTATTAAAAATAAATTTAAAATTAAAACTAATATGTTGTTACTATTTAATTATTTAATTTAAATCATGTTTAAATAAGTAATTAAATATATAATTTGAAATTCAAAATTTCAAATCCCAGGGATTGGGGAATCCCTATGTGTGGCGCCACACTCACTGTACAATGAGTGTGTCGCCCCACATATTAGGGTTTTCCCTAATCTTCTCATTTGTTTGTTTAATCAACTTTTAAGACAATATATTTATCCCAACATAAATATCAGTTAATTCAAAATTAACTTTATCTTAAAATATCAGTTTTAAATAAATAAATATCTTATTCTAAATAAGATAATTATTAATCTCTCTTTATATATGTAATGCCCTCACTAATTCTAAGACCTCATACCATTAAAAACTACTACTAAGACATAGCTACTATTTTGGAATACATACATAAAATATTAGAACTTTATTAAAAATCCAAAATACGGGATCACATTGTTTAATACATAAAAACATAAAGAAAACATAAACTTTAATTAATTGTATAAATACTTAGTGCGGAAAACATAAATACATAAATAAAAAAGACTTGAGACAAAAATTTCATCCTTGATCTTCCAACAGTCCATTCAATCAATCCTCTCCCAATACACATGCCAAATCTGCCAAGAATCCACCCCACCTTCCAAGCTCATTTTCCTTCACAATCTAAAATAAAAGGAATGAGCCTAATGCCCAGCAAGGAATTATACTAAAAACATATCATAAATCATAAGACTATATATCATAAAACATCAGACGTAAAAACATAAATCATAAAAATATAAGACTACAATATTAATGGCCATTAACTCATTATCGTAGTATGTGATAAAACCATCTAGGTCCTCTGTCTACTAATCGAGATAGGTTAGATCACAAAATAGTATATGATAAACCATATAGGTCCTCTGTCTACTAATCGAGGTAGGTTTAATCATAACTCTAATCTACGATAATGATAAAAATCTTGGGATTCATTTGCTATCTAAGCAACTATATTTCCTAAGTGACTACAACATAAAACGTATACATACATATATACATAAACATATCATAACACATACAATCTAACCTATTTTCCTTACCAAAAACTGGGATATTGGAGACAAGAACGATAAGGATTTTCCTTTTGTAGTTTCGAAATTAGAAGAATTATGGGAGACTATGGATGATGAAGATGATTTATCGGTAGCCATGAGATATTATTTTCTTATACTTAGGTTTACCTCTAAGTTTGAATTTCAATTCACTAATGAACAAAAGCATAATATCTTAATGAAAATTCCTCGAGGTAGTTTCGAGGATGATAGTAATGATGATTATGAAGAAATAGATGATGATGAAGGGTCAGATGTAGAAGATCCTAATTTTTAGATTTTACCCTAGTTATTTTTTTAGTATAGTTTCTTTATTTCTTTATTTCTTTATTTATCTTTGAATTTGTGATTGTACTTAGTGAAAATATTTTTCCAAATGAATAAATTTGTTATTTTTGAATGGCATGTATGAGTTTGATTTATTTTCTACAATCATAATAAATTTAGAATAAGTTCAATAAATAATGACTGAGTTCGATGAGGGTGGATACAAATCAATGGACCGGGTTCTGTATTGAGAGTTTAGGGGACCATAGTTGTGGGAACGATTTTACTGATCCCAACCCTCCCTCAATATGGTTAACTTTGGAACAGCGACGAGTTTCGAGCCTGAAAATTAAGTCATATAGGATGGTTAGAAACAGACTTGGAAAATAATAAATATGGCTTATTTTTCTAAGTATAGAAACACACCTTAATTATAAAGAAGGCTTACATAATTTTTCATAAGAAATTATAACTGATAGGTCCGAGTTATGTTTGCTTAGACTAAGTTTTGCCTTAGTTATTATTAGGGTAAGTTCTAACATGTTTTTCTTGACTGTTAGAACTTTGCTGAAGATGTCACTACGAAGGTCTGCACGCACGAACGGCAATGCCTCCAGTGCCGCCAACAAGACTAACGAAGCCCCTCCAGTCCGAAGAATGGGAACGTGTGCTACCAATGTTACTATCAATAGAAATGCACCACTAAAATTATCTAGCTTCATCAACAAGTAGAAGAACTACTACAGCAACAATGACAACAGCCGTAGCCTTAGCCCCAGCCTCAGCCGCAACCTCAGCCGCAGCCTCAACCAGCGGCTCAAGCACCCAAGCAAGTAGGATATCCATATGGAGGATGGCCAGTGGCAAACTACACGCCTTATCCAACTCAGTACATTGAGCCAATCTACGAGTGTTTCCGTAAGCAGCACACTGCAAACTTTGAAGGGACAACCGACCCCTTTGAGGCGAAAGAATGGCTAAGGAATGTAGATCCTATACTAGCACATATGAACCTTGGCAATGCAGATCGCATAGCCTGCGTTTCGTCTCTTCTAAAGAAGGATGCTAGAATCTGGTGGGATTTAGTACAACAAACTCATGACGTCACCACCATGACTTGGACTAGATTTGTGGAGCTGTTTCACAAAAAGTATTACAACTCAGCTGTTATTGCTACAAGAGTGGAAGAGTTTGCCAGTCTGAAGCAGGGCAACTTAACGGTAGTCGAGTACACTCAACAGTTTGATCGATTAGCCAAGTTTGCACCAGAGTTATTTCCACTTGATTTCTTGAGGGTTACCAAGTTCACCAAGGGACTCAAACCCAAGATTGAGCTCGGAGTCAAGCTTGCAAACCCTGGAACCACTTCTTATGCCGATGCTCTAGAAACAGCTATAGAAGTGGAAATACTCCAAGCAAATGTTAGTAAGGAGGAGGCCAACAAGTCTAAACCCAAGCAAAAAATTCAGACTCAAAATGGTAGAAACAACAACAACCATCAACACAATAATAATGGGCAGAAAAGAAAGCATCCTGATAGTAAGCAAGTCGATGGTGACAAAAGAGCACGGACGAACAACGGAAATAGTAGGTCGGGTTATGTGGAATACCCTTAGTGCTCCAAATGCCAGAAAAAAACATCCTTGGAAGTGTTGTGAAAATACTAAAGGGTGTTTTAATTGTGGCCAGGAAGGTTATCGGAAAAAGGAGTGTCCACAGCTCAAACAAGAAGAAAAGAGGGACAAGAAGATGGTTCCAGCCAGAGCCTTTGCCTTGACCCAGGGAGAAGCCGAAGCTAGTAACAAAGTGGTAACAGGTCAGCTTCCTATCATCAATAGTATATGTTCAATATTGTTTGATTCAGGAGCAACACACTTGTATATCTTGTTAGGAATGATAGAAAAATTAGACAAACCTTGTGAAAGATTTAGAACTAGGTTTGTTACGGAGTTGCCTTCGGGCGAAGTAGTTCTATCATCACGAATAGTACGAGGAGTACTGATCAAAATCGAGGGCACAGAATTAGAAGGAGACCTGATAGAGCTAGAGATCAAGGACTTTGACATAATACTAGGCATGGCGCAACCATCGACTGTAGACATATTCTTATCCTCAGATTTAGTTCATTATAGTTCTTTTATTTTCTTTCATTTTCTTTTAGATCCTAACTTGATTTTATGGCTTTTGGTTAGGTGTTTAAGTTTCTTGAAACTTAACGTTTTTCAGTAAGTTTCTGTCTTGATGGTTTAGATCTCCTTTTCATCTCCATTTCTTTAGAAATTTATGATTCTTACTGTTGGTTTTAGGAGTTTTCCAATCCCGTTCTTGTCTCTAATATCCTAATTTTTGGTAAGGAAAATAGGTTAGATTATATGTGTTATGATATGCTATGTTATGTTGATATGTTATATATGTATATGAATATGTTTTAAGTTATAATCATTGGGTATTATAGTTGCTTAGATAGCAAATCAAATCCCAAGATTTTTATCATTATCGTAGATTAGAGTTATGATTTACCCTACCTTGATTAGTAGACAGATGACCTAGATGGGTTATCATATACTATTTTGTGATCTAACCTACCTCGATTAGTAGACTATTGACCTAGATGGTTTTATCACATATTACGGCAATGAGTTAATGGCCACTAATATTGTTGTCTTATGTTTTTATGATTTACGATTTTACGTCATATGTTTTATGATATATAGTCTTATGATTTATGATATGTTTTTAGTAGATTTTCCTTGCTGGGCATTAGGCTCATTCCTTATATTTCAGATGGTACGGGAAAATGAGCTTAGAAGGTGGGGTGGATTCTTGGCAACTTTGGCATGTGTATTGGGAGATGACTGATTGAATGGACTGCTGGAAGATTGAGGATGAAGTTGATATTTTTTAGTCTTTTCAATTTATGTATTATTTTTCCACAATTAGTTTTTTAAACAATTAATTAAAGGTTATGTTTTCTTTAATGTTTTTATGTAAACAACAATGGGATCCCGTATTTTGGATTTTTATAATAAATTTCTATTATTTCTTGAATGTATTCCAAAATAGTAGCTATGTCTTAGTAGTTTTTAATTGTCCGAGGTCTTAGAATTAGTTGGGGCATTACATATATATATATTAAATCACATACAATCAGATTAGAGATTTTCTCTAGTAGCCTATCAAGTGTCCTCGAATCTTTTTGTATAAAATCATCGATCATCCTATCCTAGATCTAAAAGCTCACATCTTGATCTTCCAAACCAATCCTCAAACACACAAGGACATGTGTGCATGGGCACATAGAATTAAAGAGGTTGATTTATGACTCTCTAGATGTACTCAACACATGAGATCTAGAGAGGTTTGAATGAGAGAAGATGAATTGAACAGTTTTCAGGTTTAGGAAAACTATCACTTTTGTTTCAGAGAGAAAGTCTATTTTTAATCACATGAAAACATTATATTTAAAATATCGCCCTATTAGTTTTTATAAAGATAGTTATTCTAATTAATTAATCTTTATTTTATTAAAAATATAATTCAAATTAAAATGGATCTGTTATTACTATTTAATCATATAATTTAAATCATATTTAAAAGGAATAATTAAATAACTGATTAAACAAACAATTTGAAATTCAAAATTCAAATCCCAAGGATTGTAGAATCCTTGTGTGAAGCAACACACTCACTGTACAGTGAGTGTGTCGCCCCACATATTAGGGTTTTCCCTAATTTTCTCACTTGTTTGTTTATTCAACTTTTAAGATAATATATTTATCCCAACATAAATATTAGTTAATTCAAAATTAACTTTATCTTAAAATATCTGTTTTAAATAAATAAATATCTTATTCTAAATAAGATAATTATTAACCTCTCTTTATATATTAATCCAAACAAGATTAATATTTATTTTAACCTATAGCTTTTCAAAATAAAAACTATATAATTAAATAGTTAAGTAATTCATAATTAATAAATTGCCTATAATTATCACATAATTATTTCCTTGTCCTGGAAAATTAATTCCTTTGCAATTAAGTCATTCTCTCTTCAAATCTTTCTTTTGACATCCTTACCCCTAACAGTGTAAGGCAGAGGTAATCTGGGGACCATGGACCTATAATACGAAGCTCCAATAAACTAGATTATTAATTAAACTCTTTATTCCAATAATCTTATTTATTAATTCCATGATTACTCCACTATAAATATGGAATTGCACTCTAAGTATTTATAGAATTATATTTACAGAGTTTTCTCTTGTAGTCCATTGATATAATCAATAAATGTAGTTATGTCCTCCTTTTCTTGGTTCATTAATTAGAGCAGGTCAAGATTACCGTTTTACCCTTCTAATTACCTCTTGATCTTTAAGTACCATTAATTCACTAGCGAATAATTAATCTATAATCAAATTATAGATTTTAGCTCAATAACTATTCAGTTCCATAATTAACCCTTAAGGGAACCACTATTTGATCTGTTAGGAAAGTATGGATTTCATTATTGTAATTCATGTTCCCGGCCATTCATGATATTGAATCTCCAAAACAAAAGTCATTAGCCTCATTATACTAAGAAACATTAACGTGTGAATCAAAAGGTCCAATAAACATAAACAGGAGTTCATGAATACTCAAGATTTAGACTAATCTACAAAATATTTATGCCATACGGAAAGTTTATAAAGATAACTAATTTTTATCGGTCCTGTCATATATAATCTCTATTATATACAGCACATTTACTAAGATATCTCTCCACATCAGTAATCTGAATCTAGATCACTTGCATCCCATGTGCTTAGTAAACCACACTAGTAACCATTCATTAAAGATTCCATACTTTAATATGTTACTGACTATTTTATTCATTATATATGATCTTAATTCTCTCGTACTAATACAAGATCATATTCTCATTAATGAATAAGGAATTTTCTTTATATTATCATATAATTAATTCAAACAATAATTATAATATTCAAATATAATAAAATTGTTATTTTATTTAATTCAATAAAATGTCTTTACATGCTTTTAGGGCATTAATCCTAACAAATCTCTCCACCATCGGCTGGGTGTTATGCTTAAAAGAGAAGCAGTTTCTTGGGGCCCAAAGAAACAAACATATATTTCACTCAACCATGGAGAATGAGTCTATAGCTCTAGCGGCAAATGGCAAAGAGGCCAAGTGGCTTAGGGATTTCATAAGGAATATCCCAATGGTGATAAACAAGCCACATTAGCTAGAGCTTATAATGGCATATATATAATAGGAAGTCTAGAGTTATAAGTCTTATATATAATAGGAAGTCTAGACATATAAGTCTAAGACATGATTATATGAGACAATTGATTCGAGGAGGAATCATATCAATCTCATATGTTAAGACAAGTGAGAACTTAGCGAATCCATTTACAAAACCTCTTGCGAAGAGGTTAGTAAGTTCCACTTCAAAAGGGATGGGAATGAAACTCCTAGAATAATATATTCATCAATGATGGGAACCAAGCTCCAAACTTGTATACATCAAGGACAAGAGTTCAATGGGCAAGACCAAGTCATTGAGTGAATAGTTTCAACACTAAAATAGTCGTGAGTTCCATCCAAGAATGGTTAGTCTTAGTTGCTACCGAGTGAGAGTTAAGTCTAGGGTTTTTAATGAAGTTTAGTTATGTGCAACAAGCATCTCTAAAGTTAGCAAAGATGTTGTATGAATTTTACCTATGTGAACTTAGAGGTGGTGTCGCCTCTCATGGGAGTTGGAGTTTCTCCCTAGAAAGTTCATGAAATGGATTAGCACAAGGCCATGAAAAGTGATAAGCGCGAAAAGTGGGAAATGTTGGGTTTTATGCCCTTAAAAAAATCATATTTCTCATGTAACATGCTTTTATTATCAAAAAGAGAAGTAAAAATTACTTTGTTTATTCAATCGCATTGCTTGTTTGTTTTATTACATGTTTATTCAATTAATACAAACATTCATAAGATCCCGAATATATGGATAGTTACAATTATAGTGACTAGGTCACAATGGATTTTAGTTGTAATTATATGTTCGAAAGAATGAGTCCTGAGATTAAATCAGTGCATTGGATTTTCACTGATTAGGTAATCTATGATATGACCTACTTACACATTCGGGGTGTGATGTCTTGTCCAGTGCATTGACCAAGTAGATAAGATCGAATGTATTTGGTTACATCGGACTAGGACCAATATTGATTATTGATAGATAAATAAGTATCATTGTTATCGAATCACAAAGTTGACCATAGGTCAAGTTGATCTTAATTCTTAGTGATAATATTCTACTAATTATATTATTTAAATCTTTTGACTTGTTCGTTACCAGCTTACCCTACGGTCTAGTCCATACTTATATCTTGGAGATTTAGTAGTGTAATTGAGTGGGAGTATTATTTATATATATGAAATCTATAACTTCTGTATGAGAAGTGAAAGATGATTTCCTTAATAGCTTTGTTCAAAAGGTTAAATGGTTGAGATCTCATTTCTATGATTAAGTTCACGGAAATATCATTTATAAGGAACTTAGTGGGAGTTAAGGATAAAATACTGATGAGGGGTAAAATGGTAATTTTCACCTAGCTCATTAGTAAGTCATCGATAGAGGATTGATTGACTGTAATGGTTATAACAATGGATAACGTATTTGTGGTTTGGAAAATACATTCTATGAATTCAAGAGTTCAATTCCGAATCTAAAGTGGAGTCATAAATTGTGAGATAATTTATTTAATAAATAAACTCACGGGAATTTATTGAAGCTTGTATTCATGTATCTATGGTCCCTGTGTTGTCTCTTATCAAATCAAGTTTTTTTTAGCAATCTTATCAAATAAAATTTAATAGTCTCAAACAATTGATTTAATTATCAATTAGAAATATCAAATTGACTAGGTCAATTTAGTGATATTTACATGTTATAGGAATTTGGGAATAAAAGAGAATCTTTTGGCAAATTTATTAATATTGATAAATTGGTGTCAATATAAATAAATAATATTAAACCAAGTTTGAAATTATAATTAGTTAATTTGAATAAGGATTTAATTATTTATTGAATTAATTAAAAGATAAATAAATAAAAAGGCTTTGAATTTAGGCACAAATGGGATTTAAATTCAAGACAAAGAGATTGTAACGTCCCAAATTTGCTAATAAGGCTTAGTGCTTTGATTAACGTGTCGGGAGGACGATAATTGATTTAATTATATTATTACGTGGAATAAATGATTATGTGATTAGAAATGCATGGTTAGGCAGATTAAATATGCATGTGGGCCCATTTTGGTTAATAGGAGCATATTTGTAATTTTGGCCCGGTAAGGGCATAAATGTGAATTATATGTGTGTTGTGCTTAAGATCACAAGATTGTGGAGATTTAGTTGTGATGTGTGATCCGAGACGGTCCTAGGGAGCAGAATAGCAAAATAGTTACAACGGGGTCGAATACCCAGCTCGAGGTGAGCCTACAGGTATTTTGGGGATATAGTACGTGTTTGGGGTTACTTGGTAACAGGCAGTAATTTAGTGATTTTTTAAGTATGTTGGGGATTAAATGGGGATTTATAGGAACACTTAAGGAATTAGCGGAATGAGGCAAATGAAGGGATTGCCCTCGGAGGCATTTAAGTGACTAAGGTTAGCAAGAGGTAGTTTAGTCATTTGGAGACTAAGGGGTAGACCTACACTAGGCTTGGAACTCCAGAACGCACTAGAAAGAAAACACATCTCAGCCTTATCTCTCTCACTCCACTCGGCTTTCTCTCTCTCTCTCTCTCTCTCTCTCTCTCTCTCTCTCTCTCTCTCTTTGGTGTGCTTGGAGCTTTGGTGAATTCTTTGAGGAATAAGCTGAGTATTATGGCTGGGAATTTGGGAAAACAAGCTAGAAGTGTTGGGGAATTAGCTCAGGGTCGAATCAACAATTGAGGTAAGATTCTAGTACTGAATTTTTAAGTTTCCATTGTGATTTTGTTAAGTTTTACTTAGGTTCAAGCTTTGGTCTGAATTTGAGGTTTTGAGGAGATTATGAGCTAGTTTTTTAAGTGTTTATATTGACTAAGTTTCCTAGATCCGAATTCTAGGTTTAATTCTGGGTTTAGGGGTTGAATTGGGTATGAATTAGTAAGTTTGGTTGAGGAAAACGTAGTAAAAATGCATGGTATTTCTGGGTTTTGGGGCTAGATCCATGGCCCTGTTCTTCAGGCATCGCGGCTCATGTGAACCAAGGAGGCTTGGGAGCCTCTGATTTTGCCCAAGCGCCGCAGCGTAGGCTGAGGCGCGCCGCGGCCCATGTCCCCTTGGCGAGAGCCCAAGGCTCTCTGACTTGTAGCGCGTGCATGGCCCTAATGGGTTGGGTCGCGGCTCAATTAGGGTATTATGGCCAATGTGGGGTTTTAAGCTCGGGAACCCAAATTTAAGGGCTCAGGAAGGATTTTACAACCTGGTTTAGTAGAATTCGAGGTCCCGAAGGCTAGAATATTAGTCCAAAGTTCTTAATTGATTAGGGCTTGATGGATGTCTATTTATTGATGTGTTGTGACTACATTTTACGTGAAGGCTCAGGTTTAGGGGATCGTGCTCGAGATCGCATTAATCAATTAGCTCAGGACACAGGTAAGAAAACTGTTTGTACCCGTAGAGCAGGGCATGGCCCTATTATTTGTGTTTAATATGTGTGTGAATACTTGTAAATGTTATGTTGTGTGGTGCATGATTATGAATGAAAGGCGAAGGTCGAGAACGGTGAAGGCTGGGGATGGCAAAGGCCAGGATCGGAATTAAGCATGTTGAATGCAGGCCGCTAGGGTGAGACCTTCTAAGGGTGTTGTACTCACCCGCTCAGTGAAGACCGTGAACCCAATGCCTGGTAAAGCACCTGGGT
This sequence comes from Humulus lupulus, assembly GCF_963169125.1. NCBI lineage: Eukaryota > Viridiplantae > Streptophyta > Magnoliopsida > Rosales > Cannabaceae > Humulus > Humulus lupulus. The sequence goes on from NC_084793.1 coordinate 93,003,841, forward strand.
CGGCATAGGCCGCTATATGTTTAATTGATTATTTGTTTAAGTTGTTTATTACTGGATTGCATTGTGATATGCCTTATGTTGAGTTTTCTTGTTGGGTCTCGGCTCACGGGTGCTCTATGGTGCAGGTAAGAGCAAGGCAAATGTTGGCCAACCATGAGTTGGACAGCGTGGAGTGGCATGTACATGTTTGGCCTACCTGGCTGCCACAATCGAGGTTATTTTGATGAATTTACTGTAAATGGTTGGCTTTGTCGCTTAGATCGGCAGTATTGTAACTTTTGAATTATAATACATTTTTGAAACAGTATTTTGGGATCCCAATGTATAACTTTTATGAATTTAAATGAATGTCCAAATCATTATAACTAATGTTCGTCAAATGAGTCTTTATTTATATTTAATCACACTTTTCAACCTAACCTCGATTAGTGAGCTAATGGCACATTTATAAATCACATGGTAACGGCTCTAAGGTATTAGGGCGTTACAACTTGGTATCAGAGCGTGCCAAGGTTTATGGTTCCTGGAGATCGACCGAACATGTACTCTCACTGCCTGAGACAAGCTAGACTCAGGGTTGGTCGGTATTAAGTAAACTATGTGCTTAATTGCTTCACTAAGTTGCCCTGTTTGTTTGAATATTATAGATAGAGCATGGTGGATATGTTTGTATATATGTATGATGTCAGGACACGGCCCCTTGATTTCTATATGCTTATGCAATGTGTGTGATCTATTGATCTATTGTTTGTATCTAATTAATAAGATTGGGAGGTGGTTTTTGGATGTTATTATCATGCCTGATGTGCAGCGTCATTGATTGTAGGTATATTGAAGTTATGCATCGGTGGTCGATTAGACTCCGCAACAATAGGGCCGAAGATGAAAACCAGGATCAGGACCCTCCACCTGCCCCATAGAACTAGCAACAGTTGTATGTCGAAATGGAAGCAAGACTTCAGCGAATGGAAGATGAGCTCCGGAAACTGAGGCAGCAGGCCCCTCCTTAGGGTGTGGGGTTATAGATTCCATAGATTGTGGCACCAGTGCCAGCCCAGCCTATGATGGAGAACGGGTGGGAGCCTTTATACGAGAGGTTTAGGAAGCAACACCCTCCCACCTTTGAGAGCGGTCCAGACCAACTACGGGCAGAGCAATGGATGAATATGACTTCTTCCATCCTGGATTTCATGAGGGTGTAAGGGAGCGAGAGGGTAGCCTACGCCAGTTATATGTTGAGAGAAGATGCCCACATCTGGTGGGAAGTTATGTCCCAGAGGACGGATGTGACAGTTATGACCTGGGAAGAATTTAGAGATGTCTTCAACGAGAAATACTACAGTGTTGCAGTTCGAGCTACAAAGGTGGATGAGTTTACCAATATGACTCAGAATCGAATGACAGTTACAGAATATGCGCTGAAGTTCGACCGGTTGGCGAAGTTTGCGCCGGACTTGGTGCCTACTGATATGGCACAAAGGGATTGATTTGTACGGGGGTTGAATGTCATGATAGCCCATGACGTTAAGATAACATTAGACTGAGGACTACCATTTATGCTCAGGTAGTGGAGAAGGCCCTTACAATTGAAGGGGCTGAGGATCAGATATGGAGAAAGGGTTCCGCAAGGCACGATGCTAAGAGGATGGTGCCTCCTTTCACTGGTTCTAGCCGGGGTAGTGGCCCTAGTGAGCAGAAGAGAAAGGCCCCAGATTCCTTTGTCCCTCATGGTCCAGATAGGAGGACACGGGGTGCTTTCAGTGGCCGTCATTGCTAGGGATAGAACTGGAGAAGCTTCCCAGAGTGTCCTCAGTGCAGGCAGCGACATCTGGGGGAGTGCAGGGTCAACGCATGCTTCACTTGTGGGAGTGTCAATCACCTGAGAAAGGACTGCCCACAAGCCAGAAAGGAAGAACTGAAGAAGAGTGACAGCCTCACTCCAGCTAGAGTGTTTACCTTGAACTAGACCGAGGCTGAGGCTAATCCCTCGGTCGTGACAGGTCAGATTTCTAGTGCTGGTTCTTCATTTACTGCATTAATTGATTCAGGAGCTACTCATTCGTTTGAATCTGCTAGAGTAATAGATCTTTTGTGTAGACCTTGTGATATGTATGCTAGGGGATTCAGGACCTTGTTGCCAACTGGGGAACTGGTAGTCTCTAGAAGAAGGGTTAGATCATTACCGGTAGAGATAGACAGTTGGGAGTTGTCTGTGGATCTGATTGAGCTAGCGATGGATGACTTTGATATGATTCTGGGGATAGATTGGTTATCAAAGTACGGGGTGACAATAGACTGCAAGCGAATAATTGTGACCTTTGAACTGGAAGGGGAGGTACCCTTTGTATTTGTGGGGATAGTGAGTGGGCCACGAGTACCTATGATCTCTGCACTAAAGGCTAGAGACCTACTGTAAGAGGGTTGCATAGAATTCCTAGCAAACATAGTGGATACCTCTAGGACTATTTCAGTTGGACCGAATGAGACCAGACTAGTGTGTGAGTTTCCTGATGTATTCCCAGCAGACCTACTAGGGTTTCCACCACACCGAGAGATCGATTTCTTCATAGAGTTGGCACCAGGGGCGAAGCCAGTATCTAGGAGACCTTATAGAATGACTCCAATAGAGTTGAAGGAACTAAAGATTCAGTTGCAGCAGTTACTGCATCTAGGATTCATCGGGCCCAGTTTTTCGCCATGGGGTGCTCTAGTGTTGTTCGTGAAGAAGAAGGATGGATCCTTAAGGATGTGCATCGACTACAGAGAGCTGGATAAGTTAACCATTAAGAATAAGTATCCATTGCCCAAGATTGACGACTTGTTTGACAAGATACAGGGGAAGACGGTATTCTCTAAGATCGACCTTCGGTCTGGTTACCATCAGTTGAGGATTAAGGAGGACGACATACCAAAGACCACATTTCATACGAGGTATGGACATTATGAATTCTTGGTCATGTCCTTTGGATTAACCAATGCCCCGGTAGCTTTTATGGACTTGATGAATAGGGTCTTCATGGATTATTTGGATAAGTTTGTGATCATATTCATCGATGATATACTGGTGTATTCGCAGTCAGAGACAGAGCATGAGCAGCATCTTAGTTTGGTACTGCAGCGGTTGAGAGAGCATAGGCTATATGCTAAGTTCAGCAAATGTGAGTTTTGGTTGCCCCAAGTAACATTTCTGGGCCACATTGTGAGTAAGGAGGGGATTTTAATGGACCCAAGCAAGATTGAGGCAATGAGAGATTGGCCCAGGCCGAGCAATGTACCAAAGGTTAGGAGTTTCTTGGGATTAGCAAGATATTATCGGCGGTTCGTTGAGGGATTCTCCAGAATTTCTACACTGTTGACTGAGTTGACGCGTAAGAGGACCAAGTATGTCTAGATAGATAGATGTGAGAATAGTTTCAAGGAGTTGAAGTGGCGACTGATCATCACTCTGGTATTGAGTCTTCCATCAGACAATGAGAAGTTTGTAGTCTACTGCGATGCTTCGAGGCAGGGTTTAGGGTGTGTATTGATGCAAGCTGGAAAAGTGATAGCCTACGCGTCGAGACAGCTGAAGGAGTATGAGTAGAGGTATCCCACTCACAATCTGGAACTGGCAGCAGTGGTATTTGCACTGAAGTTATGGAGGCATTATCTGTATGGAGAGAACTGCGAAATATACATCGATCATAGGAGCTTAAAGTATTTATTTACTCAGAAGTACCTGAATATGCACCAAAGGCGTTGGCTGCAGTTGGTGAAGGACTACGACTGTGACATTTTATACCATCCAAGGAAGGCTAATGTGTTGGCCGACGCATTGAGCCGGAGGGGCACAGGACAGTTATTTAGTTCGAGGCGGATATCAGAGAGGTTAGCTGAAGAGATGACTAGAGCAGGAATTGAATTGGTAGTTGGTCAGCTAGCCAATATCACTCTTCAGTCCACGTTCCTTGAGAGGATCAAGGAAGCGCAGAAGAAGGATCCACAGTTGAGGAAACACAGGGAGGATGTCTTAGCTGGAGTGGCTAGAGACTTTTCTATTTCAAAGTTGGGTTTATTGAGGTATAGAGGTCATATTTGCATTGCGATGTATTCTAGTATTAGGCGAGAGATTCTAGATGAGTCCCATAACACTCCCTACTCTTTACATCCGGGTACGACGGAGATGTACAAAGACCTGAGAGCTTTGTATTGGTGGCCGAGGATGAAGAGGAACGTAGTGGATAATGTGGCCAAGTGTTTAACCTGTCAGCAGGTGAAGGCTGAACATCAAAGGCCAGCAGGGTTGCTACAACCTTTAGGGATTCCGGAGTGGAAATGGGAGGATATCACCATGGACTTTGTGGTTTAATTACCGAAGATAGTAGGACAACATGATTTTGTGTGGGTGATTGTGGATAGGTACACCAAATCAGTCCACTTTTTTCATTTTAGAACAACTCATACGGTGGAGCAGTATATTGAGTTGTATGTGAAGGAAATTGTGTGACTTCATGGGGCTCTGAGGTCAATAGTATCCGACAGGGACCCCAACTTTACCTCTAAGTTTTGGGAGAGGCAGAAGAAGGCTATGGGCACGCAGTTGCGGTTTAGTACCGCCTATCATCCTAAGATGGATGGACAGTCTGAGAAGACGATTCAGATACTGGAGGATATGTTGCGAGCTTATGTGTTGGATTTTGGGGGATCTTGGAGTAAGTAACTCCCTTTGATTGAGTTTTCATATAATAACAGCTATCAGGCGACCTTCAGAGTGGCTCCATATGAAATGTTATATGGGAGGAAGTGCAAATCGCCCATCCATTGGGATGAGACGGGTCAAAGGAAGTACTTAGGTCTTGAGGTTGTTTAGAGGACCAATGAGGAAATTGAAAATATTATAGCATGGATGCTCGCCTCCCAGAGTCGACAAAAGAGTTATTCAGACTTGAGACGCAGGAGTGTAGAGTTTCAAGTCGATGACCATGTGTTTCTCAGAGTTTCTCCCTTGAGAGGGGTGAAGCGATTTGGAGAAAGAGGCAAGTAAAGCCCTAGGTTTGTTGGCCCCTTTGAGATTCTGGAACGGGTAGGAGAGGTAGCTTACAGATTGTCAATGCCTCTAGCCTTATCAGGGGTTTACAACATATTTCATTTATCCATGCTCCAGAAATACGTATCAGACTCTACGCATGTGTTGAGTTATGAAAACCTAGAGCTGGATCAAGAAGAGGAGGAGTCGGTTCAGATTCTAAACCGATAAGACAAAGTCTTACGGAACAAGACCATTGCCTTGGTAAAAGTGTTGTGGAGGAACAGCAAAGTGGAAGAGGCAACTTGGGAGCTTGAGACTGATATGCGGGATCGATATCCCAAGTTATTCAGGTAAATTTCAAGGATGAAATTTTTGTAAAGAGGGGATAGTTGTAACGTCCCAAATTTGCTAATAAGGCTTAGTGCCTTAATTAGCGTGTCAGGAGGGCAATAATTGATTTAATTATGTTATTACGTGGAATAAATTATTATGTGATTAGAAATGCATGTTTAGGCGGATTAAATATGCATGTGGGCCCATTTTGATTAATAGGGGCATATTTGTAATTTTGGCCCATTAAGGGCATAAATGTGAATTATATGTGTGTTGTGCTTGAGACCACAAGATTGTGGAGATTTATTTGCGGTGTGTGATCCGAGACAGTCCTAGGGAGCGAAATAGCGAAATAATCACAATGGGGTCGAATACTCATGTCGGGGTGAGCCTAGGGGTATTTTGGGGATATAGTAAGTTTGGGGTTGTCGGGTAACAGGTAGTAATTTACTGATCTTTTTAAGTATGTTGGGGATTAAATAGGGTTATAGGAACACTCAAGGAATTAGCGGAATCAGGCAAATGACGGGATTGCCCTCAGAGGCATTTAAGTGACTAAGGATTGCATAGGGGTAATTTAGTCATTTGGAGGCTAAGTGGTAGTGTAACTCCCTGGATAACCAAGACCATTACACTGTGTGTTTTAAAAATAATGCAAGACTTGCTAATCAAGTCGTTTGATCAACAATGTGATCCTAAGGTCAACTATCAGGTTAAGGTTAAAAGATTTTGATCATAAACGGTTAATTTCCATTAAAACAGATGTTTGATACATAGGATCCAAAAAAAAGGGTATAAGTGGTAAATACAATCCCCAAAGGTTGATACAACAAAATCCATTCTAGTGGCAAAATACAAATTTTAGAACTCTATCCCTGTAACTATCCCTCGGCCGTGACGGTCAAGCAGCTGTCTATGTACACTCTGCCCCCAGAGCTCTCTAACTCATGGTTGGTCCAGTTTCCCTTTGCCTTTACCTGCACTATGTAGCACCCATGAGCCAAGGCCCAGCAAGAAAACCATAAACAACAAACACATATAGCAGCAGTAGCATTCAATCAACTTTAACCCAACCAGTTCAGTTATTTAATAGAATACAAGCATTAGACTAAACAATGATGAGCATATATTCTCAAGCACATATCTTAACCAATTACACAATGTTCAGGGTTGGCACACTTAGGACGAGCCCTCTATTTTTCTAGCTGACCCCGGCTCACTTAGGCCGAGCTGCGTTCAACGCACTTATCATCAACCCTGGCACTCTTAGGTCGTTCATTCTCATATACATAACAACCGTACAATCGTAGATTTCACAAATTTAGTTATTGGGAACCTCAGTCCCGTTCACAACCACAAGGGTGCAGTTTTCTTACCTTGAATTCTGAGCGATGAATAAAGAGTGGCCCCGAGCACGATCCTCAGTTCTAAGCCTTAGCGATATTCCTAGTCACCGCAACAATAAGTAACTATCAATCTCTAATCCAAATAAATGTTTAGGGAACAAATATTAGTCTTCGGGACCTTGAATTCTACTAAACCGGGTAGTACAATTCGTCCCAAGCACCTAGGTTTGAATCCCTGAGCCTCCACGGGCCTAAATACTATCCTAGGCCAAAATTGTCTAGGCGGGTCGCAACCTGGCCCTGAGGGTCGCGATGCGCCTCAAGTCAGAGGCACGGCCTCATGCATCTGGGGGAGGTGGGTCACGACTTGTCCCCTAGGGTCATAGCGCACCATCAAGGCAGCAAACCCTCCTAGGGTATTCTGGGCACGCGGACCGCGGCACCCATGAGCTGGGTCACGGCGCGCCCCTGCGAACCCATAATTCCCTGGGTTTTCTCTGCATTTCACCCAACCACAACCTCAAAAATCCCATCCACTTATGCTTCCAACTCAACCAATTTTAGAAGCGAGTCTAGGACTCTTAATCATATATTTTAAGCATAATATATCATAGAATACTCTACTGAAACTACCAATCCCGCCATCAACATTTCATCCCTCAAGAACCTAAACCAATTGATCTTAAAACCTGAATTCTTAACAGAAACCAGAAAAAATTCCTTATCTTAATGATGTTGTTGTTATTCCTGAGTTGTTCCTTAGAGTCTTAATGTAACGCCATGGATAGCCAAGACTGCTACACTATGTACTTATAAAGGTGCAAGACTCGCTAATCAAGTCATTATCTTAAAAACGTGTAATTAAACATGTAAGAGCTAGGGTTAAAAAGGTTTTGGTCTCAAAAGACTCATTTTATATAATTAAAATGTCACATACACAGGATCCCAAAAGAAACAGAGTTAAAAGTTATTTTACAGACTCCCAAAAACACAAAAAACAAAGGTTAGCCATACTAAGGCAAAATAGACAATCTCTGGGTCTCGCATCCCTGTCTAAACCTCAACCGTGGCGGCTGAGCAGCTGGCTATGTACATTTCACCTGCAGAGCTCTCCAATCAAGGCTGATCAAGCTTACCCTTGCCTTTACCTACACCACGTAGCACCCGTGAGCCAAGGCCCAGCAAGAAAACATCGTATGCAACACAATCAATGATATCAGACAGTTAATTCATCAAGCATGAACTCTCATCAAATAATCCACAATAGACATTCAGCGCATGTATTCAGATTCAAGATGTAATCAATCACTTACATCACTCATATCACATAATATTCAGGGCCGACGACTTAGGCCGCACCCTCTGTTTATCCCACTGACTCCGGCCCGCTTAATTTGAGCTCAGTGCATAATAAGCTGTCCTCGGCTACCAGTGGCCGAGCCGCGCCCTATGCGCTAGTGTAACCCTTGGCACCCTTAGGCCGTTGGTTCACTAAATAGCTTGCATGGAATAATACCATCATTTCAAGCATTTACAGTAGGGAAACCTTAGTCCCGTCACATATATTCAACCAGGTGCATTTTTCTTACCTTAAGTCTTTACGGTTATTGATTATGAGCGACACTCCTCAAGCACGATCCGTTCCCGAGCCTAAGCTTTTATCACCTAGTCACAACCAAGGTATAGGGCCTCATTAATACTCAAGTTTAGGGTTTCCGGTTACAAAACTAACTTCTGGGAAAATAAATCCCACCAAGCACGGTGGTGAAACCAATCCCGAGCATACTAGACCACATTCCCATGCCTAAAATCCCCAAAAGTTCAAGTACACAACTAAGGGCTGCGGCCCTTGAAGCTTAGCCGCGGCCCTAGCCTCAAAACAGAGCCAAAGACTACCCTGGGCAAAGAAACGCGCCGCGGCCCTTGCTTTGGGCATCGCGGCGCCCACCCTTGGCCGAGCCTCCTTGGCTCATCTTCATCCTAGGGCCGCAGCGCTCTAGAACAGAGTCGCGGCCCTTCCCTTCGAACCCAAAATTCCCACCATTTCTAGGCTTGAAACCTTAGCCAAAACCACCCTTAAGCTCCCTACTTCAACACCCAACAATCCCAACACTTTTAGCATGACTTAAACAACATAATTCCACAGAAAACCCAGCCCAACACACACTAAAATTCTCTTTTTAATTTCTGAAACCCAAGAACATAAACACCCAAAACTAACCAGTCAAGAACTCAAATTCAAACCTCTAATTCATGGAGTAAAGCTTACCTTATTAACAGAACCTTTCCTCTATCCAAAGCCCAGCTGATTCCCAAGTTTCCCAGCTCAATTCCACCCTAATCAATAATTGGACAGCACCTCAATAACCAGTTGGTACACAAAGTTAAACTTCAGGAAAACACATGGGTTAACCCTTACCTTAGTCTTGATTTAGTCCTGGATTGTTTACTGAGCTAAGCCTCTAAATTCCCCCCTGAATTCCTCTGAATTCCCAGCAATCTACAGCTCCAATTTCTCAAGAATTTTCCTCTGTTTTTCCTCTTGAATGTTTCTTGAGTGTTCCTTGAGAGAGAAGTCTAACTGAGGAAGGAAATAAGTCAGTTTATATTTTTCTAAAGACTTCCTAACTTTTTTCTTACTCGCTAAGTTAATCCCAAGGCTCGGGGTGCCGGAAACGTCCCCGAGGGAAAAACGGTAAAATCCCCCAATATTCCCGCTTAGACTTCCTAACCTCAAATATATCTCCATATATTTATTTTCACAACCCAATAGTCTAAATAGCTACCCGATACCTAAAATACCCTTGACTTATCCAAAGTCAATTATTAAATCCCGTTCTGACTTTCTTTTCCGCTATCTAGCTCTAGGATCGCCTCGAGTCGTGCTCTGCAGTTCTACCCACATAATAATGTGGTTCTCACAATTACCATATTCACATATATCACATTAATATCAATATAATCATACAAGCTTTCCAATCATACAATTATACATTTAAATCACATTTAGTCCAATAATGCCCTCCTAGCACACTAATCAAGGCCCTTAAGCCTCATTAGCGAATTTGGGGTCGTTACACTTAACCTCAATTTTTCCCAAATCCCCAAGTTGAATTCCCTGCTTCTATCCTTCAGTTCATCAAGACTTCTTCAAACACAAGAGAGGGAGAGGGAAATCGTGTAAGAGGAAAGGGAGAGAGTGTTTGAGGCTTCCTAATGTTTCCAGTGGGTTCTGATTACTCTTAGATTCTTAGCTGAACTTACCCTCTAAACAATGACTAAAATGCCCCCTAGTTAGCACAGCCCTTCATATTGCCTCTAAGGGTATAATGGTCATTTATCCCGATTCTCGCTAACTCCTCGAGTCATCCTACAAATTTCCAATTAATCCTGTCGTGTCCAAATAATTACCAAATACTTATTCATTACTCAATAAATCCCAAAATATTTTCTAAATTCCCAAAATACCCCTACGCTCCCCCCGAGCCGAGTATTAAACCACGCTGTGACTATTTCGCTAATTCGTTCACTAGGATCATCTCGAGCCATATACTGCAAACATATCCACATAATAATGTGGTCTCAACCATTTATCACATATAATCACATTTATGCCCTCAACGGGCCAAAATTACAGATATGTCCTTATGAATAATAAAGGGTCAACATACATATTTAATACTCATAAACATGTGTATAATAAATTCACATAATCATTTAAGTCATGCATGTCACATAGTCATGCATTTAACCAATCAAACACACATATAAACCAATTATGCCCTCCCGGCACGCTAATCAAGGCGCTAAACCCTATTAGCAATTTTGGGTCGTTACAAGTAGACCTAGACTAGGCTTGGAACTCCTGAACTCACCAGAAAGAAAACACATCTCAGCCTTATCTCTCTCTCTCTCCACTCGGCTCTCTCTCTCTCTTTGGTGTGCTTGGAGCTTTGGTGATTTCTTTGAGGAATTAGCTGAGAATTCAGGCTGGGGATTTGGGGAAACAAGCTAGAAGTTTTGGGGAATTAGCTCAGGGTCGAATCAACAATTGAGGTAAGGATTTTTTAAGTTTCTGCAATGATTTTGTTAATTTTTACTTAGGTTCAAGCTTTAGTCTAATTTTGAGGTTTTGAAGAGATTATGAGCTGGTTTTTGAAGTGTTTATATTGACTAAGTTGCCTAGATACGAATTCTAGGTTTAATTCTGGGTGTAGGGGTTGAATTGGTTATGAATGAGTAAGTCTGGCTGAGGAAAACGTAGTGAAAATGCATGGGATTTCTGGGTTTTGGGGCTCGATCCACGGCCTTGTTCTTCAGGCATCGCGGCCAGTATGAACCCAGGAGGCTTGGGAGCCTCTGATTTTGCCCAGGCATCTCGGTGCAGGTTGAGGCACGCCGCGACCCGTGTCCCCTTGGCGAGAGCCCAAGGCTCTCTGACTTGTAGCGCGCTGTGGCCCTAATGGGTTGGGCCGCGACTAAAATAGTGAATTATGGCCAATGTGGGGTTTTAAGCTCGGGAAGGATTCTACTACCCGGTTTAATAGAATTCGAGGTCTCGAAAGCTAGAATATTAATCTGAAGTTCTTAATGTTAGATAAAGCTTATACAAGATCTTTATTTATTTTCATGTATATCTAATATTAAACAAATTAATACGAGATAGCCTAAAACATGTTTCTAAAATTGAATTCAAAGAGAAACAAATAATAGAATACTTACAATAGACGCAGCAGAATTAAAGAGTCCTTCCTTTAGTTTCTCTAACTCTTGTATCCTCTCTGTCGCAGAGTATGTTGGATATAACTTATACAGGATCTTTATTTATTTTCATGTATATCTAATATTAAACAAATTAATACGAGATAGCCTAAAACATGTTTCTAAAATTGAATTCAAAGAGACACAAAAAATAGAATACTTACAGTATACGCAGCGGAATTAAAGAGTCCTTCCTTCAGTTTCTCTAACTCTTGTATCCTCTCTGTCGCAGAGTATTATCAAGAAACTGAACCGATCTTCTATTTTCTTCACGATCTTCCAATGTATTCTTAGAACCACCTAGACTAGTGTGGGCAATTCTCAACACATGAGATAGATATAGAGAGAAGAAGAGAAAATAACAAAGAAGTTTAGAAAATGACTTGTGTTTAGAGAGAATCTAAAACTATCAGAAAATCTGACTTGTAACTTATCAAAAATACTTTTTGACTTCTCTCTAAGCACTCCTTTTATAGACTCTGTTGACGCGGTTCTTCGGCAACAGGTAATTAAGAGAAGAAGAGAAAGAGATTAGTACTTAAAAGTAGAACCGCCGCAGATATGAAATCTTTGTGAAAAGAACTAGGTGACCTTAAACACGTTTTTAAGTGGTTCGAAGGTTAAAATCCTTCTACTCCACTAGTCAATATCATTGATCTTTTCTGGGTAATTGGTTTACAAAATATATAGTTCTTACAAGACTATTTTTTCCAACCCCTATCAATTCCCAGGGTCTCCATATTTATAGGAGAAGGCACCTGGAAATTGGTAGGGAGGTCATCCCGTGACCTTTCCATTTGTCATATCAAGTCTGTGATATTCATGATTAATTCCTAAACCTGACACACAAGTGTGGTCTAATCAGTATGGAAGGAAACAATGGGCCGCACGGCCCAACCCGTCCGTGGGTGTCTGAATACGCACGTTCCTGCTGCGTGTCCAAGAAGTCAGGGGGATATCGGACACGTGATGGCAGGATTATGCACGTTTATCTTGCGTGTTGACTTCCCATAGGGTCAGAGCTTCCTGAGAAGCTCGCTGCCGGAACAATCCATAACCCGAGCTGATCCGTCAGTGGTCGCCGGATGTTGTTCCTAGCTCCTGGAACAACAAGAGGGAGCAGGAAACTCCATCCCCTCGAGCTAGAAAGGGCCCGTCCTGAAGATAAAGCCTCTGGCCTGTGGGAGCCTCGGGCTAAATCATGTTTAGTCCGAGGATCGTCCTGCTAAACAGCCCGTGGGAAAGCCAGGGCATACATCTGCCCCCCAAGCTCCTGCTCGTGGTCCATGACGTCAGATATGGGAGACCACAGTAGGAGCTTTTAGACTTCTCCCACAACCCTTCGCATTCCATGCTTTTCGCATGCGTCTGATACGTGGAACGCCGTGGGTGGCGACGGTACACTCTACGAGAACCGCATTAAATGGCCTAGCCTACTGTCCAGCCGTCGTTTCACATTTCGAGTGGAGGGTCTCCCAGGAGCCTTTTACACATGATCCCCCCTTGTATAAAAAGGGGGTGGTCATCCCACGCACGGGCCACCTTACCATTCAGAACCTCTCAAATTTCCTTCTTTTCTCTCTGACCTTCCGAAGAACAAAACCCTCATTTCCATTGCTCTCATCTTCTCCGTTCACGAAGCTTAAGCGTGCGAGTTCCTTCAAGGCCTTGGAGACTACTGTGCCAACGAAGCTCCTACCAGCGCAGCAACCTCGCTCACCATCCAGCCCTATACTGTAAGTCTTCTGTCCCTGTTTATTTTTGAAAGCATGCCACTGTAGCCTAGGTAAAAAAATTTACTGTAGCCACATGCAGAGGTTTTCTGGGTCGCGCGGATATGGAGGGTGATGGCCCTTCTTAGATTAGGGCACACTTGCCATGGGACATCGCCTTAGAACATGGGTTCCATGATTCTCTCTTAGGAACAATTTCTGGGTAGGATCCTTAGGAACTTTGGGTGCAAAAACCGGGTAGCTTAGGGAATACGCCTTAAAAGCGGTTTTGCCACGCCTTGCCTGTTGAAACTTTCCCCCCAAGGCAATTTTTTTACTCTGAGCCATCTGACACACGAATTCCGAGTAATCTGGGATCTGTTGAGGGCATAGGCGCGTGTTCCTTGGAACGCGTGGCACCACTCTCCACGGGCTGGGCTTACCCCAGCTCGTGTACTCAATACTTGCTTCACTCTCCTGCTTGGGTCGCCTTTTCTAAAGTGTTTTCTTTTGTTCGATAGGCGACCAGATGGCTCCAAAGAGAAATCTGCCACAGAAGAATGTGGGAAGTTCGGCCTCCCAGAAGGATAAAGGAAAGGCGGTGGTGACCAGCTCGCCAATTCCTCACTTTGGGCCGGCGGTGGAGAAGCAGGCCGAGGTGGCTCCTGACGCGTTTTTCGAGGCGGAGAGAATCGTCTCGAAGATAACCAGCCAGGCAAAGATCACCAAAATCTTCCTTAACCACAACATTCCTCTGGGGAAGACCTCCGTGATCGCCCGACCTGCTGCGGATGGGGAGAGGAGCTGCACGCCGCTCGACGAGTCGTTCGCGGCCTGGAGCGGGGAACACTTCAAGGCAGGGGCCTTCCTCCCCCTGGATCAGTATTTTGCTGATTTTCTGAACTATGTGGGGTTGGCCCCATTTCAGCTCCCCCCCAATTCCTACCGTCTGCTGGCGGGACTGAGGTATTTGTTCCAAAAGCATGAGTGGGAGGTCCCCACTCCTGCTGATATCCTATATTTCTTCTGCCTCAAAGCCAGCCCGGACCAGCGGGGGCGAGGCGACGGGTTCTATTACTTAACCCGCTTCCCTAACACAGCAGCAGTGATCGAGCTGCCGAGCCATCCAAACGACTTCAAAGACCAGTTTTTTATGTCTACTGGGTTCCGAAACTGCGATCATCATTATTTCAACCGCCCTCGTAAGTAATCCTCCATTTAGCTTGCCTTTTAACGGTTATCTTATTTTAGCTCGTCCCTTATTCCAATTCTGATTTCAACCAACCTTGCAGCCATCTACTCGAGGACCGAAAAGTCCGTGACCCTCGGGGGTCAATACGATACACTGGCGAACCTGCCCCCCAGTGAGAAAGACTACCGCGTGCTCGTGACGGACGAGGCGATGGTATTCTGCAAGCTGATTTTCCCAAATCAGACTTTGAATTTGAAAAGGCCCCGGGGTCCTCCCCCAGCCCACGACAACAGGCCGATCATCGCGGAGGAGGTCGCAGATGACGAAGGCGAGGAAGAAGGTGAGGAACAGGAAGAGGAGCTTGGAGGTCGCCCAGGGGATGAGCGAGGAGAGGGCCCAATCCGGAGCAGCCGCGGGTCCTTCCGGTCAAGGTAACTCTTACTTATTTAAGAACGTAGATAGGGCCACTGCAGACCCCCGGCTGGTTAGGTTCAACCCTAGGCAGCTCGTCCATCGTCACCCAAGGAATCCGAACCTGGACACGCTTCTGCTCCACTGCGTTGACCAGCTCGTGCTGGACAACCAAGAGAGTCGGCCCAAGGGTACCGTAGTAGTAGATAATACCCTAGCCTTTAGGTCGGCCATTTTTTAGGAGTACGGGACCAATTTACGCACGTGGCCTGCGCTCCAGAGGGGCGTCTACGCTCCGGGGATTAGGCAGTACGTAGAAGAGTCCAGCCCCGATTCAGAACCGGACCTAGAACCTTCGCCAGTTCGTGAGATAATCGTCCTAGGCTCTTCCAGCTCGGGGGGTAGGGCTCCCTTAGTATTTGCTTTCTTATTGCCTTTATTTCTGTATGATTGCTAATAACCGTGTTTTTTTTTCTCTTTGGCAGAAGAGATGTCTCAGCCCGGGAATAGTCTGTGGGGCGTTGTGTTTGGTGGGAATCCCCCAGCGGGGCCGAGGTTAAAGAGGCTTCGCGAGTCCAAGAGCTCGACCGGGGTCTCCACCAAATCCCCAGCTACGGAGAAGGAGAGAGACCCGCCATCCCAGGTCGCGGGGGCGAACCTCCCTGTCGCCAGGACAGGACTCATGCATCCGCCACCCCAACGATCTCCACTGGCTGCCCAGGACGGGGTAATAGAGGTCGGGAATCTGGCCGCGGCAGCCCCGGACGTGCGTATCCCGGTCGACCCCCGGGCTCTGGAGAAGATGCCCGAAGCATTCCGGGGTACGGTGTACGAGTCGGCCAGCTACGCCGTCAGCCACTATTACAATATCAGGGAGAAGGAGCTCCGGGCCATCGAAACAACGAGCCCGGTCTGAGTTATAGAATCTGCTATGGACATGACTTTAACGGTAAAGTGCCCCCTTCTTCTAAGGCTTTGACACTCACACGCCGCCTTTCTCCTTCCAGTTTGCTAATTTATCATTCTTTTCTTGCAGGGCATGGCTACCGCCTATAGAGGCATCGTTAGGACCAAGGCCCAGCTCAAGGGTTTGGAAGCAGATCGCCAGACTGCCCTCCAGGAGTCTCAGGAGGCGAGAGACGCCCTGGCGGCCTCCAAAGCCAAGCTAGAGAAGGTCCGCTCGGAGAACCAAGAGCTTAAACGCTCCCTGGCAGCATCCGAGCTAGAGAAGCTTCGCTCCGAGAACCTAGAGCTTAAAAACTCCCTGGCCGCATCGCGGGCAGACCTTGAGGTGGCGAAGGCCGAAGTCCAGACCTCCCAGGCCGCCCTGAAAGACGAGCGGGTCGTGTCGGAGCAGTCCTTACAGGACCTATTCTATCACTGCTGGTCCCACAATCCGGACGCGGACTTCTCCTTCATGCCGCCGGACCTCTGGGCATTCCTGTTGCCGCGGCTTCAAGCCCGCCTGAATAAGGAGGCTCCTCCTTCGGAGACTGGAGAGGCTTCTGCCGCGGGGGAACAGGGCGAGACCGCGACCTCCAAAGGGCCAGCTGATGGGGCTTAGGATGCTCCTCGTTTACGCACTTTGAGCATTTTTTTTTTTTATTGTAATTCTCTTTTTGTGTGGGGCGTTTCCGCCTCGAGACATCTTGCTCAGCCAGTTTTATATATATACTTGTATGCATTTGGTCACAATTTATCTTTTTATTTTTATGACTTAGTTCAAGTTAACATTATTTGTGTCCCGGGCTCTCTAAAGAAGATCCGCGTTCAACAAATTTTAGCTAACTTCTAAGTTTTCCGACCTGGTTAAGACCAGGAACTTATTTTGAAAAAACTTAGATCGCGTTAACTTTTATCCGTATCCCGGGCTCTTTAAAGAAGAACCACGGTCAACAAATTTTAGCTAACTTCTAAGTTTTATGACCTGGTTAAGACCAGGAACTTATTTTGAAAAAACTTAGATCGCGTTAACTTTTATCCGTATCCCGGGCTCTTTAAAGAAGAACCACGGTCAACAAATTTTAGCTAACTTATAAGATTTATGACCTGGTTAAGACCAGGAACTTATTTTGAAAAAACTTAGATCGCGTTAACTTTTATCCGTATCCCGGGCTCTTTAAAGAAGAACCATGGTCAACAAATTTTAGCTAACTTCTAAGTTTTATGACCTGGTTAAGACCAGGAACTTATTTTGAAAAAACTTAGATCGCGTTAACTTTTATCCGTATCCCGGGCTCTTTAAAGAAGAACCACGGTCAACAAATTTTTGTTAACTTCTAAGTTTTATGACCCGGTTAAGACCAGGAACTTATTTCGAAAAAAACTTAGATCGCGTTAACTTTTATCCGTATCCCGGGCTCTTTAAAGAAGAACCACGGTCAACAAATTTTTGTTAACTTCTAAGTTTGATGACCCGGTTAAGACCAGGATAGGACTTAGTTTGTGATGACTCTTATCCGTAGATAAAAATTAACACCTAAGTCGTTAAGGAGACCTGGATATATCCAGGTACCATATGCCCCCCAAGTAACTGGGAAAGGGCCTTTCGTTGTTACTTTAAAATTACCCTTGCAAATAACGAGAAACATTTGATTTTTATTTATACATGGAAGGTGACCTTCTAGGTCTTACAAATGTTTATTGATAATATTTCTTTAGGTGGATTGCATTCCAAGTCCGCGGGACCGCCCCTCCACCAAGTCGAGCTAATTTATACGTCCCTTCTTTGATGACTTCGATGACCTGGTATGGTCCTTCCCAGCTTGGTCCCAAAACCCCATCTTTGGGATCTTTCCCGGCCAGGAAAACTCTCCTCAAGACCAAATCGCCGACGCTAAAGGCACGTCTTTTGACCTTAGTGTTGAAGTAGCGAGTGATTTTCTGTTGATAATGGGCGAGCTGGAGTTGTGAATCCTCTCGCCTCTCATCCATCAAGTCTAAGGAGTGGCATAGGAGCTCGTGGTTCTTGTCTTGTTCGTAGGACCGGACCCTGTGCGACAGGACCTTCACCTCCACGGGGAGGACCGCTTCACTTCCAAAGGTTAGGGAGAAAGGAGTGTGACCCGTGGGAGTCCGATGTGAGGTCCTATAGGCCCACAGAACTTGGGGGAGCTGTTCTGGCCAGATCCCCTTTGCCTCATCTAACCTCTTCTTGAGGCTTGCCTTCAGAGTTTTATTGACAGCTTCGACCTGGCCGTTCGCCTGGGGATAGGCCATGGATGAGAAACTTTTCACAATTCCGTGCTTTTCGCAAAATTCGGTGAACAGGTCGCTGTCAAATTGAGTGCCATTGTCGGAAACGATCTTTTTGGGTAGGCCGAATCGACAAACGATGCTTTTAACCACGAAGTCTAGCACCTTTTTCGATGTTATTGTCGCCAACGGCTCTGCTTCGGCCCACTTTGTGAAGTATTCAATGGCTACCACGGCGTAACGGACCCCGCCCTTTCCGGTGGGCAGGGCGCCTATTAGATCTATGCCCCAAATGGCGAAGGGCCAGGGAGACGATATCATTTTTAGCTCGGTCGGGGGTGCTCGTGCAACCGCGGCGAACCGCTGACATTTGTCGCACTTTTTTACATATGAGATCGAGTCTTTGGACAGAGTCGGCCAGTAAAAACCCTGCCGAAGGATCTTCAAGGCCAGGCTTTGCCCCCCAGTGTGATCTCCGCAGAATCCGTCATGAACTTCCTGCAGGATGGCCTTCGCTTCACTTGGAAGAACACACCGGAGGAGAGGTAATGAATGCCCACGTCGGTACAACACCCCCTCGACTAGCGTATATCTCGGAGCTTGATAAAGGACTCGCCGTACGTCGTTGCGCCCTTCGGGTAACTTGCCCTCGATGAGGTACTCAACAATGGGAGTCATCCAGGTCGCCCTGATGTCAATCATCTCAATATCTGCTCGATCTCCGTCTATGCTTGGTTTGTCCAAGAACTCAATTGGCACCAACCCCAGGGTTTCTGCCTCCCCCGAGGTGGTGAGCTTGGCGAGAGCATCTGCATTGGCGTTCTGCTCCTGAGGTATCTGCTCGATCGACCCTTGCCCAAACGTAGACAATTCGGATTTTACCTTAGCCAAATAAGAGGCCATCTTGGGACCCCGCACCTGATACTCGCCTAAGACCTGATTCACCACGAGCTGGGAGTCGCTGAAGCATTGGACAGAGCTTGCCTTTAGCTCGCTAGCTATCCTAAGTCCGGCTAACAAGGCCTCGTACTCTGCCTCGTTGTTGGACGCCTTGAACCCGAACCTCGGCGCCGAATGGAATCTATGTCCTTCTGGGGATATCAGAATGATTCCGGCCCCGGAGCCATTCTCGTTAGATGAGCCATCAACGAAGATCCTCCACGATGAACCTGAGGAGGTGAGCTGTTGTGAATCTTCCGATGGGATCTCACGGAATCCCGCGCATTCTGCCACGAAGTCAGCCAAGGCTTGACTTTTTATGGTAGTTCGGGGAGTATAGAAAATCTCGAACTGACTGAGTTCGACCGCCCACTTTAGCAAGCGTCCCGAGGCTTCAAGCTTTTGCAAAACCTGCCTTAGAGGCTGATTGGTCATGACGTGTACAGAGTGGGACTGGAAGTATGGCCTGAGTTTTCGCGAGGCCGTGATTAAGCAGAATGCCAGCTTTTCCATCAACGGGTACCTTGACTCAGCTCCGAGGAGTCTCTTGCTGATGTAATAAACCGGTTTCTGAGCCTGGTCCTCTTCTCGCACCAGAACGGCACTAGCTGCGTCCTCAGTCACGGCCATGTAGAGGAAAAGAGGTTCTCCTACCCTGGGCTTTGATAGCACAGGTGGCTCAGCTAGGTGCGTTTTTAGGTCGAGGAATGCGCCCTCGCATTCTACTGTCCATTCGAACTTCTTGTTTCCGCGGAGCAGGTTGTAGAAAGGCAGGCACTTGTCGGTTGATTTGGAAATGAACCGGTTCAGTGCTGCCACCCTTCCTGTGAGGCCTTGGACATCTTTCCGTGACCTGGGGGATGGAAGCTCGAGCAGTGACCTGATCTTGTCGGGATTTGCCTCGATTCCTCGGGTATTGACTATGAAACCCAAGAACTTCCCCGATGCGACACCGAAAGTGTATTTCTGAGGATTGAGCCTCATGCCATATTCTCGCAGTATGTTAAAACATTCTTCCAGGTCGGCGACGTGGTTGGTGGCAGTCTTGGACTTGACAAGCATATCATCGACGTACACTTCCATGTTTTTCCCGATCTGATCCGCGAACATTCTATTTACCAGCCTTTGGTAGGTTGCCCTGGCATTCTTAAGACCGAACGGCATGACCTTATAACAATAGACATTAGTCGGGGTCATAAAGCTAGTATGATCCTGGTCTGCTGGATTCATCGCGATCTGATTGTAGCCCGAGTACGCGTCCATGAAGGACATGAGCTCGTGCCCCGCCGTGGCATCCACCAGTTGATCGATCCTCGGCAACGGAAAGCAATCCTTGGGGCAGGCTTTATTCAGGTCGGAAAAATCGATACAGGTCCGCCACCTGCCATTGGGCTTTGGAACTAACACGGGATTAGCAACCCAAATGGGAAATCTGGCTTCGCGGATAAAGCCACATTTTTTGAGCCGGGCTACTTCTTCTTCAAGGGCCTCGGCTCGGGTTGTCCCTAAACGTCTCTGCTTTTGAGACTTTGCAGGGACGCTTTTGTCTAGGTGGAGCGTGTGCATGATTACGCTCGGATTGATCCCTATCATGTCCTCGTGCGACCATGAGAATACGTCTAGGTTCTTTTTCAGAAACGCAGTCAGATCCGCCTTTCTTCTATCGCAGAGGTTCTTTCCGAGCTTCACCGTCCGTGAAGGATTTTGTTCATCGATGCCTACCTCCTCGAGATCTTCAATAGCTTGGAGCTCGGACCTGTCCTCGCCTACTCGGGGGTCAATGTCCTCGCTTAAGGCGAGCTTTTCGTCTTCGGAAACCCGAGGTTTTTCAATCTCAGGGGCCGCCTTGGGTCCCTGCGATTCCTCTTCATCGTGAATGGCCATCGCCACCTGCCCGGGTTTAGATTTTCCCTTCATGGAAATGCTGTAGCATTCCCTGGCAGCGAGCTGATCGCCCTTGATAGTGCAGACCCCTGTCGAAGTAGGGAACTTCATGGCGAGGTGCCGGACGGATGTGATAGCTTCGAAAGCAACGAGCGTTGGTCGGCCCAAAATTGCATTGTAGGCAGCGGAGCAGTCAATGACTACGAATTCGAGCATTTTGGACACTGTTCGGGACTCGTCGCCTAGGGTGATCACCAGCTCGATCGTTCCTATCGCTGCTGACCCTTCGCCTGAAAAACCATATAGCATCATCGAGGTTGCCTTTAGCTCGGAGACGGTCAAACCCATTTTTTCTAAGGTTGAACGGAATAGGAGATTCACCGAGCTCCCATTGTCCACTAACACCCTCCTTACTCTCCGGTTGGCGAGCTGGACTGCTACGACCAAGGGATCGTTATGAGGGAATTGGAAATGGCCCGCGTCCTCCTCCGTGAAAGTGACTGGTTGTTTCTCTAATCTTTGTTGTTTTGATTGACGCTGTTCCGGGACGAACTCCCCTCCATTGTGGGCCTTCAACTCATTTATGTACCTCTTCTGGGCGCCTCTGCTCGTGTCAGCCATGTGTGGCCCTCCAGAGACGGTGGAAATCTCTCCCTCGACCACGGGGGGAGGGACGTCCTGATCTACTCGAGGTCCAGGTTGACTGGCTGGGATCTCCGGAGCGGGTCGACCGGTCGGGACCCTGTTCCGCGAGTATTGCGCCAACGGACCTGCTCGGATGAGAGTCTTGATTTCATCTTTGAGGTGCCTGCAGTCGTCGGTATTGTGTCCGACGTCGTTATGAAAACGGCAGAATTTGGAAGCGTCTCTCTTTCCCTTAGGGTGCTTTATTGGCTCCGGTCTTTTCCAGGGGACTCGCGTAGCGTTGACCAGGAAAATATTCTCTCTGGTTTGGGTGAGCTCGGTATACATTGTGAACACGGGCTTGAATTTATCCACGGACTTATTCTTCTTTTGACCGTGCTGGACGTTTTCACCATTCCCTTTTCTTTTGCCGCCACCGGGCTGGTTGCTCTGCGTGACGTCGGGAGTCGCTACTACGATCTCTGTTCCCGCCCCAGCGGGCTTCTCGAGGGCCTGACTGGTCCCCGCGGCTGAAGCTTCAGCTTCCTCCAAGTTTATCCATTCTTGGGCTCTGTTAAGGAATTCACTAACTGAGCTGACCCCCCTCCTTTGAATATCCTTCCACAGATCTCCGCCTACTAGGATCCCGGTCCTCATAGCTATGAGTTTGGAGCTGTCGTCGGCGTCTCTGGCTCGAGCAGCGACATTTGCAAATCTGCTCAAGTAGGCTTTTAGCGTTTCTCCAGGTTGCTGTCTCACGTTAGCTAGGGAGTCGGCCTGGACCCTGGCGGCCTGAGAGGCGCGGAATGCCCTCTTGAAGTCAGCCGAAAAGGTCTTCCAGGAGCTGATTGACTGCCTTTTACTTTGTTTGAACCACTGCCTGGCAGGTCCAGTTAGGGTGGAAGGAAAGATCAAGCAACGAAGCTCTGGCCCGATGTTATGAGCCATCATTAGGGTGTTGAACATCCCTAAGTGGTCAGATGGGTCTCCATCCCCGTTGAACTTTGACAAGTGAGGCATACGAAAGCCAGAAGGGTATGCCGTTGCTGCTATGTTGGGGGCGAAGAGCTCCATCTCATCCCCTGAATCATATTCGTCTTTTTCTTTCTCCGACAGGAGCTTCTTCATCAGCTCCTCCATTTGAGTTAAGCGCTCTAGGGTTTTGTCCTGAGATCCTGGGTTATTCCGGGGCTGTTCAACAGCTCCGGACCCGTTGTACATATTAGGCGGGTTATTGCCCCTCCTATCTGGAGATAGGTCATTTGGGGCATTCCCGCCATTACGTACTTCGGATAGGACCCCAACTGAGCGGGCCTGGCTACCATCCCTAACTGGACCCTCTCTGTGAGAGTTGAGGCGATCTCGAAGGTCGCCTCCATGGGAATTATGGTGACTTTGTGCTGAACTTAGTCGCTGTCGCAGGTCCCCTCCCGAAAGATCACTCCGTGCACTACCGGTCCAGTGACTCCTGCTGGACAGGCTCGATGTGCGTCTTTGGCGGCTCCGACCTGCTCCTCCTCCTGGCGCCCTGCTGCGACGGGAAGGCCCGGCCGATGGCGGGTCTCTCCTACTATTTCCGTAGGTCGGGATGTCTCGGACGGTCTGAGGAGACGGATATCTGATGGGAGAAGGAGGATGCCTGACCGGAGAGGCGATCCTAGTGCCGTCTGGACGGACTAAATTTGGTGGGGGCCTCTCGGCCCTGCCAGCTTGATGGTTTCGCGCTGGGCGATCTGGACGAGGAACTAGACGTTCTTCGGGGACGGGCTGACGTCTCCGGATCTCCTCAGCCCTCCTTTGGGAATTTCCCCTATCTCTTCTGGGCGTCCTCGAGGAAGGCTGAGAGCTAGGGGTTGATGTCCTAACCGAACGGCTGTACTGCTGCGGTTCGGTCTGAGGCATTTCCCTGAAGTTCGCCTCTTGATGGCGTGATGCAGGGGTGGAGTTGGCTGCAGGGAGTCTACCCGAACGGCTATGCCTGGATCGATTACTCCGACGAGACTTAGGAGCCTCGCCTTGCCTCTCTCCAACGTTACCGTTGGTTGTGAGAGGGGGTAGTCGACTCAGAATATCCTGGATTTGCTGACCAGCTGCTGCTAGCTGGCTCCTCAGCTGAGCATTCTCCATCTCCACCGCAGTATAATAACATGGATTCGGATTAGGCGGCCGGGGCGCCGAACTACCAGTGTCGTCTTGGCCGGCCGGCTGCTTTCCTGGCCTTTGCTGGACTTCAAGAACTTGCTCCTCGGGGAGGGCAACATGGCGGGCCTCCTGCCCATCATGCTGTTCTGTCTCGTTGCCATGTTTGGATCGAGTGGTCACCATAGTTGTATGTTTGTGGTAGTACTAATTGGACTTGCTCTCAATGAAAGCACCAAACTGTTGACGCGGTTCTTCGGCAACAGGTAATTAAGAGAAGAAGAGAAAGAGATTAGTACTTAAATCTTTGTGAAAAGAACTAGGTGACCTTAAACACGTTTTTAAGTGGTTCGAAGGTTAAAATCCTTCTACTCCACTAGTCAATATCATTGATCTTTTCTGGGTAATTGGTTTACAAAATATATAGTTCTTACAAGACTATTTTTTCCAACCCCTATCAATTCCCAGGGTCTCCATATTTATAGGAGAAGGCACCTGGAAATTGGTAGGGAGGTCATCCCGTGACCTTTCCATTTGTCATATCAAGTCTGTGATATTCATGATTAATTCCTAAACCTGACACACAAGTGTGGTCTAATCAGTATGGAAGGAAACAATGGGCCGCACGGCCCAACCCGTCCGTGGGTGTCTGAATACGCACGTTCCTGCTGCGTGTCCGAGAAGTCAGGGGGATATCGGACACGTGATGGCAGGATTATGCACGTTTATCTTGCGTGTTGACTTCCCATAGGGTCAGAGCTTCCTGAGAAGCTCGCTGCCGGAACAATCCATAACCCGAGCTGATCCGTCAGTGGTCGCCGGATGTTGTTCCCAGCTCCTGGAACAACAAGAGGGAGCAGGAAACTCCATCCCCTCGAGCTAGAAAGGGCCCGTCCTGAAGATAAAGCCTCTGGCCTGTGGGAGCCTCGGGCTAAATCATGTTTAGTCCGAGGATCGTCCTGCTAAACAGCCCGTGGGAAAGCCAGGGCGTACAGACTCAATTAGGCCATTTAATTTAATTAAAAAATCAATAAAATAGCAGCCATTTTGAAGCCCTAGGTCGAAATTATCATGGGCTATAGGCCCCTGAAATTTCTCATTTGATTATAAGCTCATTGGACTTAAAATCAAGGCCTGTATTATATTCTATTGATTTAATTAATTAAATAATTATTTAAATCCTTTATCAAATTAATTATTTATAATTTGAACATTGATTTAAACTTATTTATTAATTTATATACCAATTTATCTTAATTAATAAATCTGCCATAATTTCGCTTTTCTTCTCAACTCTGTGAAACTATCCAAAATTGACCTGGTCAACTTTGATAATTCTAATTGATGATTAAATTAATTAATTGAGACTATCTAGATGATTTTATCCAAGGTACAATGGGGACCATGGGCCTATGAAATCAAGCTCCAATAAGTTATCATAAATCTAACAAATAAATTTACTAACTTATTAATTCCTCGTGACTCCACTATAGACTTGGAATTGCACTCTTGAATTCATAGAACGCTCTATAACAAATATAGATACGCTATTAATTATCCATTGTTACAACCATAATTGTCACTCAATCCTCTATAGACGGTCTACAATGAGATAGGACTAAAATACCATTTTACCCCTCATTGTATTTTATCCTTAAAACACTTAGTTTCTTGTAAATGATATTTCAGTAAACTAATTTAATTACTGAAATGAGATCTCTATCATTTAACACCTTGAACCAAACTAAAAGGAAACCATCATTTCACTTCTTCATCAGAAGCTATAGATGTTCATATCTATGACTAACACTCCCACTCAATTATACTACCGAGTTCCCAAGATGTAAGTATGGGCTAGTCCGTAGGGTAAGCTGGTAACGAACAAGTCAAAGAACTCAAATAATACAATCAGTTAGAATACTAATTACTCAAAATTGAGATTGAATTGACCTATGGTCAACTATATGATATGACTATAATAGATAATAACGGTATGTTTACTTATCTTATCAACTGTCAATTTCGGTCCTGTCTGATGTAACAAATACATTCGATCTTATCTACTTTGCTAATGTTCTGGAAAGAACATAACACTGTAATGTGTAAGAAGATCATATCGTAGATTGGCAAGTCAGTGTAAATCCTGTGCACTGACTAATCTTAGGACTAACTTATTTTGAACATATAATCATATTTATATTCCACTGTGATGACATTACTATAAATAAGATTAGCTATATGCTCGGGATTTAATAGAAGATTATATTAAACAAATAATCATGAAAATAAAACATGTGAGCAAAGTGATTGACCAAGTCAAAAAATGATTTCTATTCTCTTATTGATAATAAAATGAGATTACAAAGAATTTGAGTTTTAATTAGGGCATAAAACCCCAACACTTAATTGATTAGGGTTTGATGGATGTATATTTATTGATGCGTTGTGACTAGGTTTTATGTCAAGGCTTGGGTTTAGGGGATCGTACTCGGGATCGCATTAATCAATTAGCTCGAGACACAGGTAAGAAAATTGTTTGTGCCCATAGAGTTAAGCATGGCTCTATTATTTGTGTTTAATATGTGTGTGAATACCTGTAAATGTTATGCTATGTTGTGTATGATTATGAATGAACGACAAAGGCCGAGAACGGCGAAGGCCAAGAACGGCAAAGGCCAGGATCGTCATTAAGCATGTTGAATGCAAGTCGCTGGTGTTTGACCCTCTAAGGTATTATGAGCACTTTTCATGGCCTTGTGCTCATCCAGTTCATGGTCGCTACGGGCTAGAGGAGGAGGATGTATTTAACCAAGTGGGGGATTGTTATGATTGGTTAAATACATGGTGAAATTGGTTAAGCACGAAGAGGTGCGAAAATCATAACGATTTCACATAAGTCAATATGTGCGAGTTGACTTTCGGTATAGGCATTTATAAATCATCTTTTTGAGTCCAATGTGTTTCTTTTGAGTATATAAGAGTACCCAAAAAGTTTGGGAGAATTTGGGGATGTTTTGAGACAAGTTTTGGAGCATTAAGTCAGAAAGATTTGCGAGGCGACAAATCGTTGGCCTTTGAAAAGACTAGCCAGGCGACGTGTCGCCTGGGCCGTCCATACAAATTCGTACAGTGACGTGTTTTGGCTCCAAAATTCAAATTAAAATGTTTTTATCTCATTGGTTAAGTCTAATGAGGTTCCTATACTATTTAAAGGGTTCATTTGAGTTAATTCTTGATTTGATCACTCACCTCTCTCTCTCTCTCTAAAACCCTCTCTCTAGCTCTCAATAGTATTAGTTTTCTCTAAGATCTTCATCTAGAAAGCTTGACTTGCATGAAGATTCAAGGCTTGCAAATCACAATCTTATTCCATTGTAGTAGCCTCAAGCAATCTCAAAGGTGAGGCTAGGAATAGAGAATTTTGGACAACAAATCTCAATTTGTGTCAAGCCTTGTAACATCTTATTTGTGTTGTTTTCATTCTAAATTCATGTTATAATTATTTAATCTTTAAGTTTCAAGATTTGCATTCATACTTTGAATATGTTTCTTTAATTATCAAGATTTGCATTCATACTATGAATATGATTCTTGATTAGTCTCTAAGGTTTGAAATATTGAATTAATTTTCATTATTCATTGTTGGATTAAAAAGTGTAAGTCATAAATCCCCAACAGGTATGTCAAGATATTATCTCGACATAGACGACTATACAACATCATGGTTTGTGTGCCTTCTCGTAGTGCTTCCTTTGTGGCACGATAGTTGCTACTAATTTTTCTGTCTTCTATGCAACTTTGTCATCTATATATTATCCCTTTGAGCATTTGGGGAGAGCGCAACAAAGTTAAGCATGGATCTCCTAGTCGACTTCCACAATGTCTAGCTGATTGAATTGTTACTTATTTTTCAAATTGGTTAGAGGTGCAGCATTTCCATCCCAACCTTTCCAAGAAGCCTCATCTTGAGAAATGTGTTGTTGTTTGGGTTGCTCCACCTTTGGAATCCTTGGATGTTGGATGTGGATATTGCCTTGGATGCACAATGCAATATTGCTGGTCTTGGAACAATTGTTCGAAATTTCTTTGACTTTCTTGTGGCTTGTCCAACTAAGCAAATGCAAGGATTCTTTTCTCCTAAAGAGGATGAAGCTACGGTTAAGTTTTAGCCTCCATTGGATTTCTGCTGTTGGTTTCCAAGTTTCATGGGTTTAAAGTAATGTGAAAGTTGTTATTAATAGTGTCATTTCACATTATTTAATTTCTTCTCAGTAGCATTTTCCTGTCTCATATTAGAAACTCGTTATCTTTCATTCCATGTGTGTCTCTGTCACATGTAGATGTGTCACATTGTTGTAACAAGGCTACTCATAGACTAGTCAAGTATACACTTTCGATTTATAATAAATTTGCTTGGCTGTACGAAAATATATATATTTAGGTCAAAGCAACGTTCAAATTAACGTTTACTTAGTTTTTATTTAAAAAATGTATTAATTATTTTTATTATATTTTTTAATTATCATATAAATTTTAAATAAATAAAAATGTTATATATATTATAAAAGAATGATAGAAACATATTAAAAATAAATTAAAGCAAAACATTATTTATAGTTTTGTAAAAAATAACAAAATCGTTAAATTAAGAATTCATTAAATACACGTTTTTTATATATAAAAATATATATTTATATCTTATACTCAAATATTAATATTTTATTTTTTATCTGATAAAATTATAATTATATCAAAAATATATTTTATATTTTATTTAGTCTTATATGATACTAAGATGATTAAATCCAAGTATACATGCCAAACGAACCATAACCATCTTCAAAGTCCCTCACACGAGCCATATAAATCTTAAAAGGACCCCGTAGAACGAACCATAAAAAGTAGAGCTACACATTTATTATTGGTCTTAAAATTGCCTCACGAATGGGACTAAGGTCACGTTTGGAGAGCATTAAATTGAATTATAAAATATAAGAAATATATATATATATAAAGAATAAATGAGTTGAAGATTTTGAAAGTAAAGTAGCAATTATTTTTTGAAAACATGAAAATGTAAGAATGATAGGAATTTGATGGAATAAAATTACCCAATTTTTAATTCGAATTAAGTTATCTGAAATCAGGAAATTTTTTAGATAGTTTGATTAGAAATTTTTCAATATCCTCTTTAATATATAATAAAATTATATTGTAAAAATTATCCAATCATATTCACTTTTTAATTAACAAAAACACTATATTGTAAAAAATTATCCAATCACATTTAAGGTGGCATAAAAATAATGTTGGTACTTTAGGAGAAGCTACTACTTAGATTGAGGGCATTTCTTGCAAATTTATATGGTAAAGAAAAGTGAAAATTAATTGGAAGAAATAAAAGAGTAAATTTCCTCAATGATTGATTATGCCGAGTGATACTCCAAAACCAATATCTCCAAAAAATAAATAAAATACTTTGCTAATCTCCACTCCTATTAGATCCATTACTAACATGTAAATATAGTCTCAAATGTGCATCTGGTTACTTAATTTATGATTAACAAGAAAAACGAAAAGAACTCCCTCAATCGACAATAGTAATAACACGAAGTTCAACCTGTCCTAGAAGTAAAAAGTGAGTAAATTACAGGGTTGCATTTAAATTGAAGAACAAGTTCCATGAAATGAAATTCTGGATGGTAAGTACTCCCTAACCCTTTGAAATCTGCCTCTTCAAATCAAATAAAATCAAATCCCTTCCTTCAACTGTCGTCCTCTGACTCCTGCTGCTGCTGCTGCAGTGCATATTACAGTCCTAATAAACAACGGACATGGTGAAATCTGCATTAATTTATTATCCAAATATGTTACAACGCATCTATAAGATGACAATCGGAGACTCAAAAATTCTGTGATTAGATGAAGAAAAGTTATTTCTTTTCATGGTACACATCCACATTTTCATCACATCAAGTTCTTGGAAGATTACGATTGGAGAGAATCTCTCATGCATGATTTTCGTTGACGTGATTCGGAACTTCTCCCTGGCTGTCCAGGGGCATATATTGTGCCATTATCGCTCTGATTTCTGAATCCATGTAAGACTGCAACAACAACATTTGGAACATCACAAAACAAAACATTTGGCCTACAAGGAATTAATATCTAAACGTTTCCACTAGCAGGCAGGAAGGCATGGGTAAATGCATAATATGATTTCAGTCCTAATTAACCTGCTTGAACATTGACTACACAGCATATGTGTGCAGGCATTGAAATTTTTGGTAGACTGTAAATAAATGTATAGAAGTAGAAAGATAATCTTATAGAAGCAAGTCTTAGTCATCAAGATTCAAGACGTTCGGGGCAGAATCATTTTTCTTCATTTACTGATTATTTACAACATTAGCCCATGTTATAGACATGTTTGTACAAGTTGCAAACAGTTATGCAAGAACAGTATTTGAACAAAGTCTCGCAAGGAAACAAAAAAGAATGTATATGAGCACACAAATCATATATGAATTTCAATGCTGCTAACACAACACGGTGCAATAAGCGTACCCTTAATCTGTATTTGTACACAAGATATGCCCCACCAGCAGCCATACCCAAGCCTATTAAGATGACCCAAACAGCAGCCCAAGTAGAGCGTGTCTCTCTGGCAGTTTTACCTGAATATTCTCACAGAGAGAGCATAGGAAAAAAAGAACATTATATGATTATGCATTATGCAAAACTAGAACATATGTATTTTTGTTGGATTAGGTTGCCAAACTCACTTATGCAGGTGTCGTGGTCCCTCATATACAATAAGTCCCCACCACATGTGCAGTCATAGCTTCCCCAGGTGTTTTTGCAGCTGCAATCAGAACACTGACAGGCTTTTCTCTCTTTGCATTCATCAATATCTGAATGAAAATTGACAGTTGATGCTTAATTGGTATACATATGATTTCCAAAAAATTTGCCAGTTTGGACCATAGCCAAAAAAAAATCAAGTCAAACAAGATTTCCATACAAACTAAATAAAATGGTGGAAATCATATAGTTTATTTCCACATTGTTCTCTTGGCTCTCAAATTCCCTATCATGATTAATGAACTTGTTCTGTAACAGCCGCATGAACATAATTATAAATATATCTTACCTACACAACTCTTGATACCATCGCCTCTAAATCCAGGAGGGCACTGACACTTGACCTCTCCATTATCCTGTTACACAGCAAGTAATCAAAGTTAAATTGTTTAAGAGAGGAAAAACCCCTGGGAGAGAAGAAACCAAACTGAGGATCACGTACAGTGCAAGCAGAATATGCATGCCCATTTCGAGCGTCATGCCAACAACCACCATTGTTTATCTTGCACCTCCCAGGCCCACTTGCTGAAAGCAAAGAGAATATGCATCACAGAATGAGCATTCACAAACAATTCCAGTTCTCAGATATTGAATGAACAGACAATCAAGACCCTTGGCCATTACGTGGTCATATTATAATTTCAACATAAAGCTACAGCACAAAAATGAGCTACCATAATGGTTAATAGATGCACTCATAAGATTATATAAATGTTTCTCTTCTCTTTTTCTTTTTTTGTTTATCTTCCTCTTAGTTTGCCCCTTTAGAAGGGATTGCATGGCTTCCCTATCTAACTTTATACCACTTATTAATATTTATTGCAAGAAGCTGGAGCATTCTTTACCTTCACAGGTAGTATAACCATCTCCTTTGAACTGCACCCCATCAACCAGGGGACACTCACATACCCTCCCACGAAATGTGTCCTGATTACATATGATCAAAAATCAGAAAAGAAGGAAAAGATAAAGACAACTAGACACCTACAAGACAAGAAAGGTTTAAACTCTACCTTGCAGGCAGTGAGATTGGCTGATTTATCATGCCAGCAACCACCATTGTTATCCAAGCACTCATTCGTCTCCACATCTGGCACAAATCAAACAACCAAACCAAAATACCAGGGTTCAGTATGAATAAGTAACACGAAATACACATAAGAACAATTTCACAACAACGCTAGAAATAATACATACCACCACTCAAACAAACAGCTGGCTCAGTTGTTTCCTCAAAACCAGAACAGATGGCCTTCAAAACAGCACCTTTCTCCAACTTTCCTGCAAACACGTACATAATTTAGAAAATAATAGAAGCATAGAACAAGATCTTCTACAGAAAAGAAGCACAAAGATTAACCTCTGTACTGTCGATTATTGACAACAAGAGTAGGCAATATGGTCACGTCACCTCTCGTTCCTTTCCCAACCTACACAGAGTACTCATCATTAGGTATGCATAACTTTAAGTATTATCAGCCCAGCGATTGCATAAAGTGGCTGAATTTATGAAATAAATAACTCAATAAATAACTCAATAAGAAATAAATAACTCAGTAAGTATTATCAGCCCAGCGATTGCATAAAGTGGCTGAATTTAAGAAATAACCCCAATAAATGAAAAATTCAAATAAATAACTCAAAATGAAAATATAAAACAAATTGTAGGAAATATAATATTGATAGACAAATACTTGAGCATCTTGCTCTTCTTTCAAAACAGGGTTTTCAGAGTCTGCTGAAGGGTCTCCCATGCACTTGTCAACACTCTTGACATCCAGCCCTGTCAAATATTACATGAACAGTCAAATTCCATCCAACAACAGTGCCAGAAATTAGAAACGAGTGAATAGAATGGAAATTTATATACCAAGAGATTGAATGACAGCAACAGCACATTCCTTGTTATACTTTTTCTCCTTCATAGGACATCTAATTTGGAAATCTGTCACATAGTCCCACCAGACCCAAGGCTTTTTGGTTTCATTTGCCACTTTAAAAACACAGAGCTGCCTTAGGTTTTCCAAAACCACATCTTTCCCTTCATAACCAGTGCTGAAATCCTGTTCAGGATCAGGGGCACAGTATCTTCCATGATTGATACACTGGGACTTGCACTGTTTGCTCAAGGTAAATGCCTCAGGACAGTACCAAGTTATGTAATGAGGTGTGAATTGAGTATAACCACCTTTCTCAAGAATCTGAGCTGCACCCTTAAAATCTTTCACAAATTCCATCAACATATCACATTTTACTCCGCATTCATCATTGCTGTTGGTCCATAGTTCATATTCCACGCGATCATCTGGGTGTGGAACAGCTTCTCTCCAATCAAGATTCACGTTGACCATGTCCCCAGAACTGATTGATTTCTTTAATATTTCACCAAAGTTTTTATCAATAAGTGCTGATGGGATGGTTATGTTCTCAGTGTACTTGGCAGTTGAACCATCTTCTTCAGGAGAATCCATTGTTATTAGTGGTTCCTCCATGTCATCAGCCACCAGAACTGCAGAAGCTCCTGCCTTCTGGGCATTCCAGACCTTCAAAGCAAAGAAGCAATCTGGAAAAAAAGTGCAAAAATCGGTGAAAACAGCCTTCACACAAGCAGTGTCCAATAACTATCCAATCATCCAGTCGACAGATCATGAAATAATAATAATAAACAAAATAACTTCCTTTCTCTCACAGTAAACCATTGTTTATGAAAAGTTAAATCTGAAATCGACCATAATCACATCCATTGAAAGATCTTTTCAAAAGAAAAGCTTAAATTAGCCAGTTATTAATGTTCAAAAGATCACCCAACATATATGTAGAGTAAAGCAAGGAAACAACAAGGGAAAATATTGTCCTTGTACCCTATGGTTCAATTTATCAAGAAACAAATAAAAAAAAAATCAGAAAGCAATTAAACAATTGAAAAATCAAAATGTTACACAATCTATAAATGATGAACTTCAATTTTGGTATCTCAAGCCTGAACTGAAAATCCAGAAACTTGACAAAAACTACGGAAAAGATATTAACAAATAAAAGACAATATGACCAACAGAAACCTCAATCAGAAAGCAATTAAACAATTGAAAAATCAAAATGTTACACAATCTATAAATGATGAACTTCAATTTTGGTATCTCAAGCCTGAACTGAAAATCCAGAAACTTGACCAAAACTACAAAAAAGATATTAACAAATAAAAGACAATATGACCAACAGAAACCTCAACCTACGATAGAAAGAAGTAGGTATGACAAACACTGAAAGCCAGCAAACCAAAACAGTGAAAATCAAATAAAAAGGTTTGGGGTGGAATGGGCCAATCCAAATCATGAATATGCAGTCTACCAAGAAACAAAATACGAACTCTAACAGCTCTAGTTAAACACCATGTCAATCAATTAGTGGTTAGAATAAGTTGCCTCAATTAACTTGTTGAAAAATTATTATTTCTATTTAAAGAATGATAAGAGAGAGAGGAAGGACAGTAGAAACATCACAACATAAAATGGATAAATGAAATTTAATTACCAAAAGTATAATACAATAACAAACTTAAATCCCTAAACATGGTAAAAATCAATGACAACAAATTAAAGTACCAATAACATGAACTATAAGGATTCAACTTTACTCAATCCAAAAAGATAAAAAAATACTTTAAAAAAATAAAAGCATTTCAGTGAAGAAAGTGACAGAAAAGAAATCAATGCAACTAAAGTAACACAAACAACTTAAAGAAAACTGCAAATATAACTCAGAGTATACTACACTACAAATGAGCACCAGTCTTCTATAGAGGCGAAACAACCAATTACAACCTCACTGTAGCAACAAAAAGGAGTACCGAACAAGCACTAGGACCCATTTATGAAACAACTATCTTCTTAATCAACCAAAAAGTGGCCAGTAAAACATTTTGAGTTTACATAAATAGTTTTACGACACAATAAGCGCACGGATAATCATCGAATATTGCATAAAGCATAACTATCGGCTCTAATTAAAATGAAGAAAGTAAACCCGATAATTGATCAAAATTAGAAGAAGGGCGTAGATGTGTGTTCGATACATAAACTAAAAACACCCAAGAACCTCACACCAATCAATTAGAAACCTAAACCAACATATTTTCTTGATTGACAAAAATTAACAAAAGGGTATCTCATCGCATCGGTAATAGATACATCAAACCTTGCAATAGCAATCAAATCAATTATTGGGAATCGAAATTAATTACTGGTTACCATAATGAAAGCTAATATATACTAATTAATTCAAGTCACAAAAACAGTAAGTCCTAAAAACGATCAAAACGAACTAGGCGAACTCCATGACCCTCAGATCAAGCAAATTATCCAAAAATATGTAATCGGTACCTCCACGATCCAGCAAAACGAAGGTCGGAAGAGCTCCGGGCTTGGATTGGAACGAAATCCCAAAGTCGGAAAACTCCTTGCAGCCCTTTTGATCGTCTTTTGGGTACAAAACATTCCCAGCCATGCTGCCACCATACTGAGGTATGCCAAAGTTCCCAATGGCGCTGTCATGGGTTCCCCGGATACTGTCCGGCGATGTCACCCTCAAGCTGTTCTTCTCCACCACGAATCTTCCATGAATTGAGAAAGGTGCGAAAGACAGCAGCAGAAACCCTACAAAGAGCCTCATCATCGCTGATCTCTGAAGCTCCATTCTCGGAGATTGATTTGAACGAGAAAATACAATATGAGTCGAGTCGTCGTCTTTCTTCGGAATAGAAAATAGTATAGAGTAATCGAATTATGGAAAATGGGCTATTGCGAAGAGGGAAATGAAATTACCATAAAGTCACTTGTTTTCATACCACAATTAATTAGTTCATTTAAAAAATAAAAAACTTTTTTAACAACACGCTCAACCCTCTCAAAAAGTCAATAATCTAAAACCAAAAACAAAAATCAGTTTTTATAATTTAAAAAAAATTAACTAAAAAATAGATTATCCTTAAAATTGGGCGATTATTTTTTATTAGTGGAAGTTAGACTGTTATCTCAAGCATCAATTTATTATTCCTGTATTAAATTCAGAAAAATGTTAAATACACTTTATATTACACCTTATTTTGTATTATTTTAAATTAATAAATGTCATGTGTATTCTACTAATTAATTAAAAAATTAAATAATATTCACATGTAATAAAAAAAATACAGTGGAAAGATTACTTAGCACTCCTCATTAAAAAAATATAATTTTTCTTATTTATTTATCTGGAAATTGAGAAAAACCAAAGCTATTAAATGCAAAGAACTAATTTCCAAAATATATTACCTAATTTTATTTTATTTTTGCTGGAAACCTAAATTTATTTGAGGACCTACCTCTTTATGCTTCTGGACTTGTAACAGCGGAATAATCACTTTCTTCTTTAATGAAGTTGAAAAAAAAAATCAAAAAATAAAATAAAATTCCAAAATATAGAACTTTATTAAATAAGAAAAAATATATAAACTTAAAAAGGATAATAAAAGAGTATTCTGAAAAAGAAAAATTGTATTCTGCAAAAAGGATAGGGTAAAAGAATTCTGCTATTGTAGATTATCGTATTTTCGACGTCGTATAAATTTCCAAATATGTCCTTGCCACATGAGGTAAGGGTTGAAGAGTGCTAATGGCAATATTGTAAGTTTGTATACTCACCTAACAAATTAACCTCTTGAAGAGTCCAAAATCCACGTGTTACATGAGGAGTCATTTATCAATTTTATTAATTTATTTGAAGCTAGATATGTGCCGCTCGATTCACCCTTCCACGTGCTTTTTTTTTTCAAAAATATATATTTGGTTACTATACAGCAATACACCACGACTTAGGGTTCTAAGGTGCCCTTATAAGTTATAACCACTTTTTTTTTTCTTTTTTTTGACAACTCTTTTTTTTTTCCCTTTTAAATCAGGGTTTTTGTTCCAAAAAATAAATGTCTTTCATACTTTATTTTTATGTAGCACATTATTTATTTTATTTTGATAATTCTCTCATATTTTAGTTGAAATCTTATCCATGTAAGTACAAGTGCATATATTTATAGCACTCTCCCATCCTATATTAATGGTTTCATTCAACCATAAAGTAACCATATCAGGCAAACTTCTAAAAGTGTTTTATTTTTTTTTCTTTTTTGCTGGAAGTGAAACTGCATAAAAATAAAGGAGACAGGATTTGTTTATGTTAACTTTTACTTTTATTTTTTGACACTAGAAGAAGAGAAGTAATAGTTTGAGCTTTTGAATTAGTATTTAGATTTATGTTTTAAAAGAGTTTTTCAAAGTGTTTGGTAAGTACAATATAAAAGCTCTTAGAAAATAATATATGTTGATTTTGTTCATGAAAATAACAATAATAATTTATATTTGCAATCATAAAAAATAAAAATAATATTATAAGCAAAATTAATCATATGCATAAAACTGAATCTTTGATTTAGTACATAATCATAAAAAAAAAATTAATACTCATATTTATCGAGGTATGAGTTCAACTGCGATTTTATCACGAATAACTCTCATTTCACTCTCATCTCTTGCTAAGTTAATATTTGGTTCATCGTCATTTACAAAATTATCATTTGCTTCATCACAAGATGGGAACTCTATGTCATTAATGGTCTCCCTCCTGGCTAAATTATGCAAAGTCATTGAAGCGGTAACAATAGCTACTTGTTTATCAAACTTACAATTTGACATTCGATGCAAAATTTTTCATCGTGCTTTCCATACACCTAAACAACGTTCGATAACACTACGCAATGATGGATGAGCGTGGTTAAATACTTTAGAGCCACTAGGTTGACTACCTTGTTGAAATTGAGGAAGATGGTATATTTTCCATTTATATGGAGCTAAATAACCTTTCATATTTGGAAACCCTGCATTAACTAAGTAATACTTACCTGCAATAAAAAAAGTTGTTATTTTTAAAAAATTTCAAATCATATTCACAAAAATAATATAAATGATTACAACATACCATTTGGTGGTTTAGGAAAATTAAGATGTATATTTCTTAATGCTTCAAGAAATATACGAGTATCATGTGATGTTCCTTCCCATCTTGCCCATACAAATGTGAATAGCATATCAAATCCACATACAGCCATAATATTTTGTGTAGGACAACCCTTTCTTCCAATGTATGGTATTTGTTTATCTACTGGAATTGAAACTCGAACATGTGTTCCGTCTATTGCTCCAATACAATCCTATTAATAACAATTTGATAAAAATTATAAAATAAAAAAACTACATAGAGAGTTAAAATATATATATATATACATATGAAGATGACGTATTCATACTTTAAAGTATAGCTAATATCTAGGATTGTTTCGTATATAATATGGGACTTCGTAAAAAAATTTAGGTGGTCTAATTTCATCCAAAGCAAGCATACTCATTTTTTCCAATACATTTGAAAATTGTCTACTAACAGTTTCACCTGAATGCGGAAAATGCTCTTGAATCATTCTATTTCCTGCACTATGTCCTAAAATCATCATAAACATACCAACTAACTCTTCTAGTCTCACACATTTACTAGATTTTAGCTCATAACTTCTCATTCTATCACACAGTTTACAAAAAATATGCTTTTCCATTCGAAACATCTCATTACATCATCGACCTTTTCCATCAAGTATTTCCATCATAAATTTCCAGCCAGTGTGAGGTGAATTTCTACATGGTTCCTTAACCAAAAAATTATTATGATAATATACCGAGGTTCTTGCAACAACAATGACAAGTTCATGAATTTCCATTTCTTCTGCTATAGCTTGTTGTATATATTCTTCATTCATGTCTTCTGAATTTGTGTCACTATCCATTCTGTATTTGAAAAAATGTACATAATTTTTATTTATAAGATAAATGAGTGTGATACACTTTAAAAAAGATAAATATGTAAACATATAATATAAAGTTGTATTATTTTGGATTATATAAAATAAAAAAGATAATTAAACAAAATTTAAAAAAAACATATCGTGTCTTTCATTAATATTAAATTCAAGAAACAAAACAAACTACATTGTTCAAGAAATAAACAAACCACAATGTTTGAAAAGAAAATCTAACTTAGAAATCGAACTCTTGTTCTTTCAACCATTCAATTTGATATTTAGGCTCCTTTAAAGCTACAAAAAATTTCCCTATTTGTTTTTGTTGACCCTCGAATTAGCCAACGACACGGAGTCAAGAATACGACAGGATATGGAACGACACTTGAAAAGATAATCTAATGGAAAGGGAAAAAACACCAAGGAATTATAGTGGTTCGGTCCCAGTGATTGGTAATGACCTACGTCCACTTAGTGATATTGTTATTATTGAATCTTAAAGTTGTGATCAAAGAACTAGGGTTCTTGAGTTTCACAAACCTTAGACGTAATCCAATTAGATGGTCATAACTCACTTTCGCTCTTTTTCTCTTGATCTTAAACCAAAAAAGCTCCTTAATCAAAAGTCCCTTTCTTGAGCTATTTCATGCATATTTATAGGCTTAAGGAGGGTTACACATGCTAACGTGTCCTATATTTCCTTAACAATCGTGTATCAAGGATCATTATGAGGAAATATTCAAATGTAGTTAATATTAGATTACAACTTAAGAAGGAAATAAATCGGGCTTCACGACCAGCCTGGTCGTATCAAAAATTAACACTGACGATGAGGCGCGCTTTTGGTCGATAGTCGAACAACACCTTTGCCCTTTAATTCTGCCACGTGTCAATCCACGTGTAAATAATCTTTGCCACGTCATCAAAAACCATTTTTGGGTAAACATTTGCCCCCCAAGTTTACTTATTGCGACCAGCAATAAGTAAACTTAGGAAACTGACTCTTCGAATACCCCACGAAATCTGTCAGAACCGCCCATGCCTTCTCAAAAAACATGACCAATCAGGTCCTTTTAGTTTCCCAAGAATGTGTCCGACGGCTATCATGCTTCCCCACTCCTTGAAAAATTACCTTTAATGATTGTACGCCCTGATTTTCCCACGGGTTGATTAGCGAGCTGAGATACGGCCTAATCATGATTACCAGGCAGACATCCCCAGGACCGGAGCTGCCATCGTAAGGTCGTACCTCCTTAGCTCGGGGTAACCTCAGGGTTCGCCAAGATTGCCTAAGGATTGAGTCTGGACTTGGAAGGCCGCAGGTCGAGTGAAGATCCAGCTCGTGATACGAGCTGGAGTTGGAGGCTGTGACCTCTTATGAAGTCAACCACGCAAGGTAAACGTGCATATATCAGACATCACGTGTTTGATATATCCCTGACTTCTCGGACACGCAGCAGGAACGTGCGTATTCAGACTCCCACGACAGATTTGGGCCGTGCGGCCCATTATCCCCTTACCTATTGATTTGACCACACTTATGTGTCAGGTTTAGGAATTAATCATGAATGTCACAGAGTTGACATGATAGGTAAGAAGGTTACGGGATGACCTTCTTACCAACTCCCAGGTTCCCTCTCCTATAAATATGGAGACCTTGGGAGTTAATAGAGGTTAGATTCTCGATTGTAAGAAATACCCTGTAATCAAATACCCAGTATATAGAAATAATACTGACTAGTGGAGTAGAAGGATTTTAACCTTTGAACCACTTAAAAAACGTACTTTGAGTCACCATTTCATTTTCTAAGATCATATATCTGTTTCGGTTCAACCTAAGCACTAATCCCTTTCTCTTCTTTTCTTAATTACCTGTTGACGAAGAACCGCGTCAACAATGATTATCTTGGTAACTGCTCCTCGGCTAGTATAAATGACCCTTCAGAATCATTTTTCACATTTTACATACTTTTGCCTTCCTGAAGAACATTGAAGAACTCGTGTTCTAGAGCCCAGAAATTTTCAAACATCTACACGCAGACGTTTAAAGCTTTCACCTTCGGACTTCACTCTTTACCTGAGTAAGTTTTATAACCTTTCTTGTTTTTTAAGTTACCATATTTAACCGCTTCATGCTTGCCTTCATCTCTGAACCCTTTCGTGTTCTTGGCTGAAAATATATGGGGAATGTTTGCATGTTGACAGATGATTAATAGGGTAGTGAAATATTGTTCCGTAGGAGTTAGGAGCCAGTTTAGTGGTCGAAATTGTAGATTTAGGGCGTAAAATCGAAGTGAAAATTCAATTTTTAAGCTAGGTGAAAACTGGGTTTTTCCCGCCCCTTCGAAGTCGAAAAAGCTTTTTCCCAAAAACTTTTTACTTCCGCTTTTCAATCTGCTTTTCAAACTGCTCGTATAGAACTTAATGTTTCTGTTAGAATGTTGTTGGTCGTGTACGTGGGCAACGTTATTCCAACTTTCAACACAAGCTTTTAAGCTTTACGTCTTATCTCCCCCTTTCTCTGTTCGCAGCTTTCATGCAAGATCTGTGGAGAGGAGAAAGACCCATCGACGATGACTTATTGGCTCAGCTGCTTGAGGATGAGGAGCAACCATCATCGCTAATACCTGACTTCCCTTTTTCTCGTGCCAATACAAACACTTCATCCACTCTTATTCAAAATATGGCTCGAGCAAAAACTACAGCCCAGAAAAAGAAAACTCCCAATCCTTCAAATCAGCCTGCTCCTCAGGCTGAAATTCCCTCGACCAGTGGTCGAGCAGAAAATACTCCTGACCCTAATATCCAAACTCATGCTCAACCCCGAAATGCCATTCAACCAGATGTTGAATGGTATGTTGTCCCTGAAAGCCGCGTGACGATCAGGATGATCGCCAACTACATTAGGAAATATGGACTCTCGGGGGTGACATTAGTTCGACCCAACAAAGACCAACGGGCGAACTTTCCCGGAGGCGCCTTCAACACTTGGTCGTGTTGGGGTTTTATGCCCTACTTAAAACCCAAATTCTTTGTAATCTCATTTTATTATCAATAAAAGAATAGAAATCATTTTTTGACTTGGTCAATCACTTTGCTCACATGTTTTATTTTCATGATTATTTGTTTAATATAAACTTCTATTAAATCCCGAGCATATAGCTAATCTTATTTATAGTGACGTAATCATAGTGGAATATAAATATGATTATATGTTCAAAATAAGTTAGTCCTAAGATTAGTCAGTGCACCGGATTTACACTGACTTGTCAATCTACGATATGATCTACTTACACATTACAGTGTTATGTTCTTTCCAGAACATTAGCAAAGTAGATAAGATCGGATGTATTTGTTACATCGGACAGGACCGATATTGACAGTTGATAAGATAAGTAAACATACCGTTATTATCTATTCTAGTCATATCATATAGTTGACCATAGGTCAATTCAATCTCAATTCTGAGTGGTTAGTATTCTAACTGATTGTATTATTTGAGTTCTTTGACTTGTTCATTACCAGCTTACCCTACGGACTAGCCCATACTTACATCTTGGGAACTCGGTAGTACATTGAGTGGGAGTGTTAATCATAGATATGAACATCTATAGCTTCTGATGAAGAAGTGAAATGATGGTTTCCTTTTAGTTTGGTTCAAGGTGTTAAATGATAGAGATCTCATTTCAGTAATTAAATTAGTTTACTAAAATATCATTTACAAGAAACTAAGTGTTTTAAGGATAAAATACAATGAGGGGTAAAATGGTATTTTAGTCCTATCTCATTGTAGACCGTCTATAGAGGATTGAGTGACAATTATGGTTGTAACCATGGATAATTAATAGCGTATCTATATTTTTTATAGAGCGTTCTATGAATTCAAGAGTGCAATTCCAAGTCTATAGTGGAGTCACGGGGAATTAATAAGTTAGTAAATTTATTTGTTAAATTTATGATAACTTATTGGAGCTTGATTTCATAGGCCCATGGTCCCCATTGTACCTTGGATAAAATCATCTAGATAGTCTCAATTAATTGATTTAATCATCAATTAGAATTATCAAAGTTGACCAGGTCTTCGCAGACCCAGAATTCTGGGTTTTTCCTGCAATTTTCCCCGAGCTTTAACCTCTCCAAATCATCCCAAACCAAAACCTAAACCCCAAAACTCAAATCCAAACATCATATGAACAATCTAACACCCCATAAACACTAGAATCAAATCCAAAACATCAATACACACAAGATCCACTCCTTTGATTTCAAATTCAACAACCCAAACCAAAACCCATGAAAATCTTAACTCAAGCATTAAATTCCTCAACCAACACAGAAAACAAACTTAAATAAGCATAAGATCCTTACCTCAAGAGTAGAATCCACCCTAAAAGTTCCCTTGATCTCCTTCTAAGCTTCCCACTTCAGCCCCTTCTACACCTCTTCTTCTTTCTTCTTCTTTGCCCTAGCCTTTCTCTCCTCTTCTTTTCCTTCTCTTCTAATTTTATCAAAGCCACAAGTGACCCAAATGCCCAAACCGTACCCCCTAAATCCCAGCTGCAAAATGTCTATTTGCCTTGCCAAAAGACCAAATTACCCCTCCTTACTAATCCTTCTAAGCTAAACCTTCAAGGGTACTTAAGTCTTAACACTTTCATTTCAATTCTACCACTTCCTATCTTAAAACTTGTTACTCACAGCAGTTACAAATGGTTACCAAAATACCAATAACTAATCACTCTTTCTAAACTCAACTTATAAGATTCCCGAAGTACCCCTGGGCTCCTCCCGAGCCGGGTACAACATCCCGTTGTGACTTTTAGACTAACTGGCTCTCTAGGACCGTCTCGATGCGTGCATCCTGATAAAACATCACACTCACATGGTACAATTCACATAGTACAATTATCACAGTTATGCCCTAGCATGGCCAAGTTACAATCATGCTCATTTTAAGACAATCAGTTCTACATGCATACTGATTCACATAGTCATGCATCTCAAATAATCCAATAGTCATATAACGTGCAATAAATCATAATGATGCATTAAACTTAATAAAGTCACACACAAAATCCCATCATGCCCTCCAGGCACACTTCCCCAAGCCCTTAAGCCTAAACACTGAATTTGGGTCGTTACACCCTCCAAGTGATCGAGGAGCTTTAGGTCCTTGGTCACTTGGCCAGAGCCTGTTCGAACATTACTGCTCGTAGCAATATAATTAGAATTATAATACAGCAAAACAACACACGTAATGAGCAAATACTTGTAATAAATACAATAATTGGCAAGAAATGACTGGTTGCGCACAGTCCCTTATAATTCTCGTAATAAATGGATGAAACATGTCTGTACGAGTGATCAATAAGATCTTACACTTATAAGCGATCGGTCACATAAAATGACCAAACATTTTTCAAAACTTGTAAATTAATACAATCCAATTCTTTAAGAAGAAGTGTTTATTGGTAATACTTGCACAGGTGTTCTCCATTCCAATAGTGAGGAACGAGATCTCCGTTTAAGCGTGCAAGTTTATAGGTGCCCGAGTGAAGGACTTCTTCAATCTGGCATGGCCCTTCCCAATTAGGTCCAAGTACTCCAGCAGCTTGGTCGCGGGTGTTTAGAAAAACTCTTCGGAGTACAAGATCTCCAACGCTGAACTTTCTTTCTCGCACTTTAGAGTTGAAATATCGGGCAACTTTCGGCTGATACGTGTAACATGCCGGCCTTGATGGTATGTTACGAGCTAGGATGGCGCTCGGTCAGATGCGCACGCGAGGGTGTAGGCTGGTGAGCATGCTGATGCCTAGTTTGTACGGCAGTGGCATTTTCGTAAATATCTTCAATATTGCCCGGAAATGGACGGGACTTGGTAGGTTCCATATTGAAGGGTCAATGAACGCAATGGTATGATCGGATTTGGGAGATTCGGAGAATTGGCGAGCTAGAAGCCAAATATGTCTCCCAAGCGAAAATCATATATGTTCCTGGTAGAAGGCTAAAAGCTCAGAAGGCTCTTTGTAGGGGGAGCACCTGGTGTCAGCTCTCCACCACCCCTGGCGCAAGTGCGTCAAGTGAGCTACTACTAGTTAGGAGGACTAGTAGGGCGGGCATATGAGGACCACGAGGGGACTCATATGTCTCCATGAGTAGGAGTACTCATGGACATTACCGGGCCGCCCCGGTAATGCGTCGAAGTGTGCTGCCAGAGGTTTAAGGGTACGGTTCCCTTGGCTTGCCGGGATGCCGCTTGCATGGAACGTGGCCCAAACCTTCGAGAGATGTCGTGGCGTGCCATGGCCATGAATCTCTACACGAGATGGCACGGGAAGTCATTCGTGGGACTTGTTAGCATGCAAGCATTGGAGGGTGCACTATGCTT
This sequence comes from Humulus lupulus, assembly GCF_963169125.1. Lineage (NCBI taxonomy): Eukaryota > Viridiplantae > Streptophyta > Magnoliopsida > Rosales > Cannabaceae > Humulus > Humulus lupulus. The sequence continues at coordinate 93,048,510 of NC_084793.1, forward strand.
GAGCAGGACAGGGGTCCAGTGTGTGCTACTAGTCTGGCAGCCAGTCTCGAGGGCCTGCCAACATGCACGATGGTATGGTGCCTTGAGGATTGGACCATGGACGTATGGGAGTCCTTGGTCTGTGACGCGAGCTAATCGGATAGTATCGAATGGGACATGATGGGAGGTGTTGGCACGTCAGCTTGGTGTTGGCTCTTAGCCACATATGCTACCTTGACTTGCAAATGTCTGGGTGAGCATTGGTGTTGGTATTTGCCTTGCCATAGTGAGAACCTATGGACAGTGTGAGTGTCTTGGCTAGATAGCCTTGATGCATGGTTGCACTCATAGATGCTTGAGAGCATGACTCAGCGAGAGTTGTTCGAGAGACGGAAGTGTGCAGAGGCACACGGTCGCGCGAAAAATGTGCCCATTGTTATTCGAATGGTTGGAAGGCTGACCTTGGCTCAGAGGAGTCAAGGTGTCGCACGGGCATTTCCGCTGTCAAAATGTCAGCCCGTGACAATACGCAGCTACTCGGAGTTGGCCTTGTTCAGGTTTCTCATCGATTGAGTCAAGGGATTCCATCAATAGCTGGCTATTCGAATCTTGATCATACGTTATTCTGCGATGCGAAGGCGGATCTAACTCAACAGGCAACATAGCTTCATATCCATAAGCCAAAGAGAATGGAGTGTGACCCGTTGCTGTTCGGTGGGAAATTCTGTACGACCAAAGTACTTTAGGCAATTGTTCTAGCCACGCCCCCTTAGCTTCTTCTAGCCTTTTCTTCAGTGTATCCTTCAGCATTTTGTTGACTACTTCAACTTGTCCATTCGCTTGTGGATGAGCGATTGAAGAGAAGCTCTTGATAATACCATGTCGCTCGCAGAAATCCGTGAATAAATCACTGTCAAACTGGGTGCCATTATCCGAGACGATCTTCCTTGGCAACCCATAGCGACAAATGATGTTTTTGATCACAAAATCCAGCACCTTCTTGGTTGTTATGGTTGCAAGTGGTTCAGCTTCGGCCCATTTGGTGAAGTAGTCGACAGAAACCACAACATATTTGACATCGCCTTTTCCCGTGGGTAAAGATCCGATTAGGTCGATACCCCAAACTGCAAACGGCCATGGGCGTTGCATCTGTTTAAGCTCATTAGGGGCTGCTCGTGGGATTTTGGAGAATCTCTGGCATTTATCACACTTCCGCACAAATTCCATCGAGTCTTCATTCATCGTTGGTGTTTGAAAGGCTCGTTCGCACTCCTCTGTCCATTTGAACTTCTTATTGCCTCTAAGTAGATTGAAGAATGGGACGCACTTATCTGTTGACTTTGAAATAAATCTACTAAGCGCGGTAATTCTTCCGGTTAAGCTTTGAACATCCTTGACCTTTGTTGGTGACTTCATATCTATCAGGGCTTTAATTTTCTCAGGATTGGCTTCAATTCCTCTCGAGTTAACTATAAATCCCAAGAACTTCTCCGATCCCACTCCGAAGGAGCATTTTAGGGGATTTAATTTCATCTGATATTTATTTAAGACGTTGAAGCATTCCTGCAAATTCCTTATATGCTCTTCTGCTTTCTTCGACTTGACCAGCATGTCGTCGACATAGACCTCCATGTTTGTGTCGATCAGCTCCTTAAACATGTGGTTGACGAGTCTCTGGTAAGTTGCACCAGCGTTTTTCAAACCAAAGGGCATCACTTTGTAACATTAGAGCCCTGTATCAGTCCGGAAGCTAGTGTGATCCTCATCAAGGGGATGCATACTAATTTGATTATACCCGGAGTATGCATCCATGAACGAGAGGATCTCATGCCCTGCAGTAGCATCGACCATCTGTTCGATCCTTGGGAGTGGGAAACAGTCTTTGGGGTAGGCTTTATTGTAAAATCCGCGCACGTACGCCATTTTCCATTTGGCTTGGGCACTACTACTAGATTAGAGACCCACGATAGATAAAATGCCACCTTGATAAACCCATTCTCCTTCGGCTTCTCGACTTCCTCTTTTAAGGCCCTCGATCTATCTTTGTCAAGAAGCCTTCTTTTTTGTTGTACTGGTGGAAAAATCTTGTCGATGTTTAGGACATGGCTAATGACTGCAGGATCTATCCTGACCATGTCTTTGTGTGATTAGGCAAAGACCTCCTGGTTCCTCCTTAAAAACTCCACCAATGCTTGTTTTGTTGTTGTCTCTAAGTTTTTACCAACTTTCACAACTCTGGTTGGATTTTCTTCATCGAGTTGGACCTCTTCAAGGTCCTCGATGGGTCCCACTTCTTCTTCAAAATCCCCAAAGCGAGGATCTAAGTCCTTATCCTCACTTTGGGCAACACCCTATTTGGTGACATTATCACCCGAGTGGGCCTGAACATCATTCGCCATTTGCAAATCATTTCCGGTGGCGTTTCTCGATACACCCTTCTTCGCCTTGGTGATCGAGGCGTTGTAGCACTCCCTCGCTTCCCTCTGGTTTCCCAATACGCAACCTATCCCTACGTCTGTTGGGAATTTCATGGCAAGGTGCCATATCGAGGTGACGGCTCGTAGGTCGACCAAAATTGGTCTCCCAATTATAGCATTGTATGCTGAAGGACAATCAACTACTATAAAAGTAGTGAGTAATGTCCTATTAGCAGGTGCAATACCTGTCGTAACTGGAAGCCTAATCGACCCTGTCGGGGCGAGCCCTTCACCGTAAAAACCATAAATGGTTTGGTTGCATGGCTCCAGGTCTTTGACGAATAGCTTCATCCTTTCCATCGAAGACTTGTATAGGATGTTGACCGAACTTCCTGTATCGACCAACACCATTTTCACCATCATGTTTGCAATCTGTACGTCCATGACCAGCGGATCGGAGTGTGGGAATCGCATGTGCTGGGCGTCGTTTTCAGAGAAGGTTATCAGTTCCTCCTCTATTCGAGCCTTTTTTGGTGCTCGATCCTTAACACTCATCATCTCGATGTCCTGGTCGTGGCCCAGGGTTCAAGCGTATCGTTCCCTTGCCTTCCCACTATCCCCTACAAGATGTGGGCCTCCGCAGATGGTGAGTAGAGTGCCTACCACAGGAGCTGGCTGTAAAGGCGGCGAGCGTTGGCGTGCAGGTGCCGACTTGTTGCCACCTTGAGCTTCTCGCTGAGAACCTCCCGTGGCTCGCACATATCTTCTTAAATGTCCCTGCCTTATCAAGAACTCAATTTTGTCCTTCAGCTGGTTACACTCGTTAGTGTCGTGCTCGTAGTCGTTGTGAAAACGACGGAACTTCATGGTATCTCTCTTGGAGATATCTTTCCTTATTGGTGCGGGTCGTTTGTACGGCACGCTTGAGCTAGTCACCTGGTAGACCTCAGCTCAGGTTTCAACAAGGGCAGTGTAGTTGGTGAATCTCGGTTCATACTGATTGCCTTTGGGGCGCTTACTCTCGGAGGTCGAGGGTTCGCTGTTCGCTCGTTTTCCACCATTTCTACCATTACCATTCCCCGTTGCCTTTGCCATTGCCATTGGGTTTTTTCGACCCATTGGCGGCTTTGGCGGGTTCTTCCTTGGGCCCCTTGTCCTTTGTTGGCAATTTTCCTTCGTTGGCAATCGCGTCTTCGAGCTTGATGTACCGATCAACTCAATCTAAGAACTCTTGGGTGCTCATTACCCCATTCTTTCTGAGGCTGCTCCAGAGGGGTTAATGGCGTCTAACCCCAGTAGTTAGACCATCATCTTACCTTCATTGCCCACAGTCTTGGCTCCAGTTGCAGCTCGCATGAAGCGCTGAACATACTCCTTCAAGGGCTCTCCCTCTTTCTGGTGTATCTCGACCAGTTGGTTTGCCTCAATGGGGTGCATGCATCCCGCATAGAACTGTCAGTAAAACTCCTTTATGAACATTTCCCATGATACTATACTAGCAGGAGGGAACTTAAAGAACCACTCCTGGGCAGTGTCAGACAGCGTTGCCGGGAAGATGTGACAGCGGGCATCTTCTGACACCTTTTGTATATCCATTTGTATCTCAAACTTGTTAACGTGAGATACCGGGTCTCCATACCCGTTGAAATTGGGCAGTGTTGGCATCTTGAATTTACTGGGGGTTTCAGCCATAGCAATCCTCTGTACGAAGGGGTGCCTCTCCTCCGATAGTACTCAATGTGGGATGTTCGCCCCCCGACTAGCTGTTGCACCGCCTGGTTCAGGGCATCGATTTGAGCTTGAACAGCTTCCAGGATTGCTGGGGCCACTGGTGCCGGGGGAACGTACTCATCGTGTCTTTCACGATGGTCGTTAAGCACGTCCCTCAGATCATCGTCTCTTTGTCGCTGCTCGCTGGCTCCCAGCCGACTAAAGACGTTCTGCTGCCTGGGCTGCCCCCCAGCGTTATGGCCCGCTGGCTGGTCTTCTCTAGGTGGGGGGCTTCCGCCTCCACCTCTTTCTTCGTTCCTCCGACCAACATTTCTTCTGCCAGTATCAGCTTCATTGTAGTCATGGCCATCTCTGAATTGTGGCTGACTATGGTGTGACCGGTTATTCACTTTGTTGCCTCCTCAGGCTAGCATTTCCCGACCGCCAGGGGGAGGCCTGCGCTAGTCGGTGGGTCCCCGTGCATTGTCATGTCGTGGGGGGGCCCTGACCGCAGAGCCTGTCTCAGAGTTCCTCCTGTTGGCAGAAGGACGATGCCCCTGCTTGGTGGATGCGGCTCTTCATCCCCTGGGCGTCTAGGGTTGTGGGGCGATTGCTCGGCCCTATTCTGCCTCAGGCGCTGGGGATTGCCTCGACCAGCCTGAGATGGAGGCTGCTGCTCAGGATCCCTAGGCGGGACATCATCCTGAGCCACAAGAGGCTGGTCCGGCCTTTGTGGGCTTATAGGCTGGAGCAGAGGATTGGGACCCCTTTGAGGCGGCCCGTTTTGTGGCTGATCTGGCTGGGAGGCTGGTGTAGCCTGATTCCTAGTCAGTTGGATGGCTACTTCAAGGGCGGCCATGGCATCCCTCTGCCGACGATCCATCTCAGCCTGCCGCTCGCTCAGCTCCTGACGTTGGCGCTCTATTTCTCTTTGCTGCAACGCCATTATCTCTGCAGCATTGTCTTGATTGGCCCTCAGATTGGCCAACTCATCCTGCAACACCCCCAGCATTGCCTTCAAGGTTTCAGAATCTAACTCTTCCTCATCAAACTCCAAGTGTAGTTCGTCCTCAGCCACATTTGGAGGAGGAGGCTAGGATGATGCAGCGCCAGCAGTCTGTCCTGTCCTCTTGGATGTTTTCGCCATTAAATTCTTTCACAAGCTCTCAATGAGAGCACTAGAATGTTGACCCTCAAATTAGCCAACGACACGGAGTCAAGAATACGACAGGATATGGAACGACACTTGAAAATATAATCTAATGGAAAGGAAAAAAACACCAAGGAATTAAAGTGGTTTGGCCCCAGTGATAGGTAATGACCTACGTCCACTTAGTGATATTGTTATTATTGAATCTTAAAGTCATGATCAAAGAACTAGGGTTCTTGAGTTTCACAAACCTTAGACGTAATACAATTAGATGGTCACAACTCACTTTCGCTCTTTTTCTCTTGATCTTAAGCCAAAAAAGCTCCTGAATCCAAAGTCCCTTCCTTGAGCTATTTCATGCATATTTATAGGCACAAGGAGGGTTACATATGCTAACGTGTCCTATCTTTCCTTAATAATCGTGTATCAAGGATCATTATGAGGAAATATTCAAATGTAGTTAATATTAGATTACAACTTAAGAAGGAAATAATTCGGGCTTCACGACCGGCCTGGTCGTATCAAAAATTAACACTGACGATGAGGCGCGCTTCTAGTCGATAGTCGAACAGCACCTTTGCCCTTTAATTCCGCCATGTGTCAATTCACGTGTAAATAATCTTTGCCACGCCATCAAAAACCATTTTTGGGTAAACAGCTTTCTTTGTGAACAAAGAAGTACCAACTTTGAAAAGATGGCTCATTGGTTCACAACCTGGAAGTGTAACTAACTTATCAATCACTTCTTGAACACTACATCCTGGTGGATTAGTACGTATGTATGAACTCCTATTTTTGATCGCCTCACAAATCTCATCAAATTGTTTGGACAACTTTGATGTTGTAGAATTATTCTTTTTTCCCTTCTTAAATTGCTTCTTATTTGGACCAAGTAATTTAGTCTCTTTTCTCATTGGCTCACCCACTCCCTCATGATCACTTTCCTCCAAATTCTCATCAATCTTTATATCATTATGATCCTCGGTGTATAAAGGAGGTAGTGAACCAAAGGTTGGTGCCCAAGCTCTAGCTCCTGTAGCAGTAACATCTCTAAACAACTCATCGAGCTTGAAAGAATGTTCTAAACCTCTCACTCGAAATTTAGCAGCATCCAGATATTTCTGTTGATGATTTATTAATTAGGAAACAAAATAATAAGATTATTAATTATAAAAAAATCATAATTATAAGAGATTTGTATAGAAACCTACTTGTAACTTTGCCTCCCACCGTTCATCTGGAGCATCAACTGTTTGCTTATGTATGTCCCAACCAAGTCCAGTTTCTCCTCTAAGTAATGAATCCCATAGTTGCCACTCTTTTTTAACATTATCCCAATATTTTTTCATTTGCTTTCGATCATGATTTCTTTTTGTTGCAAGATTAAATTTTTCAATAAAAATTATCCAACCTAATTTGTTCAAATGTGATCCATTTCTATTACCTGCTCTCACTTGTTCTACGGCTAAATCAATCCATTTCTCATGTGTTGGTGGATCCCAAATTGCTTTTGATTTTCCTTGTGTTATGTCACTCTCACTCGCCATTCTATTTAAAAAAAAAAAAGTTTCATATGAGAAATACAGACTAACGTAAAATAATAATATACACACATAATATTTTGTTTTTTCAAAAGGAGATACTTTCAATATGTGAATCAAATTTAATTATATCATTGTACTGTATTATTCAAACAATTTCATCGTGAGCATGCATGTTTTCTCTTTTTCAAATACAATAATAAATAAAAGTCAATGGTTTAGGGTAGTTTTTTTTTTAATAATATATATAAAATAATAATAACAATAATTAATAAGAAGATATATGATAGATTGGACCAAGAAATAAAAAGGTGTTACTACGGAATTTCAAAAGGCAATAATGATTTAGAATAATATACCATTTTCAATATATGTTTTCTCTCCTTGAATTACAATCATGTTATATACTTATATGCCACATTTTATAACAAAAAATAAATATCTAATTATAATATAACAAGATTTAAACAAAAATGAACAACCAAATTTCAAATAGAATATTATAATACAAAAAAAATCTAAATATGGTTATGGAATTAGTTTCTATTTATAAAATAAACAAAAAAAATTAAACAAATAATAAAAGCTACCATTTGTTTGAAATTTAAACTTAAAAAACAATTTGTTGCTCCAAGAAAAAAATATTAAAGACGATTTGCAGAAAAAATTGAATACGATTAGCAGAAAAAATAAATAAAAAAATTACTGACCTTGAATTTTTGTCGATGGAAAAATGACAGAGTTTGTTTTGAAGATGGTTGCTACAAATGAAAAGTAGAGAAAATTATATTATATTCTTGATGAAGAAACTAGACAAAATAGATCAAAGAAATTACTAACCTTCAATTTTTTCTTGATGAAGAAACGATTAATGATTTCTTTTTTAAATAAAAATGGCAGCTAGGTTTTTATTGTGAGATGAATGAAATATATATGTGATATATCGTAATATATAATTAAGGATAAGGATGTAATTTAATTTTTTTCTTTCATAAAAAAATGGGTAAAATAGGAATTATGAAAGTTTCATTAAAACAATAAAACAGCTTCCCGTATTTTTTTTAAAAGCTCTTCCGAGAAAAGTCGGTGAGTCATAACTTCTCTAGAAAGCTCTTCTAAATTAAAGAAGCTCTTTTCATGTATCATCCAAACACACTTGAAAGTTACTTTGAGATCACAAAAGCTCTTTTAAAGTCATGCCAAACAGGGCTACAGACTTGCTTCTAAAATTGCTTAGTGAAGAAACTATATTCGATTATAAAGGCAAGTAAACACAGCCACATACAAGGTTTGTTAAGTTCGGTTTTTCATTAGAGTAATTCATACTAAAGTTAGAGGTGAGAACACTTTCCAATTGGAAAACTAACTTGATCCAATATAATTTAGGTTGACCATATGTTCTTATGTTAGGGTATTCGGTCCAAGACCTAAGAGACAAAATAAGCCAAAAATGTTTTTATTAAACTCAAAACCTACTGAATACAAAAGAAGGGCCAAATATATAAAGGCCAAACAGACCCAGGAGGTTATAACCAACCCAAACACAAAAAATAACCACAGCTGAATATTGTTATTATTCTAATACACCTCCACAAGATGAAATGTACAGATTTTTGACATTCATCTTGGACACTAATTCCTTGAATTGAGCTGGGAACAAGGGCTTTGTGAGAACATCAGCAAGGTTGCTTTTGGACGGAACATGAATGAGTTTGAGGGAACCATCTTGAATTCTCTCACGAACAAGGTGACAGTCTATCTCAATGTGCTTTGTTCTTTCATGGAAGACGGGTGTAACGCCCTAAACCCCAGGGACCGTTACGGTGTACCTTTTTAAACAGTGCTAAACTCGTTAATCGAGTCATTTGGCCATAATCGTGTAACTAAGTATGATTAGCGGTTTAGGATTAAAAATTTTGGTTAAGATATAACGTTTCACTAAAACGTTTACTGTATACATGAGGATCCCAAAAATATAATTTAAAGGTTTATTACAACAAAATATTTACAACCAGCCGACCTAAGTGGCAAAATAGGGTTTAACCCTAGTTCTTCTTTCAACCCTCGACCGTGGCGGTCGAGCGGCCGCATATGTACACATCGTCATCTAAGCTCTCCAACTCAAGGATGGTCCAACTTTCTTTTGCCTTTACCTGCACCATATAGCACCCGTGAGCCGAAGCCCAGCAAGAAAACTTAATATGCTCATGAACAAGTAATAACATGTTACGAAGTCATAATAGGCATGCCTAGCAGTAATAACCCTACTCATGCATGCAAGAAGGTACAAATACATGTTTGTAAAGTCCTGCGCTCTGAGTAGATGACTAATAAGTCTCTCGCTCTGAGGTAGATGACTAATAAGTCATTCCTTGATCAGTTGACTAATAAGTCACTCTCTAAATAGATGACTGATAAGTCCATCTTGGTCAGGTCAGATGACTGATAAGTCCATCCCGGTCAGATGACTGATAAGTCCATCTCGGTCAGATGACTGATAAGTCCATCTCGGTCAGATGAATGATAAGTCTATCCCAGTCAGATGACTCATAAGTCTATCTCGGTCAGATGACTAATAAGTCTATCTCGGAGGTCCCATACCCTCCTAGCCATGTGACGTGTAGGTCACCTTAGCCTTTCCGGCTGTGGCTCTAAGTAACTAGCCTTTAGACTAGACAAGCGCTTTTAGTTTTCATCGAACTTGAGGTCGGTCCAACATTAATGCTCATGATGAGTCATTCAATGCAGATTAGATCTAATCTTTATCGGCTTGCATTAAACACGCTACAACCTTCCTTGACTCATAAGCCAATGCCATACAACCAGTGCTCGGTACTACTGTCGAACTTGACTAGTAAGTCACAGCTTCACAGTCAATACTGACACCAATGCCGATCCTTGACTAACAAGTCAGTGCTTCCTCAATGAGGTAATGCAACCAGACATATATCATATGTCAAATATTCAGATATAAGGCATTTAGCATGCTTAATCAATAATCAGAAGCATAATTATAATCATGCACAAATACAGAGAGTCAAGCTCTAATCAATCTTAATTTCAACATTCATGCCATGCCCTAATCTCATGTATCTTATGCATCACATGCATCACATACGGGGTGTAGTTTTCTTACCTTTGGTCCAAGCACAGGTTACCAATAAACGAGCCACAAGCACAATCCTGATTCCAAGCCCCTAGTGATAACCTAGTCACAACCATAATATAAGACCTCATCAAAATGAGAAATAAAAGGTTCCCGGACCAAGACCTAGCCTCCGAGATATCGAATCCTACTAAACCGGGTAGTAGGAATGATCCTGAAGCCTAAGGTTTGAGTTCCCATGATCAAAACATTGATTTGACCACAAATGATCTCAAGCGCCGCGGCCCCCCCTTTCAAGCGTCGCGGCCCTCAAGCCCATCAACACCATTACCCACCTGCAACAAGCTCAAGCTGCGGCGCCCAAGAATAGGGCTGCGGCCCCACCTCGAAACCTAGCTAAAACCTCATTTTTTCCATTTTAAATCCTTCCAAAAACTTACCCAAACATCTCCAAATCCAAAAATCAAAGTTCCCAAACATCCCCGTGATCCAAAACCAACAAAACCCAAGCTTCAATTCAATCAAAAACTCATCAAAACATAAAGTCCAATTCAAGCTTCAAAACTTTAAAAACTCAGAACTTAAAACTTTAATTATCTCCGATTGAGTTGTTTCCCAACTAAATCCTCCAGCTAAGAAACTTCTAATCTTCCCTAGAATCGCTATGCCTCGATCCTCGCTTGAATCCGAGTCCTAGAACTCAAGTTTCCTTTGAAAATGCAATCGGGTGTCGAAAATGGAACTTTGAGGGAGAGAGAACTTATTGAACGTTCTTTTTATTTATTAACAAGTCACTTCAAGCTTAAGTAGCCTCAAACAAATCCTAATGCTTGGGGTCCCGAAAACGTCCCCGGGGGCAAAATAGTCAAAACCTCCAGAATTTCCCCCTGATCTTACTTTTTCCCAATTTATCATCAAATATTTATTCCCATTACCCAATAACCTGGTAATGTTAAATATCCGTTGACTCACTCTGAGTCAAGAATAAATCCCGTTGTGACTATTCCACTAGCTTACCTCCTAGGATCGTCTCGTGTTGAGTAACCCTAGTATAACCAAATAATAATAAAGCTCCACACACATATCACATATATGCCAAATATGCCCGAAATGGAAAAAATATGGATATCACCCAATTAATCAGAAATGGGTTCACATGCATATTTAATTCACCTAAACATGCATATACTCATTTAATAGCATAATAAATCAATTATGGCCCTCCCGGCCTCCTAATCAAGGTTCTAAATCTTATTAGGAAACTTGGGGCATTACAACGGGATTTTCCGAGATGTGAATGGCAGCCGTGTTATCACAATAAAGGATGGCTGGATGGGAGTGAGAAATGGAAAGATCTTTCAGTACAGACAGTAGCCACATAATCTCACATGTTGCATTGGCCATAGCTCGGTATTCCGCTTCAGTTGAAGAGCGAGAGACAGTTGCTTGCTTCTTGGATTTCCAAGATATGAGAGATTTTCCAATGAAGACACAAAAACCAGAAATAGAGCGTATGGTATCACTACAAGAAGCCCAATCTACATCTGAAAAAATTTGAAGGGATAAATTTGCACCAGCAAAGTTAGATTCAACATAAGCATTAAGGTGAGGTGAAGATTTAGAGTAGAATAAGAGGCATTAGCCAGATGTTCCTTTAAGGTATTAAAGAATAAGGTGTGTCGCATGAAGATGAGGAGTCCGAGGTGTAGTTAAGTATTGACTTAGCTTATTGACAGCATAAGAAATATCAGGACGAGTAATGGTTAAATAAATTAATTTACCAATGAGGCTCCTATACAAGGTAGGATCCTCTAAGAGGTCCCCATCATCTTTGCTGAGTTTAGTGTTAGGCTCCATTAGAGTGGAGGAAACTTTCGCACCTAAATAACTTGTATCACTTAACAATTGTAAGGTAAAGGGGTGTGAGACATAGATATTCCATTATTGGAACGACCAATCTCAAGCCCTAAGAAAAACCGTTAAGGACCAAGATCTTTTAGATGAAATACTAAATGTAATTCAGTTTTAAATGCAGAGACAGCAACATCATTATTTGAAGCCACAACAATGTCATCAACATAGATTAATAGAGCAATAAAGATATGATTTGTGCTCTTAATGAACAAAGTATGGTCAGCGTGAGATTGTCTGAACCCATTAAAAATAAGATATGTGCTGAGTTTGTGGTACCATTGTCTAGGAGCTTGTTTTAAGCCATATAGACTTTTGGTTAATTTAAAAAACCGCATTTGAAGGAAGGGGACTATGGGGCTGATAACCCTTTGGTATGATCATATAGACATTTTCATTTAAATCCCCATGAAGAAAAGCATTGTTTATATCAAGTTGGCATAGGGACCAATTTTTTATGGCCGCCACAACAAGAAGTAATTTAAGAGTATTAAATTTTGCTACAGGAGCAAAGGTGTCAAAGTAATCGATATCGTGCTTTTGGGTGTAGCCTTTGGCCACAAGACAAGCTTTATATCGATCAATGGCTCCATTCGCTTTGTATTTGATCTTGTATAGCCATTTGCTTCCTATAATGTGTTGGCCTGGAGGGAGAGAGACAATCTACAATGTTTAGTTACTGTCAAGAACTTGAAGTGCATCTTTCATTGCTTGTTGCCACTCTGGAATGGTTGAAGCTTGCTTGTAACTAGATGGTTCTACCACAATGTTGGTGGAAAGAATGGCAGCTCGAAATTGATCACTTAACCTATCATAAGATAGAAAATCAGAAAAGGGGTGAGCAGTAGTAGATTCAAATATTTCTAAGTTACAAACATAGTCTCTAAGATAAGAGGGGCGAGTAACAGATCTGCCACTTTTTGAGGTAGTGGCTGGTTGAGGCATAGTGTGAGACGACTATGAAGCAGGAGATGGATGAGATCCTGGAAGAAACATCTTAGACAGCAATAACTGATCATTTGCAACATTAGACTTGTCATGCCTTAAAGGAAATATGTTTTCATAGAAAATAACATCTCTGGAATGAAATATTTGTTGACTTTCAATATCAAGTAAAGTATAGGCTTTCATTCCATACAAATAGCCAATAAAGATGCAAGCTTTTGATCTTGGAGAGAATTTATGACGAGACTTATCTAATGTTGATGCATATGCAAGACAGCCAAAGCATCTAAGATGATCATATGATGGCAATTTGTTGTAAAGTAACTCAAAAGAAGTTTTCTTTTTCAGTAAAAGAGATGGAGTTCTATTAATGAGGTAAACAACCGTATTAATGAGGTAAGACCAATATGGAAGAGAAAGATGAGATTGAAACAATAAGGACCAAGCCACATTTAAAATATGTTGGTGTTTTCTTTCAACCACAAAATTTTGTTGTGGTATATCAACACAAGAATGGAACTGTTCAATATCTTTAGTGACATAAACAGAGGTAAGATTCAGTTCTTTAGCATTATCACATCGAACAAATTTAATAGTAGAAGAGAATTGAGTGGCAATTGAAGAAAAAAATTGTGGAATAATAACTTGCACATCAGATTTTGCTTTAAGCATATATACCCACGTGAACCGAGTGTGATCATCAACAATGGTAAGAATATAATTGTACCCTTCTATACTTATAACATGAAATGGTCCCCAAATATCTAAATGCACCAAATCAAAAGGGACAGAAGCCATATTATTATGAGATGTAAAAGGAAGATGCTTTTGTTTATCTAAGTGACAAATAGTGTAGAGTCCCAGAATATTTACTTAGCTAGCTAGTAGTAGTAGTTAGTATTAGTTAGTAGTATGTTAGTTACCATGGATTTTGGTACAAACCAGGACTTAGTTGGAAACCCATAGCAACAGTTATAGATTTTATAAGTTTAACCTATAATTTAGAATATTAATTATAACATAAGGTTTGATTAATATTGCTGGATCTAGAAATATATTATAACCTAAGGTTTAGATAGAACCATTAAGAGCATGACACTTGTCATAATCATAATTATTAAGGAATTATGTATTTTTGATGGATAGTTTTAATAAAAGAAAGATCTAGAAGCTCTAGAACCTTCCAGCAGTTGTTAGGATCGTATTATGACTCATTCAAAGTTGTTTATCCAATTCAAATTATGTTGAAAAAGTACAATTATGTGTTTGATATATCAACGTATGCCGATATATCGCAGCATAGGGGCCAATATATCGCCTATGGAAGATACAGAAAACACGTCGACTTTGCACGATCGATCGAACAAGCCTCGGGAATATAGGGGGAGGCGATATATCGACTCCATATATGTATTTTTGAAAGTTTGATTTTTGAATTTTAAAAATACCCTTAACCACTTAGACCTGCCTTTGAACGATTTTGACTGAGTTCTGGGCGTCAGTTGAACAAAAATTCAAATATTTTTCATTTTATAATCATTTATTTATTCAAATTAAAAGGGGTTAGTTTCACTCCTTGAACTCTATAAATAAGACTTAGTGCTTAGCCATTTTCTTCATTCTTCAAGCATTTGATCAGAGTCTCCAAGGTGTTAGTGTTACTATAGAGAGATACACTTGGGTTTTGGGTTAAAGCTTTATCATTCTAAGCTTTTATAAACACTTGGGAAGTGAGAAATAGTGTGATTTCGGTATTGAGGTTTAGACCAATCCATAAGGTCATTCAAGGTATTCCTATTCCTTAAGTTCAGTTCTTTATGATTCTATGGTTTTCTTTAGTTTCTTTTATTTAGATCCCAACTCTTGTTATTGATTCTTGATTAGGTATTTAAATTCTTGAAACTTAAGGTTCTTCTTGGTAAGTTTCTTCTTGATGGTTTAGTTCTCATTTCATCTTTATTCTTTAGAGATTCTCACCATTTTACTATTGGTTTATAGGACTGTTCTAATCCCATTCTTGTTCCAAATATCTCGGCTTTTGGTAAGGAAAATAGGCTAGATATATGTGTTTATATGTTTATGTTATGATATGTGTTATGCTATGATATGATATATGTTATGTTATATGTTTTGTAGTCCTTGGGCATATGACTTGTTTAGCTAGCAAGCCCCAAGAATTTATGGGCATATGACTTGCTTAGTTAGCAAGCCCCACAAATTTATGGGCATATGACTTGCTTAGTTAACAAGCCCCAAGAAGTATGATGGCCATTGTAGTCTTATATGATATATGTTTTTGATAGTCATATGTTTTTATAGTATATGATATAGTCTTATGCTTATGAATTATGATGTATGTTTTTAATAGATTTTCCTTGCTGGGCATTAGGCTCATTCCTCTATTTTTAGTGTGATGCAGAAAAATAGATATGGAAGGCAGAAGGATTCTTGGCAGCTTGGCTTATGTGTTAAGGATGAATGGACTGCGTGTCAATTGAGGACGATGTTATTTATTTTTAGTCTTTTGAATTATGTTTCTTTTGTAAATCCACATTTAGTTTTTGAACAATTAGTAATTAAGGTTATGTTTTATGTTTTATAAACAATGGGTACCCATGCCATATTACATTTTAAATTTATAATTTTATGTTTTTGATACAATATTTATTTTGGAGTTTTAATAAAGTTATGATTATTTGTTATGTATGTTTTCTCAAAAAACAGTAGCTATGCCTAGTATTTTTAATGGTCCAAGGTCTTAGAAATAGTTGGGTTATTACAAATAGAACAGATGTTATCATAAGCTTTGTCTGAAAAATAAGAGTTTTATTAATATATTTTGATATAGACAAAGATGGATGGCCAAGGCGACAATGCCATTGGTCCATTTCAATACATGAATGAATAGCAAAATCAGATTGTACAGATTGTACCCAACATCTATCTTGTTCAAAGAAGAATAGCTTGCCAATTTTCTTAGCAATCCCAATCTTGGAAGTCCGAGTGGGTGCCTGAATAAAGCATTCGGAAAATGTAAAAGTTAGAGAGTTAGGATTATTTTGTAAAAAAGTGTTAACTGAAAACAGATTGTATTTAAACTCAGGTATGAATAACACATCAGTCAAAGTGATATCATGATTAAGTCTAACCGAGCCTGAATGAGTAATGCAAACGTATTGTCATTCGGCAAAGAAACTAAGTTAGCAATAGAAAATTTATCAACCTTATTAAAATACTGAAGTGAGTGACACACATGGTGAGTTGCCCCACTATCCACAATCCATAAAATAGAGGGGAAGTCAATAGGATTACTAGAAATTTGAGAGGCAATCGGCTGAGTATCACCACTCAAGGACATGTTGAGAAGTTGTTGACTTAGTAGAGAGATGAGTTGTTGACTGAGTTCGGTTTGAGAAAACAGAGGATGTTTTCCCAAGAGAGGGGCAGTAGCAAGGGAAGTTGAAGTTTGATGAACCGAAGGTTTGGATGCTTCCTCTTGACGTCGTTTGTCACCATACCCAGGAGAAAAACCATGAAGGAATAAGAATTTTTCCACAAGGTGCCCGGGCTTGAGAAAGTGAGAGCATGAGGGTCTCGGCTTCTTTGATCTGGATAGAGGAGGCTTGGTGGAATGATTAGGGATAGCATCAGTAGCAATGAGAGAGGTTGGGTTACCAAGGCAGCGTTGGCACTCTTCTTAAACTATCATAGTGAACACCTTGGACAGAGGTGGAAGGGGATCATAGAGCAGAATCTAAGCCCTTATAGGATTATAAGAGTCATTGAGGCCAGTAAGGAATTGAAGGATATGATCTCTAGTGTAATACCCAAGGAGTCTCTCAATAGCTCCACACGTACAGCCACAAGAACATGGAACAATGGGCTGAAACTCTTTGAGCTCATCCCACAGAGCCTTCAGCCAAGTGAAGTAAGTGTTGACATTCGAATCTCCCTGTTTGATGCTATGCACCGAGGTTTGAAGTTGAAAAATTCTAGGTCCATTTCCTTGATTGAACTGCTCATGAAGATCATGCCACATATCTCTTGCTGAATCTTGAAACATAATACTGGCAGCAATTTCTTGAGAGACAGATTGTAATAACCAAGCCATGACCATGTTGTTACATTGCACCCAAGAATCAAAGTTCGGATCAGAAGGAGGAGGTCGGAACAGAGAGCCATCAATGAACGAGGTTTTATTCTTGGTAGCAATGGAGATGGAGACTGCTCTTTTCCAAGATTGGAAGTTGTCTTGACCTGTTAAGAGTTTTGGGACAATAAGAAAATTAGGGTTGTCTCTGGTTCCCAAATGGTACGTACGATCAAGTTGGGCAGGTTGACAATGATTTGAAGCAGAAATAATATGGACACCCCTGTCACCATGGACGCCGACAGTAGTGGCATGAAGCTCGGGTTGATGGCCGGCGAGGAAAGAGAATGGTGGATGGGGGTTGAGGATGAGTGCAGCGGCTGACCAACTCCTTCAGGTGGGAGAGAAGAAGATGTCGTACTAGGAGGAGCGGTTGCCGACTGTGGAGAGGAGGAGGAACAGGAGCAGACGCCGAAGCTGGAGACGAGGGCAGCGGAGGCGTGGTTGGAAGGGGCGCCAACGAGCTTCTGGTCTTGGGTCCTCTTGAGCGAGCCATCAGAGAAGATGAAGAATGAACAGAAGAGATCTTGAGAGAAGGCTATGGTTTTTTTTTTTAGTTTCTTGAAAAAAGGCTTTTAGAAAGAAGTGTGATTCTCTGATATCATGTTAGGATATTCGGTCCAAGACCCAAGAGACAAAATAAGCCAAAAATGTTTTTATTAAACTCAAAACCTACAGAATACAAAAGAAAGGCCAAATATATAAAGGCCCAATAGACCCAGGAGGTTATAACCAACCCAAACACAAAAAATAACCACAATTGAATATTGTTATTATTCTAATATCTTGAGTATTCCCCCGAACTATTTTCATTACTGGGTTGTGAGAATTCCGTTAGTTTCCAACTAGTACATTAGGTGTTTGATGTGACATAGTACATGTATAATTCCAAATAAAAATTTAATTTAATAATTAAAAAATGAATAAATAGAATTTTTACCTCATGAACTATTACCACTATTTTATTGTGCCTCCTAACTTTTTTATGTTGTTTTAAATTCCTCCCGAGCTATTACCGTCACATTATTGTGCCACTTCTGTTAGTTTTTATCCTATATGGCTAACTAAGTAATGATTTGGCACTTTAGGCATTGACATGGCATTGTCATGTCACTGTCATGTATATAATTAAATTTTTTTTAAAAAAATTAAAATTATTTCAAAAGATTAAAAAAATAATTTAAAAATTATAAATCTATTTTTTTTTACTTGTTTTGTCTTTTTTTACTTATTTAAACATTATAAAAAAATAAAATAATATATTTTAATAAATTCTTATTAAAATATATACTTTTTAAGTAAAAAAGACAAAAGAAGTACAAAAATAGATTTCATAATTTTTATTTTTTTAATCTTTTGAAATAATTTATTTTTTTAAAATTTTAACTATACACATAACAGTGTCACGTCACTGTCTAAGGTGTCAAATCATCACTTGGTTAGCCATATAGGATAAAAACTTATAGAAGGGGCATGATAATGTAACGGTAATAGTTTGGGAGAATTTAAAACAACGTAAAAAAAATAGAGGGCGCAATAAGATAATGGTAATAGTTCGAAGGAATTAGAAAAAAGACTTAATTAATTACTTAATAAAAAATTAATTTCAACCTTTAAATTTTTTATTTTAAAATCCAACAATAATTTTTGAAACTCCATTGCTCATGTGAGAAATCCAAACCCATATCTATATTTTGAAATCCTGGCATCTTATATTCACATAATATAGATGTATGTACATGGTCTTAAAGAGACCCAAAACACATATATCCACTTAGTAATCATCGCTCTTACCACATTTCTTCATAATGACCAAATTACAAAATATAAAATGAAATTTTGTTCTTGAGTTCATCTTTGAAACAAAACTCTGATTCAGAAAAATTAAAGAACTAAATTCTTTTTAGAACAAATCAGTCTAGACTGAGAACATACAGGTTTACACAACAAAAATACTTACCCAAAATTAGTCTAAACTCGTATCACAGTAACTGTCGATATGAACCCACATGAACACTATAAAAAAACACAATATATATATATATATCATAAAGCATCAAATCTAACCTATACACAAACCTCAACGAATCACTCAAAAATGCATCCCCAACGTCCCATCAATTGCAAGCCCCCGCCGACACATTGACCTCCACAAATTCCATCTTCCTCGTAGACCCTCATTCTCGCCCAAAGCTCCAGTCCCCCGTTGTTGTGACCCAGTTGACCATCGTCTCAGATCCCCTCAAGCATAGTTGAAGAATAAAAATGAAAACAAAAACCTAGAAAAACTAGACAAATAAGAAGGGGAAAAGAAGAAGTAGAACAAATGACCCAATCTTCGTTCACTCTAGTGCTCTTGCTGTGCGACCTACTTTTTTTTAATGGAGAAAAAGGGGAAAGGAAGAGGGAGAATGAGAGGAATGGAAGAAGGAGAAATGTAATATTTACTTGTATTAAACTTTGATTTAAGTTTTTAATAATTTTTTATTATTAAAATGTTTTTAAATTATCTCTTAATTATTTAAATGTTTTTAAATATTTATTTGTTAATTTTTATTTGCTTAAATTAATATTTTAAATACAAAATACAATTTAAATGAGATTGATTTCTTTTTTAAATTGTAAATTTTAATTAATTTTGAATATAAAATATTTTTTTTTATTTTTAAATGTTGAAATTAATTTTTTATTAAGTAAATAATAAAGTCTTCTTTCTAATATTATTTAATTACTTTAATTATTGAATTAATTTTTATTCGGAATTACACATGTGGCAAGGGTGTGGTAATGTCACATCGATGCTCAATGTGCCACAAGTATTCAACCAAGTGAAGAACTCATTTTGAGGGAAAAGGTCGTGATATGACTATAAGATTGCTAGTTCTTGGATCTTTCACAAGGATTAATAAGTAGTTTTTTGTACTAAAAAATGCTAAGAGTTAGATTGCATATCGAAAGGTCCTTTAAAAAGAATGCAAGAGCATCTGGCTTGCGTAGCGCAACTCCACACATTGTTGGGCGCATCACCCATGCGATCAATGGGCTACACCAAGCAACTTGCACACAAATAGTGGGTTACACCCAATAGTCTGCTCCTCATGCAAGCAGATCTAACCTGCATAAGCTACCCCTTCCACACCAAGCTCGAAAATCCATACCACTCCCTCAAAGTCTCACATACAAATTACTGCAATCTTATTTACAAGTATAAGACTACATAACACAACTCGGAGATACCTCATGAGATAGAGAAAGAAGTTGCACACAAATCTTTTAGGTCCATCGCATGCACTCAAAAGTTGTGGGCAATTGTTAATAGCATGTGTGTCAATAAATAAGTCTGGAATATTCTCTAAAATATATCTTATTTAACAAATATTGTTGTAATTTAAGTTTAAATCATTTATATTTGAATTTAATAATTTATTATCTTGTAATAAGAAAATATATTCATAAAATATCCATGTCTCCAAAATCACCAAATTACCCTAAGCTTCCCTACAAATAATAGAAAAGCTCACTTGTAAATGAGTCTTTAATTCTCCGTTGACACTGTTTTTTGTCAACTTAAATTTGAAGAGCACTAAACAATATTTCAGAAAAGAAGAAAAGAACAGTAGAATTTTTACGTGGTTCAGCAGTTAAAATCTGCCTAGTCCGTAAGTCAATATTATTGATCTTAACACTCTCTCGAAGTTTTCTCAAAACAATTTGACAGAGTATTCTCACGCTCAATTTTTGCGTGTCTACAAATGAAAATTACCAGGCTATTTATAAGCCTGGTTGGGAGAATATCTTCCCCTGATTCAGGGAAGTTACAACTAATTATCCAAATTTGAAAAAAAATGTAAATAAATACATAATATCTCATGATAATTGGAATTTAGTATTAGATAACAACAAATCCCTAAGGAATAGGGATCTCCTAACAGCTGTTGTGTGCAAAACGCATTGCTGACCTCAAATGCAAGGTTAACGCGCTTTCGAGATTGATCAATACTTCGAGCTCGTTATTCCAGTCAACCTCCTCTTCAGCTAGTGGTTTCATCGAACTCAATCTTCAGAGACCAATGTCTTCGAGCTTACAACTAAGGCTCGAATAACACCCATATGTTTCAGAGAAGATTATTTCTTCCAAGCTGGAACCTTAAGCTCAAGCCTTTTAAACTTGTGCTTGATCGCCAACAAGAATAAGTCAGGAATCATGTATATTTATACAAGTGTTCAGCCACTGCTTGTTATTTTTCGAGCTTACGCTTTACGAGCCTACATTTCGAGACTCATTTATTCATCCTCGAAATTTGGGTGTCACATTTTACCCCCTCAAAAGTGTTGGTTCAAATCCTATGAAAAGGAAACTCCATTTTCAAGAATCGTGTCACCTACCACACTCGAGTGTGAACATGCGTCACTTGGGGATTGAATACCCAGAGTACTCGAGTACTCTCTTTTTTAGCGCACGTCCCTTCCAATTCTTTTTGCTGCCATACTTTGGGAATCAAACATGATCCCTTGGATCTTCTTCTAATGCAAACCAACAGTCCAGATCAACTCGACCTTTGAAATGTTGACTGGGGTATATATATACCCCTTCTCCATCTTCTTCATTCCCCCTTTTATTCTTCAGATAGCATGAACCAGAGAGAAAAAGAAAGAAAGAACCAGAGTTTTCTTTGCATGTTTACCAAACTGAAGAAACAAAACAACTCCAGTTCCTTCAGCTCCGTTGGATCATTCCTGCTTCCCATCCTCCAGTCGATGATCTCCTCATTTCCACGAACCAATTTGTGTAAGTGCTCTGATCTCTCCTGGTGGTATATGTAAAAAAATTTCTTATTTTTATGTTTCTTTCATCCGTGAGGATGTTTCTCTGGTTTTTACCAGATTTTTAAGGTTCATCTCTTGCACTTGGAAAGTTTCTTGATTTGAGGAGATTTAGTATGACCAGAACCACAGTTTAGGCCCAAAAAATTCTGATAGGAATAGGTAATAATGGTGTTTTTCAAGTAGTGGAGTGTTTTTGGTCATAGGTTTCTTGTAGCTTAAGAAATAGGATTGTGGATTAGGGTTTTAATGCACGAATCCTGAAAATACCGCCTTTTCGAGTAACTACCAACTTTTTCCCTGGAAATCTGGGATTCTTTTAAACTGGTAATAACCGCCCCACTCTCGCGTGGGTGCATGCTCGATCCCCCAAACTTTACAATAGTTCGAGTCAGTCATTCAAATTAACCTCGCCCTTTCGAGCCCTCAGGCTCGATTCAAGGCAGTCTCGTTATCTCAAGCATGCAAACTCGAGTTATTAAGATAAAATTTTCCATTCTTTAAAATTATGGGCCCTCACATTTTTCTTTCTTGTTAGATGTCGCAGTCTTCAGAGAATTGTTAGGGGCCCGAGCTTGCCATCCCTTACCATCCCTCAACCTCCAGACCTGAATAACCTTTCACACGAAATCAGCGATTGGTTCGCGAGCACAAGGAACTAGGGCTGTGCATAAATTTTTACAACCCGCCCAAACCAACCCGAAAAAACCACCAAAAAATGCAACCCAAATAAACCGACCAAAATTTAAACCGCCCGATTGTTACATTGGGCGGGTTGAAAATAATTATCAACCCGCCCAATTAAGAATTTATTATTTTTAATATATTTAAAAAAAAATAAAACCCTACTAAACCGATATTAACTTTGCCTCTGTCTGCCTCCTTTCTTCTTCTTTTTTCCCGTTTCTTTTCTTTCTTTCTTCTTTCCTCTGGTGCCGCCACAGAGCTCCATCTCTTTCTCTCCTCTCTCGCTCGACTTTCTCTCAACGTTGCAGAGCCTCCCTCCGGCGTCCCTTCTCTTCTTCAGTTCATTTTGTCTCCCTCTGGCGTGACGGCGTTCCTTCTCTTCAGTTCAAGCCTCGCTCCACGCAACAACAAACAGGTATCAATCCATTCTTGCATTCTCTGACTTTTTGTGGCATAAATCTTGATTGATTTTTGGGGTTTCACTGCTGTAAGTTTGATCATTTTTAAGGGTTCAAATGTCTTGCATTTTCTGATTTTGGCAAAAAATTTGATTAAGTTTTGGGTATATTACTGTTGCACTTGTCTTAATTTTTTGGTGTATTTCACTACTGCAAATGTCTTGATTTTTTAGGTGTTTCACTGAAAATTTTCTGTGTATTTTACTACTACAAAAATATCTTGATTTTTCTATGTATTGACATGTATCTCACTGTAGCTTGTTCTTGTATTTTTATGCGAATTTTTTGTCAAACACAGAGAATGCACTAGGATCAAATGTCAAACATATCAGGCTACATTTAGATTTTAAATATTTATTTTGATTACCACATAAAACATATATATTAATTTTGATCCCATCTGGACATAGATTATAAAAGTGACGAATTATTTCATCATCAATTTGAATATCATTAATTTGATCTTTATTTTTTATTTTTATGAATTTTATATGTCCACACATCGTGAACCATGCTGAACACATGAATACATACATCTCACCTGTATATGATAAAATCTGCCAGGGAACCGACTAAAATAAATACTTCCTCATCAAATATAATCTAATATTGTATTTGGATTTGTTTTTGGCTAAATTATTTGAGTTCTTTTTTCAGTCATACAGTAACTGCTTTTTGATTTGTAAATTGTAATCCATGTACATCATGATTTGTAAATTGTGGAATAAATCTTGATTAATTTTTGGTGTTTCACTACTGCAAGTTTGATAATTTTTAAGGGTTTAAATATCTTGCATTCTCTGATTTTTTTATGGGTTGCATTTTTATTTGGTTTTCTCTTTTCATCTCACCTTGTGTTGTGTTATGTTTATCATATACATTTAGATTAGAATGTGTATGATATATTTTTTTGCAGATAATTACATATGGAAATTGAAGATGAAAATGTGGATGATTTGGTGAAAGAATGGATTAAATATGTAAAGACTGAAGAAGGGGCTACTGAAATCGAACGACTGCAAAAAAGGAAGAGAAAAGGGGAAAAACATCAATTATTTGGGAACATTTTACTATGGTTAAGAAAAAAGTAAAAGGTAAAAATAATAAAGAGGAAAACGAAGAGGATAGAGCAGAGTGCAACTATTGTGGAGCTGATTATGCAGCTGATAGTAAGTATTGTGGGACTAGTACATTGTGGAGTCATGTTGAGAAAAAGTGCAGGAAGTGTCCATTTAGTGATTGGGTAGAGCAGAATAAGAAACAAACGATGATAACTCAATTTACAAAGAAGACTCCTGATTCTGAAGTTAACTCAAGTGGGACTACCACAATGAAGTTTAGTCAGAGTAAAGTGAAAGAATTGATTAACAAGTACTTCATTATTGATGAGCTTCCCTTTAGGCATATTGAAGGGAAAGGGTTTCGCTTGCTTGTTACTCATTTTTTTCCAAAATTTGACTTTCCTTCAAGATTTGCAATTGCTCATGATATCTACCAGTTGTTTTTGGAGGAAAAGAAAAAATTGAGAAATGAATTTGTCAATCGTAGGTTGTCTTTAACTACTGATTGTTGGACTTCCATACAAAATATTAGTTACATGTGCCTGACTGCTCATTGGATTGATGACAATTGGAAGATGCAAAAAAGGATTATTAGTTTCATTCAGGTTCCTAGCCATAAAGGTGACATGGTTGCAAAAGAACTGATCAGTTGCCTCAATCATTGGGGGATTACTCAACTTTTCTCTATCATTATTGACAATGCCTCTTCAAATGATGTAGCTTTGAGAAAAGTCAAGGAATATTTGTCTGAAAAACCAAATGCTTTAGTTTTGGGTGGAGAGATGTTTCATATGCGGTGTTGTGCACATATTCTGAACTTGGTTGTTAGTGATGGTTTAAAAGAAATGAGTTATGCCATTTCTAGCATAAGGAATGCAGTTAGGTATGTGAGATCTTCACCAACTAGGTTGAAGAGGTTCAAAGAAGCATGTAAAGATGTAAATGTTGAATCGAAAGCTTTATTATGTTTAGATGTGGTGACAAGGTGGAACTCCACCTACATGATGCTAGAGGCTGCATTGAAGTTTAAGAAAGTTTTTAGGTATTTGGGAGGGGATGCAAATTACACAAAGTATTTTGAAGAAGAAAGAGTAAATGGAGAAAAAGTTGATGGCCCACCAGACAATACTGATTGGACTAATGCATAAGTATTTGTTAAGTTTCTCAAGGCATTTTATGAACTTACATTGAAGTTCAGTGGGTCATTGTATGTCACATCAAATCTTTTCTTCTAAGAGATTCTTGAAGTTCAAGTTGAGCTGAATGATATGAAGAGTAGTACAGATGAGTTGATGAGTAAAATGGCGGGGATCATGCAGTTGAAGTTTGACAAGTATTGGGGCAATCTTGAGAAGATTAATTTGTTGCAATATATTGCCTCTATTTTGGATCCAAGATTCAAATTGGATGTTGTTCATAATGGTTTCAGGTATCTCTATGGTCCCATTCTAGCTGAAAAAATGATAAACAAAGTTGAGAAATGACTACCATGTATGCATTTTATAAGGGCATTGTTATGACACCTAGTTCCTCTAATGATCAACAAGCAAGTGAAAGTGTCACTTCCAATGCAAGTGGAAGTTCTAGTAGCTCGTCATTTCTTATTAAGGGAAGGTTTATTTTGAGTAAAGTAACCAGCAATGATTTGGATGATTATCGAAAGGAAAATTTAGTTGAGGATACTAATTTTGACATTCTAGATTGGTGGCAAAGGAATGGAAACAAGTATCCTATTGTCTCTCATATTGCAAGAGATGTTCTGGCTGTTCAAATGTCTACAGTTGCCTCTGAATCAGCTTTTTCAACTGGAGGACGAATTCTCGATCCATTTAGAAGCTCTTTGTCTCCAAAGATGGTCGAGACTTTAATTTGCTCATATAATTGGTTGACTTGTGAATATGATGCTCCTATTGTGTTGAGACAATACATGGACGAAATCGAAGGTTTGGCGACATCCGAGCAAGTTGAGTTAGGTATGTTAATGTTATATTTATCGTTTTGCTTAGTTCTTATTCTTAACTAAATTTAATAAATATTAGTTTCTAATATGTTTTAATTTTATTTTTATATTAGAGGAATCGTGTATTACAAACATAGGAACTGAGACTACTACTGCTACTCCTAGTACTTTATGAGCCCTTTGATGGAGGAATCATGTAACGCCCTGGATAACCAAGACCGTTACACTATGTGTTTAAAATAGTGCAAGACTTGCTAATCAAGTTATTTAAACAAAATGTGAATCCAACGTCATCAACGGATTAGGAATAAAAGATTTTGGTCACAAACAGGCTATTTTCATTAAAAATGACAGTTTAATACATGGAAACTCAAAACAGGGTTTAGTTGACTTAGTTACAGCAAATTCCAAAAGTTATAAATAATTCAAGCCACTCTAATGGCAAAATACACATTTTAGGTTTCCGTCCCTGTACAATTCCTCGACCGTGGCGGCCAAGCAGCTGACCATGTACACCTCGCCCCCAGAGCTCTCCAACTCATGGTTGACTCAGCCTACCCTTGCCTTTACCTGCACCATGTAGCACCCGTGAGCCGAGGCCCAGCAAGAAAGCATGATATCATAGCAAGATCAACATCAATAACCAAATATTCCACAATGCACAACCAGGAATTTGGCAAATCATAACATTTATCCAATCAGTGATAACACTCAACAAATTAACAATTTGTCATCCAGACAATCAACTAATCATATCCATAACACAATATTCACATTCATAATCAACAGTTTATCATAACCATCAAATAATATTCAGGGTCGGCGCCCTTAGGTCACACCCTCTATTTAACTCACTGTCTTCAGCTCACTTAGGCTGCCCCCAGTGTTATACCCACTGACTCCGGCCAGCTTAACCGAGCTCAGTGATAAATAAGATGCCTCAGCTACCAGTGGCTGAGCCGCGCCCTGTGCACAAATATTGATTCCAACACCCTTAGGCCGGTTATCACATGTCCCATGGCATAATACCATCTCATGACATGATATACAAAATATAGGGAGCTCTTAGTCCCATCATGTTCACATGGTTAATCACATTCACATAACAATGCATATAAACATAGGGAACACTTAGTCCCAACCTAACCACATAATCAGGTGCAGCTTTCTTACCTTTAGATTTCGCTAGCTCGTTCAATTAATTCTCAAGCACGATCCCGTTTGAACCTTAGCGCGCACCTAGTCACAGCCATAGATCAGAATCACCACCAAACTTAAAATCCCAAAACCTAGCCTCGGGACCAATCCCGAGCCCCCGGGAAGCCCTAATTCCACCAAACGAGGTGGTGGAATCAAACCCCGAGCCTCCGGGCAAAAACCCTAAGGAAAATTTCAAAAACCCCTTTCTGGAGACAGGGTAGCGCTACAACGCTCTAAGGAGGGCGCTATAGCGCTACAACCAGAACCAAAATGCCCAGAAAGCCCAAGCCTAGCGCTGTAGCGCCCAAAGGCTAGCACTACAGCACTAGTCACAGACCAGCAACACTATGCTTTCCCCTCTTCGATTTTCCTCGAACCAAAACCCCTTGGAACCCTTCCAACCCTCAACTACACACCAAATTGAGTCTACCATCACCTATATCTCACCACATACAACTCAATAACACAAAACTTAACCACATGCATCATCAGACTAGAAAAACAAACATTGAACCCAAGAACTGAAAGATTCAACCAGAACTCAGAAACTTAGAACATCAAAGTCAGAACTTGTTACCTTCTATGGAGGATTTCGACCTTAAGTTATCCCTAGCATCCAACCAGCCTCAAGCCCCTTTAACTCCTCAAGTTCATATCCCTTTATTCCATCCAAAACTTAAGCTTAGAAACCATCTCATTGAAACCCAGAAAAACACATCAGGAAACCTTGAAACTTACCTCAATTGACTGGCTAAACCCTGCTAGTTCTTCTAGCTTCACCAAGGTCTTTAGCCCTAAGCTCCATCCTAAGCTTACTCTGGAATTCCAGCTCCAAAACTCACAAAGAATGGTGAAGAGATGACCCAGTCGAAAGAGAGAGAGAGTAATAGCCCTAAGTGTTCTGTTTTTCTCTCCTTCCTTCTTCTTTTCTTTTCCTTAAGCTTCTGAGTCTATCTACAACTTCCACTAAAATTATAAAGCAGAGTATAACCTATCCTTTAGTAATCCAAATGACCACCTTGCCCTCCCAACAATAACTAACCCTTTAAATCACTCTAGGGGCATTTTGGTCATTACTCCCAATTCCCGCTAATTCCTTTAGTGTCTTTAATATTTACCACTTACTTTCCGATACCCAACTAATCACCAATTATATTTCTCAATATCAAATCGTCTCCAATATATTCTCCAAATTCCCAGATACATCCTCAGGCTCACCCCGTGCTGGGTGTAAATCCCCGCTGTGACTTTCCCGCTAAACTGCTTGTTAGGATTGCCTCGGGTCACAAGCTGCAAACATATCCACATAATAATGTGGTCTCAACATTAGCCTACCAATATACACATAAGTATGCAATTACGCTCTCAATGAGCCAAATTACCAAAATACCCTCACAACAGAGTATATAACCCCATGCATGCCTTTATCATCATATAATAATATGACCCACATAATCATGCAGATAATCATATAATAGCACAATAAATCAATTATGGCCCTCCCGGCCTCCTAACCAAGGTCCTAAACCTTATTAGGAAATTTGAGTCGTACAAATCATGAGATGATTATTGGATACTTGGATTGGTATTATCTTTTTATATTTGTATTTGAACTTTGAAGTTTTAACGTTGTTGTATGATTTGTGATGTTTCATGGTTGGACTATTTTTTATTTGAATTTTGGACTAGGTGTGTAATGTTTTACGGTGGTTGATTTAATTGTATTTGGACTTTGGTTTGTAATTGGACTTTGGACTATATTAATTTTCTTTTTCATTTTAATGATATATGTTTGTTACTTTGTTTAATACTTTTAATGTTGATGCAATTATTAATATATTGCCAATTAATATATAAGAAATTTTTTCAAATAAATATATAAATTAATTAAGTTTTGTTTTATTTTTTTACTATAAATTTAAAATATTGTTTTAAGTTTAAAAAGATAAACTTCACACTATTAGTACTAGTATTTAAAAGAAAAAAATTAAAAAAAATGTAAAAAAAAACCATTTCGGTTTGGGCGGGTTGACCCGACCAACCCGCCCAAAAAAATATACCATTTCGGTTTGGGCAGGTTAACCCGACCAACCCGCCCAAATTATTGGACGGGTTAAAATTTTTTTTTTTCTTAATTGGGCAAGTTACGAGTCACTTTTGCTAACCCGATTCTGACATTGGACGGGTAAAAATGCCTTGTAACCTGACCAGCCCGCCCAATGATCAGCCCTACAAGGAACAGTGCAAGCAAGAGGACATACGAGCTCACTATATGAAATCGACGAGGTCGAGGAAAGAAAACAGAAGAGACTCCGAGTCGTAGCCTATCCCGACCCGGATCTCGAAATCTGGCCTATTACATTAAACCCCAATCTCAAAGTCACCATAGCCTTTCCACCTGGTGAGCTCTTATTCACCCTAATGGAAAATACTTCAAAACAACTGATGCACCCTAAAAATATCACAAGTTCAATTACTCAGCTTGGGTACAGCTGACAAATGAATACGTGGAAAAATAGCTAAGTAGGATATCTGGTTAATAATGATGTGAGCAGCTCGAGACTCAATCCAGTTTGTACATGGTATACAAGTTATTATCAGAGCGCCTCTTAAGATAATAATCAAGTTTGAGATTTTTAATGGCTAAATCCAACTTTGGGCGCTCTGAGCTTACTACAAGCTAGGGTTTAGATAGTCCTTGAACACGAGCTGTGGTGAGATATTAAGCTCGTGGATGTTGGAAATGTGCCCTGAAAGCATATGTAGTAGACATTGTTTTTTTAAATAAATAAATAAATTGAATTTGTTATGCATATATTTTATGGACTATATTATTCTATGATAATATTATGTAAATATCAGGAAAATTCCTAAGTTCATGTATGTAATCTCAAACACGTATTAGTACGAGAGGATTGTGTTTGAGATAAATGAACTTGAATAGTTCGCAGTAAAATAAAAGTTGTGGAATCTTTAGATTAATTACTGCAAGTACGGTCCACTAGTATTATGAATACATGTGATCTAGATCCGGATCACTAGTGTGGTAGGACACTTTAGTGGAGGTGCTTTATATATTGAGAATATATAGAACTGAACCAAATATGTTTATTAATACTTAGTTAAATACCGTTTCGAAGTATTAATTAAATGTATCAACTGATGATCATATACAAATTGATCTTAATCCTGAAGTTACTATGAACTCCTGTTTATATTATATGAGTTCTTTTATTCACTTGTTAGGGTCTGTCAGAATGATCAGGCTAAAAACTTTTGTTTTGGGAACTCATTAATATAGATGGCTGGGGACATAGTATACAGATATGGAATCTATACCTCCTCGCAAGAGATTGAATGATGGTTCTCTTAAGGGTTGACTTTTGGGACTGAAAGGTTATTGAGCTCAAATTCATAATTTAGTTATGAATTAACCTTTACTAGTAGAGTCAATGGTACTTAAGGAAACAAGACATAATTAAAAGGGTAAAACGGTAATTTTATTCCCGATTAATTATGAACCATTATTAGAGGGTCAAGTTGTATGCAATGATTAAATCAATGGACGCTTTATGATTATAAAGTACTCAGTAAATGAAATGTCTATAATTACAAGAGTTCAATCTCATATTTATAGTGGAATAATCATGAGATTAATAAATTAAGATTATTTAATTAAAGAGTTTAATTAATAATCTCAAATTTATTGGAGCTTGGAATTATAGGTCCATAGGTCCCCATAGCGGCTTCATCAACACTGTTCAAGGTAAGAGTTGATATGAAGGGAAAATAGTTTAAAGACATATTTAGGAAGAAATTTGTTCTTCAGGCCAAATATGCAATTATATGATAATGGTGATTAATTAATTAATTACAAATTAGTTGTAGTTAACCAAATTAATTAATATTTAATTATTATATAATTTTCGAAATTATATTAAATAATTAAATTAATTTTCGAAATTTAATTAAATAAATAATTAATTATAATTTTTTGAAATTATAATAAATTAAATATTTAATTTCAAAAATTTGGGTTTAATTAATTAGTAGAATTAATTAAATATCTTTATTTGAGTGGGAGATGATAATCTGATAAGTTCAAATTGGATTTGAATTTAAAAGATTGATATTTATTCAAATAATTAATTATATTTGATAATTAATTAAAAAGATAGTTAATTTGAATTAGCTATCAGGTTGTTAGATCTTATCTGACAAAGAAATTTGAATAAATAATTAAATAAAATTTGAAAAACTAATATCCCTAGAAATTAGGAAGCTACACGTTCACACACAGTCACTGTGTGTGGCGTGTAGAGCAATATTTTTTCAGGGATGGGATTTTCAATTTTATTTGTTTAATTAATTAATTAATGGATAATTCAAAAATTGTTTTTCGTATTTTTTCATTAATGGAATAATTAATTAATTAAAAATTAAATTGTAAAATGGTTACAGATTTAATTTTTAAATTTTGAATTTTTTCTGTTAAGTATGACTGATCAAAAAATTATTCAGATAAGATAAGTGAGGAGAGTGAGACTACTCTGAACATTCGCTCTGTGAAAAATAGAACGATAGTTTTCTCTCTCCCTGAAAATAAAGAACCAATTCTCAGGCCTATTCTCTTGATCTCACGAGTTGAGTACATCAAGAAGAATCACAAATAAACTATCCTTCATTCTCTATTTGCCCACACATTTCTTGAGGTGTAGAGAACGCTTTGGAAGATCTTGGTGTGAGTACGTGGGAGCGGCTTGGATAGGAAGATCGTTCTAAATACGAGAAGAAAGCAAGGACACTTGATAGGCTTCAAGAGGTATGATTTCTATCACTATCTTGCTTATGATTAATGTATGTATATTAATGGATCCGCATATTTAAAGGTAGTTTAAATATGTTAAAAAAAATTTGTTGTACACTGGGCCAACCCCACCACCTTTCCGCTGCGTATTAGGAAACTCGTTCCTAATAGTGGAAACCTAGACAAAACACATACTGAAGGATCCCAAGAGATTCGGATGCTCCTTATACGCTCATTAATGCCCAGGATGTATCGCATATCTATCATTTATTATCCGAGATAGCAGGAGTATATTCTATTATGTTATCAAATCATATCCCAATGTAAATGAGAATAGTTTGTATTAAATGTATACCTTATTTATTCACGCGGTTACCCAAGCCTGTCCAGGAGATTCCTTTATAAATATCAGGAATAATGGACAGGGAACGGGACGACCATTTTTGTATTACTAAAACTCTGCAAAAATTGAGAGAGAAAAGCAATAATATTGTCTCGTGGACTAGGTGGATTTTAACCACTGAACCATGTAAAAGTTGTGTGTGTGTGACAGAGTTTCCATTATTTCATTATGGATTATGATTTAGCACTAATCTCCCTATTTGATTTCTTAATCTACTGTTGGCGAAAAACTGCGTCAACAATAACCAACCACCTCCCAGCCCCTCTCAATCCCTACCTCGAAGGAGGTTTTTTCGAGGCTGAACACTACCGGAGCTCAATCACTTCCACCAGCCACACTCTGAGCTGCTGGCCTACCATGGCCTTAAGCTATCTGGTACGCTGATGTGGCATCCTGCAACCTCCAATGAAAGGAGTTGCTACTCCCCGGGAGATGGCAATCCCGATCGAAAGGTCAAGCTCGCTGCCTGGAGCCGCGAGCACATGAGGGCTGGGGCGCTGCTGCCCCTAAAGGATTACTTTAAGAGTTTTTTGGATTATGTCAGGATCGCCCCCTTCCAACTCCGGACCAACTCTTTCAGGGTTTCGTCAGCTCTGAAGACGCTGTACTTCGAGATGATGTGGGACGGGCCTTCGGCACAATAAATTTTATATCTCTTTTGCCTCAAGAGGAACCTTCTCGAGCTCATGGAGGAGATGGGTTCTAATACTTATCGAGCTACCCAAAGGAGAAGCAGTTGTTCAAGGACATCCCAAACCATCCTACAAAATTCACGACAATCTTCTTCTGGACGGATGGGCTCGCTCCTTCCCAGTTCCATTCCTTCCAACATATTCGTAAGTATCTCAACATGCTCATCTTTTCTTTTTTTATTTGATCTGCTGAGCTCGGAATATTCATTCAACTCTTGTCTGCAGCCACCTATCACCGACCCACTCCAATTCTTCATCTCCCATATGGTCAAATATCCCTCACCTATCTCCTCCATGAAGCCAAGCTTTGAGCTTGTGGCTTCTTGGGTGAAGGCGAGTCCACGAATGATTCGGGGATTCACAAATACTCGAGGTTGGAAGACGTGCTAATCCCCACCACCAAACTTCCACCTAGGAGGAGGCCTTCGGGCTCGCAAGCTCGTACCACTGCCTCCGGTCTACATGAGTGACCAGTCTTGGGAAATGAAGCCCATGACGAGGCCTCGACGAGCTCAGAGAATGGAGGTAAAGTAGTGTTGGATCATTCCATGTGGTCTCCTACCCTCCTTAGTTATAATCCTGAAGTAATGGTTCTCTTTTAGGACCTCAGGAATAATTTCCTAACATGGTCGAGGGTAGACCTTAGAGTCCGTAGGTTCGATAGCTGGCTAGGAAAATGCCAGATCGAGTATAGTATAAATGAGGTCTGGGATGGGGTAGCTGTATAATATGGGACCAACATCTATAGGGACTTATCGAGACTATCCCCCACCTATAGAGAGGGGACCCCCTAGAGTCATCAGAAGACAGAGGGATTTCTTGGTTCCCGAGCTCAAGCTCAGCCGAAATTACCAATTAGGTTTCTTTTATCTTGGAGTCTCGTTTTTTTATGACAACCTTGTTCAATTGCTTACATACTATCTTTTTTGTTTCTCAGGTGACATGGATTCAGACTTAGACAACCTTCTCAACAAGTCTGTGGCCTCGAGGGCAAACAAACGCCAACGGGTGTCCTAGAAGGGAGGTTGCCCCACCTAACTCACCAAGAAAATCGAGGTGCCCCCCCCCCCCCCCCAGCCCAGGTGTCGTTAGACCCAGGCCAGGTTGCTGAGCTCACAACGCCCTCCAAGGTTGTGCCTCCCTTTGTAGCTCAACCGAATTGAGCCCAAGCTCCTATCCGAGACTGCTTCCTGTCAATCTCGACTTATGTGCCCAAGTTTTTAGTCGACAGCGTTGCCAGAACTCCTGGGGTCAACCTCGGTTCTGATGCTTTGACCCACGTGGGTCGAAGTTTCAGCAACCTCGGGGCCCCTCAATGAGAATTTCTGACCCCCTGCCGAGATGCCAACACTCTTTTCGACAAGAGTGGCGAGTTGTTTTCCTCGGTTAGTAATTTTTGCCTAGCCCCCTGCTTCTGTGCAAACTTTGTTCAGCATTCATATCCTTTGTTCAGCATAATTTCGTGCTTAATAGCAAGGTCACAGCGAGCAAAACGCTTGCCCAGGAGGCCCGAGATGCCCAGTTGAGGCTCGAAGACGACCTTAAGAAGGCCCATCTGGAAATTGAAGCGAGGGATGCGGAGATCAAGAGGATCCCCGAGCTTGAGTCTAAGCTGGAGGTGACCTTGAAGGAGGTCGAGGCCAAGGACTTCGAGACCAAGAAGATTTGGGAGCTCAACGTCAAGCTGGAAGAGGTGAAGAAGATGACCTTTGAGGTTATTGAGGGCGAGAAGGCTCGTCTTCTTGAGTTGTTTAAGACCAAAAAAGATCGCGCAATGTATCAGATTTGGGCTAACAACCCTGACCTCGATACCAGCTTCCTTGCTGACTGGGAGACCAAATTTATTTCCAAATGGTAGGCTTGACTCGAGGAGGAAGAGGCCAAGCTCGATGCTAAGAGGTGGCGGAGGCTTCTGGGACTGTGGCTGAGCAGACATCTAATCCTTGAAGTCCAAGTCATGGGGTGCAACCCATTTTTTTTCATTGTAATTGCATTATTTTTTTTATGCCCTTGGGGCAAAGACAATTTACAGCTCAAGTTTGAGCTATTTTGATTATCTCAAGAATGTTATATTTTACTAGTAGTTTTATGCCTTTAACTTTTTAGCTTGAAAACCTTTTCGCACATTATCTACCTTTAGCTTTTTGCCTTAATATTATACATCATATTTCTAGATCGAAATATTTCGAGCATGTTATTAAGGACCTACTTTTATACTTGTTTATTTGTACAAATATATGTTGGGTTTACATTCGAATATCAATACATTCATGCACATTTTATTCGAAATGCCCATGTTCGACTTTGTTGTTGTCAAGGTCGAACCTTACTTTTACCATGTATTAAAAAAAAATACTCAAATGGTATCTAACCTCGTTAGTCTAGTTATATTTTGTTTTTCCAGTTACTTTTCCTCATCCTCGAGTATGACCTCGAGGTTGCGAGGTCGAGACTCATTTGCAAAAAATTCCAACCCTAGTGTCGACTTCTGTTTTTGGTTGGTTTATCTAGAATTCCAACCTTTGACTGTGTCAATTAGGTTTTGCTGGTTTGTTCCAGACTTGTTTAATTCGTGTTTGGTTAATGATCCATACACTTATTGTTTTCTTCATGTTGGGTTAACAATCCAAACATTGCTATTAGAGTTAATTTTTATTTATGTTATATTTTTTCGAGCCTATGGTATGATTGTATACAACTTATGCCCCTTAATATCCTATGATTGCGATCTTAGGTTATTAAATTTTGAGGGCTTGCAAAAAAGTATAACAATAAAAATACAACATTTGAATGAAACTTAGTACTTTATTGACAAAAAACAAAAACCAAATACACGTTTGGTTAAAACAAATAAACATCATTCCTATATTATTGATAATAAGGTCATAGATGTTCACCATTCCAAGCTCGCGGAACCAATCCTCCATTTAGCCTTGCTAATTTATAAACTCCAGATCAAATGATGGACTCGATCTAGTAGGGTCCCTCCCAATTAGGCTCGAGCACCCCAGCAGATGGATCTCGTATGGCCAAAAACACGCACCTTAAAACCAATTCCCTTAATCCGAATTTCCTATCTCGGACCCTTTTATTAATATATCTCATAGCCTTTTACTGGTATGCAACATTTTTCACCTGGGCTTTGTCTCATATTTCTTTGATAAGGTCCAATCTTTCTTCGAGCTGGGATAGGTTCGAGGTTTGGTCATATGCATCGCACCTTATAGTTGGGATTTCTACCTTGATAGTCAACATGGCCTCGCATCCATAAGCCAGGGAGAAGGGGTATGCCCCATTGAGGTTCTCGTCGTTGTTCTGTATGCCCACATGACTTGAGGTAGTTCCTCTGGCCATCTCCCCTTAGCTTCCTCTAGCCTTTTCTTCATATAACTCTTTAGAGTCTTATTTACTGCTTCGACCTGGCCATTTTCTTGTGCATGGGCCATAGAGGAAAAGCTTTTAATTATCCCATTTTTTCGCAGAAGTGTGTAAGCAAAACACTGTCAAATTGGGTCTCATTATCCGACACAATCTTCTTGGGCATCCTGTATCTACAAATGATGTTATTTACTACAAAAACTAGGACTTTCTTCGAGGTGATAGTTTCTAAGAGTTCGGCTTCGGTCCACTTTGTAAAATAGTCAACGACGACTACTGCGTATTTTACTCCACCCTTTCCTGTTAGCAAGGAGCTTATGAGGTCGATCCCCCATATTGCGAATGGCCATGGAGAGCTCATCATGGTAATCTCGGTGGGTGAGGCTCGTGGTATTGAAGCGAACCGTTGACACTTATCACAACACTTAACATACTCGAAGGAATCTTCCTTGACTGTTGGCCAGAAATATCCTTGCCTAATCATCCTTTTTGACAAGTTATGCCCCCCGGTGTGGTCTCCACAAAATCCTTCATGGATTTCTTCTAAAATATTTTTTTCCTCGGGGGGAGTTACACACTTAAGTAGTGGCATTGAGTATCCCCTTCTGTACAATTTTCCTTCCAAGATGGTGTATCTTGGTATTTTGTACATTAGCTTTCTAGCCTCGTTCTGGTCTGCTGGGAGATTCCCAGTTTCGAGGTAGTCAACTATCGAGGTCATCCAGGTGGGTTGCGAGTTAATCATGTTTACATCTTCTTCCTCAGGCCCGGTTATGCTTGGAACCGGTAGGAATTCTATTAGAACCACATTGAGTGTGTTAGCTTCGTTGGTTGTGGCAAGCATGGCCAATGCATCTGCATTTGAATTTTGTTCCTGGGGAACTTGTTATATAGCGTAGAACTTAAACTCCCCAAATGTTGTCTTAACTTTCTCCAGGTAGGCTGCCATTTTTATGCCACGAGCCTGATATTCACCCATGACCTGGTTAACAACCAATTGAGAGTCACTGTAGCAGTGGATTGCTTTGAGCTCGGAGGCTATCTGAAGACCTGCTAACAACGCCTCGTACTCAGCCTCATTATTTGATGCCTCAAAACCAAACCTTAATGCCGAATGGACGCCATTTCCCTTCGGGGTGATTAAAATGATTTTTTCCCCCGACCCATTTTCATTAGAGGACCCATCGACGTAAAGTCTCCACAGCTCGCGGGCTGGGGTTACGACTTCCTCGTTGGAGATCTCTATACATTCGACAATGAAGTCTACCAAAGCTTGTCCTTTGATCGTTGTTCTAGGATGATAGGTGATCTCAAACTGTTCGAGCTCGACAACCCATTTCAATAATCTCCCAGATGCTTCGGGCTTGGATAATACTTGCCTTAACGGCTTGTCAGTTAACACATGGATAGGATGTGCTTGGAAATAGGGTCAAAGCTTTCGAGATGCATGCATTAGGCTCAAAGCCAGTTTCTCCATTAATGGGTATCTCGATTCTGCCCTCAGTAACCTTTTGCTGACGTAGTATATGGGTTTTTGTACTTTCTTATCCTCCTGAACAAGTATTGCACTAATCGCATGCTCGGTTGTGGCGATGTATAAGTACAAGACTTCCCCTATGATTGGTTTAGAAAAGATTGGTGGCTTGGCGAGGTGTTTCTTAAGGTTCTGGAATGCGAGTTCACACTCGTTCGACCATTCAAACTTCTTGCCCCCTCTCAAAAGATTAAAGAATGGAAGACATAGATTTTTTGATTTCGAGATAAACCTACTTAAGCCACCATTTGTCCAGTTAGGCTCTGAACATCTTTATATTTTCGAGGTGAGGGCATGTAAATTAATGCTTTAATCTTGTCGGGATTAGCCTCTATACCCCAAGCATTCACTATGAATCTGAGAAACTTTCCCGAGGATACTTCGAATGAGCATTTTTGTGGGTTAAGTCTCATATTGTATTTTCGGAGCACAACGAAACATTCAGCGAGATCGTCCACATGGTTACAGTTATGTTTGGACTTGACTAACATATCGTCCACATAAACTTCCATGTTATTCCCTATCTGCTCAGCGAACATCTTATTCACCAATCTTTGGTATGTGACTCTTGTGTTCTTAAGCCCGAAAGGCATTACATTGCAGCAATACAAGCCCTTATCGGTCACAAAGCTCATATGTTCTTGGTCGAGTGCATGCATGGCTATCTGGTTATATCCAGAATAAGCGTCCATGAATGACATGATGTCATGACCTGTAGTGGAATCTACGAGCTGATCGATACGAGGCAAGGGAAAATAATTCTTGTGGCATGCCTTGTTGAGGTCCAAATAATCGACACAGGTTCACCACTTGCCATTAGGCTTCGAGACCAACACAGGATGGGCTATCCAATCAGGGCAGAAAGCATCTCAGATAAACTGATTTGCTTTTAGCCTTTCGACCTCCTCTTTCAGGGCTTTCTTCCTATCGTTTTCCAGGAGCCTCCTTTTTTGTTGCTTCGAAGGGGAGATTTTATCTATGCTGAGTGCATGGCTTATAATACTCGGACTGATCCCTACCATATCCGAGTGAGACCATGCAAACACATCCTGTTTTTCTCTCAAGAAGCGAGTTAATTGCTATTTTGCATTTCTGGAAAGATTTTTCCATATTTTTACCACCCTCGTGGTATCTTTCTCATTGAGCTTCACTTCCATTGGTTCAAGATCGACCCTTTCTTCAACCCTAGGGTCGATCTCTTCTTCGATTTCGAAGACGGATTCGTTCATTTCCCGAATAACCACTAGTGCTTGTGCACTTGTTTGGTTCTTTCCTCTCATGGAAATGCTATAGCATTCCCGTGCGGCGAGTTGGTCTCCCTTTAGCATCCCAATGCCACTAGACGTCGATAACTTGATGGCCAAATGCCTAACAGACGACACTGCCCCCAGCCCAATCAGGGCTGGTCTCCCAAGCAGTAAGTTGTAGGCCGATGGGGTGTCCACCATTATGAATTCCATCATCTTGGTCACTGAGACCAGATAGTCTCCCAAGGTTACGGGGAGCTCGATGGATCCCATGCTAGCAAACCCTTCTCCTAAAAATCCATACAACGTCGTTGCACAGCCTTTCAAATCTTGAAGCGTGAGTCCCATCTTTTCTAGAGTGGCCTTATAAAGGATATTGACTGAGCACATGTTATCAATCAGAACTTTGCGCACCCTTTTGTTGGCAAGCTGAAGTGTGATGACCAGAGGGTCGTTGTGAGGAAATTGAACATGTGAAGCATCTTCTTCTGTAAAAGTAACGGGTTGATATTCAACCCTTTGTTGCTTTGGAGCTCGTGGTTCAGGCTCGTAGGGAGAATTATCTCCTGTCTTGAGCTGATTCACATATCTCTTTTGGGCATTTCGGCCTGATACAACAAGGTGTGGTCCTCCGGAGATGGTTACCACATCCTCCCCATCTATTGAGCGAGGTCGATCATCTTCCCTTGCTCAGGAGGTGTTATTTTGTTGGGCAGGTTGTGCAGAAGATGCCCTTCATCCAGTCGGCATTTGAGTGGTATTTCAATTTCTTATGTATTGTTCGAAATATCCTCTCGAGATCAGGCCTTCGATCTCGTCTTTTAACTGTCGGCACTCATCGGTGGCGTGTCTGACGTCCCTGTGGAATCTGCAATACTTGTTGGTGTCTTTCTTTGACTTCTGATTTCGCATTGGATCAGGTCGCTTAAACGGGACCTGATTCTCATTTGCGACAAATATGTTCTCCCGAGTTTCACTGAGCTCGGTGTAAACCGTATAAATGGAGAAATACTTGTCTCCTTTCTTCTTTTTCCCCCCGTTCGCCTCTGAGTTATTACCTTCATTTTTCTTTCTTTTTGAAGGGTTATCTCTTAAGGGTCGAGAAGTTGATAGGGTAGCCAAGGTCGAGGCTGAGTTAACATTCATCGTTGTAGTTGTAATGGGAAGAGAGTTCAATTTTAATGCTGACCTCGCCTCTTTTACATTGACGAATCTCTGAGCCCTTTTATTGAACTCGGTTATTGTTCTTATCAGTTTTCTCTACATATTATCCAAAAGAGGACTTCCTAGCAATATACCAACTTGAACGGCCATAAGATAACCATTGTCATCAACATTACGAGCTCGCACCACCTCTATGTTAAACCTTGCCAAGTAGCTTTTTAATGATTCTCCCGATTGTTGCTTGACATTGGTCAAGGTCGAGGCCTTGGGCCTAACGCCTACCATGGCCTTGAATTGTTTTTTAAATTCCTTCACCAATTGATCCCAAGACAAGATCGAGTATCTTTTGAATTTATCGAACTAGTTTTTCGCTAGTCCTATCAAAGTATATGGAAATAACATGCATCTGAGCCCGTAGCCAACGTTGTTGGCTCGCATGATGGTGTTAAATGTGCTAAGATGGTTGTACAGGTCTGAGTACCTACCAAAATGAGTTACATGGGGTATCTTGAACTCTTAAGGGAATGGCGTATTTGAAATATGTGGAGCAAAAGGCTCGAGCTCCTCATCGGAGTCGTCGGCCTTGTCCCTGTTCCTTTCATCCTAAAGGAGCTTGAACGCTCTTTCGAGCTGATTAATTCTCTCCTGGACCAAGTCCACTAGAGGCTGAGCTTGTGCTTGGGGTAGCTAGTTATTGTTTATAAAAACTCCAGCTCCTTGTCCCGGTATAGGTTTATACTGGTTCCCATATACTGGCTGCACAGGTTCCTTTTGGCTGTTCAGATGTTCACGTAGATCAAGGTTCGAGGGATTAGCTTGCCTTCGATTCTGGTTCAGATGATCTCAAAGATCAGGATTATTGTCATAATTTCCAGTATTCCTGGGTTCAGTATTATATACGCTCACAGACCTGGTGAGGTCCAAACTCCCACTCATAAAACTAACATTTATTTCTGGTTGAGGGGCTCGATGGTTGCGAGGCAGATCTTCCATCGACCCTCTTGCTCCAGTTGTCTATCATCTCTACATGTGGCTTCCTGCTAGTTAGGCAGCCCTATGTCCTCGGGTTTCCTCTCATTCGCCCCCGTGTCTGGGTCGAGTTCGACGGTTCCCGTCTCAGTTGCCACTTCGAGATGGCCTTTGTGGTGCACGCTCCGCTGCCTGGTTCCTATTAGGAGCTGGCTGGGGTGCCTCTCAGAGTGGTGAGGGGTGTCTTATAGGAGACGGTGGATGCCTT
Source organism: Humulus lupulus (assembly GCF_963169125.1). Classification (NCBI taxonomy): domain Eukaryota; kingdom Viridiplantae; phylum Streptophyta; class Magnoliopsida; order Rosales; family Cannabaceae; genus Humulus; species Humulus lupulus. The sequence continues at coordinate 93,090,071 of NC_084793.1, forward strand.
ATAGGCGAAGGTGGTGGCCTTCCATTGTTGGGCTTGGACTGGTTCCGAGTTATTTCTGATAGGTTCAGGGTTAGTGCTCCGAGCTGCTGGAGGAGCTCAGTTATTCCCTGTTCCTGTAGTTACCTCTGCCGTCGGATCACCAGAGTATTAGCTTGAGTATTCCTCCCAGGGCGATCGTTGTCAGTGTTTGCCCTGGGCCTTGGTTGGGTCTACTGGGCCCCTTGTTCAGCTCTCCTGGCAGTCGTGCTCCCGCGGGGACGCCCTCTTGGCCTCTGGGGTGGCGCCTGGACCTCGGCGGTTTGCCTAGCCAATTCTTCATTGCACCGTATGGCCTCTGCTAATTGTTGGCGCAGCTAGCGATTCTTCAGTTCCACATTGGGAATGTACCTCTCAGGATTATAATAGAGGTCCTCGTCGGGCCTGGGAGCAGGCGGCCCCCTGGAATCACATGATGCACTCCCCTCCTCTAGGCCTGATCTGTCATTGGTTGTTTCCCAGGCCTTCGAGGATAATTCCCAGTTTGAGGAGTATGCTCCTCAGGTATTTGGGGCAATGGTCGCCCACCAGCTCCTGGGTTGTTTGCGGCGGCCATTGATGCAATGCAGGAGGTTTGTGATTAAACAATACAAAAGATTTGCTTAATGCTCTCAATGAAAGCATCAAATTGTTGACGCAGTTTTTTGTCAACTTAAATTTAAAGAGCACTAAACAATATTTTATAAAAGAAGAAAAGAACAGTAGAATTTTTACGTGGTTCAGCAGTTAAAATCTGCCTAGTCCACGAGTCAATATTATTGATCTTAACACTCTCTCAAAGTTTTCTCAAAACAATTTGACGGAGTATTCTCACTCTCAATTTTTGTGTGCTTACAAATGAAAATTACCAGGCTATTCATAAGCATGGTTGGGAGAATATCTTCTCCTGATTCAGGGAAGTCACAACCAATTATTTAAATTTGAAATAAAATATAAATAAATACATTAAATACATAATATCTCATGATAAATGGGATTTAATATCAGATAACAACAAATCCCTAAGGAATAGGGATCTCCTAACAACTGTTGTGTGCAAAATGCATTACTGACCTCGAATGCAAGGTTAACGTGCTTTCGAGATCGACCAATACTTTGAGCTCATTTTTCCAGTCAGCCTCTTCTTCAGCTAGTGGTTTCATCGAACTCAATCTTCGGAGACCAATGTCTTCGAGCTTACAACTAAGGATCGAATAACACCCATATGTGTCGGAGAATATTATTTCTTTCGAGCTTGAACCTTAAGCTCGAACCTATTAAACTTGTGCTCAATCCCCAACAAGAACAACTCAGAAATCATGTATATTTATACAAGTGTTTAGCCACTGTTTATTATTTTCGAACTTACACTTTACGAGCCTACATTTTGAGACTCATTTATTCATTCTCGAAATTTGGATGTAACATTCTCAATAGTGAAAAATTATTTATAATTATTTTCTCTCTATAATGAAAAACTACCTTCAACCATAAGAATTCTAGTTTTAGATTATAATGGTAATGACTTTTTATTTATTTATATGGACACAATAATTTTTTATTAATATTGATAATGAAACAATATCAATGTGAGAGTTGTAATAATTTTTATTGGATATAATAATTTTATTATATATTTTGTGTTATCATTATAGTAAAAAAATCCGCGTAATGTTTTTTTGGTGAGAATTTTAAGAATCTGATACTAAGTTATTTATGCAATATTTATTTTTAATAGTGGTACAATAATGAAAGTTTTTAAATTACACGATTTATTAGAGAATTTTTTAAGGTAAGATGACTTTATTTAATTAACCAAACTAAAATAAAAATTATATAGTTCTAATGATAGAACATTATTTTTGTTTGGTTCCATCGATAGAAGAAGTGATTGCTTCAAAAAATATATTACATTACAGGTTACCTCATTCCAACGTATCTCATCTCATTAACTCGTACGTCTTATTCTTATAGCGTTACACCTACTCTCACTTCAACCTCTACCATTAAAATAATATTAATAATTTGCCAAAAAAAATTAAATTAATAATTAGAGAAAGCATTTTAATTATAGAGTTTTGTAGATCATAAACAAATAGATAATATGACTATTTTAATTATAAGAGGTCAGGTCAATTATTTATTAAAAGAGTAAAAATATGTGCACCCAAAATATATACTCAAACATTATACATAATAACGTGTCATTATTTTTTAAAATAGTAAGTCCTAATTTTAATAAATGTGATTGGTTAAACTAAACTACTATATTACTATAGGTACATATTTAAATATATATTTTAGGTGCACATATCATTACTCTTACGAAAAAAAATGGGTATCGGTATTCTCAAAATATTAGGTAGGTTTTAATTTTTACTGTTTTTTTTATTTTTTTCTCATCAATTTTTTTTGTTTATAAAGAGTTAGTGGACATTAGACGACCTTTCCGTTGGCCAATCAATTCCAAGGACGACGGGACTGTTCCAATAGCAGAAGAACACCTGGATCATCTCAGTGAGACTTTAACCTCTCTTTCTTTTTTGAAATGGAGGTTTTTAACGTCTTTGGAAAAATAACAATATGGGATCTAGTGATTTGCAACCAACAATTATTAATGAAAAAGGAACTAATTAATAAATTAATCTGTATCTGTTTTTTTATTTTATTTTATTTTTGATAGAATTGATTTCTAAAATCTAATGGTCTATGAAATTTTAATTACAAAGTTAAGAGTATGGAAATTGATAAATGCCATCATACCTAATATTAATGTGTATTAGTATGTAGTGTCCATGTTTAATGATATAAATTGAAGGAAAATTTTATTTTATTTTCTAAGTATATGTACTTTGATAAATATGTAATATATATATTTCATTTGTTTATTTCTCAAAATAAATTAGATTCCAACCAATCAACTAATATGATTTAGCTAACCCATTTATTCAATTAGAAAAAATGATACTCTATTCATATATAATTTGTTATTTTGTTCTGCTTGAAATTAAATATAATTTGTCCATTTCATTATTGTCCATGGATTTAATACATGACACAAAAAATATTAATAAACAAAAAAGGTCTGTTTGTGGGCCTTACCAAATTAATTTCACAAAATTCACGAATTGCACGTGTGAATGTGGAATTATCTATCGATAAAAAAAAGCAGATAAGATTTGAAGGATCGAGAAAAGGAAAAAACAGAAAGATATACAGTAAATCTTGGGCAGAGTAAAAAAATAAAAATAAATAACTCACCATATAATAATAAAAAGAATTAATGGTTAAAAACTTAAAATCGTGATGAAATTATTCCATTTCATTTGCAGGTCACACATCATGATAATAGCATTTTGTGAGTAATTACATGATTAAAGATTATCTATATAATTATATAAGGACAATGAAGAGATAATGTAAATTATTATCACGTGTCTTCTCAACATTTATTTCTCTTTTATGATTTTAGAAGAGGTCTGTGATTTTATTATTACTATTATTATTCGGGTGGGGTCTTTTTCCTTCTGATGACTTCTATTTTATTTTATTTTTTTGTGTTACGAAAAAATTTCTTTTGGGTTGGAGTTGATGTGCTTTTACCCATCTTTACGCCTCGATTGTCATATGTAACATTTGAAAGGATTGCAATGCTTTTGTTCATGAATATTCTAGGTCAAAGGGAGTCTCTTATTGAGAGACTATAATGGAGTCTATTATATGGTCGAAATCATGAGCTGGAGATACATGAATTCTTAAGAAGATTAGTGCAAAAAACTATTATTGCAAAATTGATTGTTTGAAGATCCATGCAGAAGATAAAGAAGGCAAAGTTAAGCCATAAGCTATGGCTTGAGTCTATAATTTTTTCTAATACGGAAATATTGAATACAAAATAAAGAGAGAATGTTCTATTATGTTTTATGGTATTGATCAAAAAATTTATTATAATGGTTATTCTTAGTGGTGCATACAGATAGAATTTTCGGATTTCGAGTTGGATTTGATGAGTTTTGGATTTGGAAAATTAATACTGAATCGTTCTTTTGAATTTAAAATTGTTATGTTTTTCGGATTTGGGTTTGGTTGGATGAGGTATTGTCGGATGGCAGTATTATAGGGCCAAGTTTTGGGTTTAGGCTTTTTATGGGCCTTATTCACAATTTTTTTAAAATGCCATTTTTTGTTAATTCTTTTACTTTTAACATTTTTTTTAACAAAAACATGAGAAACTCCTAAAAAGACTACTTTGTTTAGTTACACAATTAAATTTAAGAAATTGTTTTTATCATATTTTCATCATATTTTTAAAAATAAGTGGTTTTGGATCTCTTAATATTATTACTAGGTCATTTAATTTGAAATTTAAAATTAATGTGGGTGTTTAAGCATTGGGCCTAATTGAATTTGACCATTTTATATCAGCTTATAAAGTTTAAAATCCTAATTAAATTATAAAATACAAATTTATAAAAGCTTAATATAACATAATAAAAAAATCTATTAAAAAACTCAAATGCATATATTTTCTAGCACTTTCAATTCTTGAAATTATGTGTTTTTAATATTACAAAATGGATTTATCAAATAATTTAATTAATGCAGAATAGTTAAACAATTATTTGATCAGACATATATTCTGATGTATCGGGATAGTTTACTGATGAATTAGAATAAACGAACAGAAAATAAACAAACTAAAAATAACATGACACAAGAAGTTTTTTACGTGGTTCGGAAATCTTAGTCCACGGGGCCACGCTCAGAGATAAAATCAATTAGTAAAGTCTCAATAATACAATAAACAATTGACTTATACAAGTTTAAGGGAAATGGGTCTCAGAAATGTTGAAGGAAAGCTCAGAAATGTTGAAGGAAAGCTCGGAAATGTTGAAGGAAAGCTCAGAAATGGGTGTCTCGGGTCTCAGAAATGTGGAAGAGAAAGGAAATAGGTGTCTCAGGATTCTCAGGTCTCAGAAATGAAAAAAAATTCTAAGCGGCGGGATGGTGCAATATATTACCGCCATTTTTTCATAAAGTTGCGCAATATAATACTCTACCATAATACTTTTCTATTAGTATTATATTCATGTGTTATGGAAATGAGTATTTGGTGTAGTGTTTAGACTCCCTCTAAATCTTTGTCGCAATATTGAAGTATTCCACTTTAATAATTTGATTTTGATAAACACCAGTAGCATGAAATCCCTTCTATTCTTGATGAGTGCTCTCTTCCTCCCGAAGTTAGGCTTATGAAAATCTTCTTCCGAAGATTGTATGTCACGTTCACAAGCATTAAGACTTGTTTAAGAATAAATAACACAAAGTAAAACAAAAAAACAAAGAGATAGTTGAACAAAAACTACTATTTACATAAAAATAACTCTTCAAAATATGAAACATTAGAATGGCGAAGAGATAAGATTAGATGTTGCTTAGGTCTGATATTTATAGAGTTTAGGAAACCCTAAGCCAAGCCAATCTCGTTTTTGATATCAATCAGATCAAATAAGAGAGTTTCCAAAAATAACTCTCAATTACATTTATTGCAGAGAAATTCAGATGTAACAGAAGACCATTCTGTATCATCTGAAAATGGACGAACCTGGACTTAATTCCAAACCAAGTTCATTTCGGAATTGATATTTCTTGGGCACAAACATATTTCAAGACAATCAATTTAAATAAATTAAAACTAAGAAAATTTTACAGTGATCAATTATATAGTAAACATACTTATTATAGACATAGTTACCATAAATAAATAGGAAAACTTGTCTATAGATAATTCATTTAATATAAAATCCATACTTACCCAAAAGTGCAACCACCAATTATACCATTTATAGATTTTCGAAATTAGCTCATAAATGGAAAAATATATACATTAAAAAGTCAGCCAATTTTGGATTTTCAATCTCCCCTTTTGGTAACTTTTTAGACAAAATATATTTTTAGTAGTTTGGGCACAAAATCCTACAACAAACAATTTGATAGAAAAAAATTAAGTTCCTAAGAACTCCCCTTGAAAACAAGCATATACTAACAAATAAGACATGAATTGTCAACTTTTAGTAAAAAGTTTAACACGACACAACCACACAACTCTTCCTGAAAATAGGGTCTAGAGTTGTACACAAAATTAAAAAAAGTACCAAATTACTCCCTATTGTTTTTCTATCAAGGTGCCAAAGTAACGAAAATAAAAAACAAAAGACAAGTAAACTTGTTCTTTGGATATTTTAAACAAAAATGACAAAAAATAAAGCAAGATAAAAACTAAAAACCCTTTGATATTGCGGAAAGCTGATCAAGAATTGCTTGTTAATTTGTCTCCATGGTTCCAAGGCGACTAATAACCATTGCAAGATTAGATTTGACAACAAGAATCTCTGGTGTCTTAGCCAGATGGATTAGTAGTAGTGACTATAAAGACAGAAGGAATAACCACAGATTTGGACTACTTCAAAGATTGATCTTTCCCTTCAAATGGTTTGAATGTGGGACCAGGGGGAGGAACATCGATAGACTCATTTGGCATCAAAACATCTTTCTGTGAGGACAAAATCTTAAAAATGAGTTGTGGAAACAACAAGTTGAACCCCTTCTTTTTCGCCTTCGTTAGAGAAACAATTTGATCCAAAATCAAAGAAGGGAGATCAATTTGAGCACCAGAACCAATCTTAAACATAAATAATGCCAAATCTTAAGACACAACAACTGAATTTGATGAAGGCATCCAATTGGACAGAGCAAAATGCAAAAGCACAACATAGGTATATGTAAGAATAGTAATATAGAGTAATGTGCTTGGATTCCAAGACACCTTTTGACCAACAAGCTTTGAAAAGACTAAGTCCTTATCAAATTCAAGGGTATCAGGAATGAAACCAATAGGCAGATTGAGGGAAGCAACAATGTCTTTAACTGTGAAAGAAAACCAATGACCCCGAACATACACTTTGCCAAACATAAAGGAGTTATGATTAAGAAAGTCATTAGTGATATTGGCATAAGATTCCTTGACAATACGATCAACACACCCAGAATAACCCTATAAAGAATGTAACCATTCTCTTTTTTCCCTTTCGGTTGGCATAATAAACCATATCCCTTTCTTGATCATTATAGCAAAAGTGATGAGAATGAGGAACAAAATATGAATCTGAACTAGAGGCTTTGGTAGGGACCTTGCGGGCAGTTGGACTGGGAAAAATCATGGCCTTCTTGCCCTTTTTTTTGGGAGGCAAAGTTTCTGGAACATGGTCAAAGGGCTTAGATGGAGTGTCTGAAGCATCAGAGCCCTCTTCTGATTCAACAACCCTCTCGTTGGAAGCAATCAGATCTTCTAGTTCTGGGCTGGATTCAGAATCCTTAGTGCTGTCGGAACTGGGATTGTCAGAGGTAACAACGTCTTTACCAGGAGGATCTTCAATAGGATCAGACTCGGATGATGAACTCGGAGATGGAGTGACTTTGAGTTTCTTTGCTGGAGGGCTTTTCTTTGCAAGAGAGTTTTTGCTACACTTTGCTCCTTTCTTCACTACAACCTTTGAAACAGAGGCAAGAAATTTGGAACGAGTTCGGGAAGCATGTGACCGACCTGGAATGGGTTTTGCAGCTACAACAGAGTCCTTTGATTTAGCATACCCAACCTTTGAATCCACATTAGGGCTCTTGATTTTTGACTGGATTGTTCTAGGAGGCACCACCCCTTCAGGTGGTGGTGCAGGCAGGGCCATCGGAGCAGGCGAAAGAGGCAGAAGGACCAAGGGTGAGGTCGAGGAGACAGAAAATGTATTCTTGCGAGCCTTGGTCTTGGTGGAAGGACTTGAGACCGGCGGAGGTAAATTTGATGGAGCAGAGGCACTAGAAGCACCGACATAGGGCCTGAGAGCACCGATGGTCTTGGTTCGAGTTATGAGGTCCTGCACACTAGGAGGCAAAGAAAGAAGACAAAAGAAAAAAAACAACAAAGAAGAAGGAACCAAAAAAAAAAAGAAGAGAAAGTGAGAGTGTGGAAGATTGATCGTGTGAATGGGGAACCAACGTGGGTTATAGGCACAAAATGGGAAGTTACCTGATTTTGACTATGAGAGAAAAACAAAGGAAATTTTTGTCTTAATTGTGACTAAACCAATATAGACAACAAATATTCCTTTTGTCAACTGTCATTTTTCTCATACAAAACAATTAATCAAGACAAACCTTAACTTTAGAGAGATGTTGACAAAAATAATACTTAATCAATTGGAAAAAAAAAAAAAAACCAAGCATGTTTTCATATCCCACACAATTTGGTTTTCTTCCCCCCTTATTTTTTCGATATTCCATTTTTTTTTACTTATTTTTTATATAGATAATGACCATAACATTTCCTTTTGTTGCTAACAAAATTTTTGAAACCTGAAATACAACAAATAAATGTTCAAAAATTAACTGAGTACTATAATGTTAGAGAAATTATTTAATTTATATGACATGCTTGAGAGTGTTAAAATAAAAATAAATATTTCTAGATCATAAAATATTTTTAGGAAAAACATTAACACAGAGGATGGGATGTACATTTTTCACTTTTTCTTCATTCAAAACATGTATTAGTGTGTGAAGTGTAAAAATATGGTCATTACCCTTGTTGGCAATTTTGTCCTTTTTCTGTAGTACCCAATGGAGACGTTGTCATACTACACCAGTGGTAGCCCTTTTTCAATGGTAGTGTATCCTCTACATAGGTCTAATTGCACAGACTCAACTTAGTGAAAGCTGACTTTCACACACTGACATAGGTAGCTCTATTCTCACAAAGGAACTTAAAACTGAAGAATTTTTGTTAATTTTGCTTATTACACTCTTAGTAAACGTTTTTCCCAAAAATATATCATGAAGAATTTTTTATTTCGAAACCACATACTTAGCATGACATATATAAAAAATAATTAATCTAAAATAAGGTTCTCACACATTTTTTTGAAAAACATTTGAAAATTATTTTAATAGGTATACAAATATTTGATAAGCAGCTAGGGAAAGACGGTCAAGAATAAAAAAATTATTACTACAAACCCCAGGAATTTCCTAAGGGAATCAAACCGAACTGAATCTAGGAATTTTTTGAAAATATTAGCAATTTGCTTGTCAGTCTCCATATATTCCAAGATCAGTGTTTATTATCAACAAGGTATCTAATTTAATGATGCCTAATATCAATATGTTTTTTGCATGAGTGTTGAACTGGATTTTTAGAAATATTTATTGTACTGGTATTGTCACAAAAAATAGTTAAAGTATCAAATTTAAACCCATAGTCAACCATCATTTGTTTCATCCATAATAGTTTAGTACAACAACTGCCAGCAGCAAAATGTACTCGGCCTCAGTAGTAGAAAGTGATATGGAATTTTGCTTTTTGCTATGCCACGACACCAAGTTGTTCCCTAGATAGAAACAAGCTCCACTTGTGTTTTCCCTGTCATCAACATTACCTACCCAATTAGCATCAGCAAAACACACAAGATTAGAATTTTTTTTCTTTTGAGTACCAAATCCCATATTCTAGAGTACTGTGAACATATCTAATTATTCTTTTTATAGCAGTCACATGAGACTCCATTGGATTTCCTTGGCACCTAGCACATACCCCAACACTGTAACATATATCAGGACGACTAGCAGTGCGATACAAAAGACTGCCAATCATGCTTCGATATAAAGTGGGGTCTACCTTAACTCCATTCTCATCTTTTGTCAATTGGACAGTTATACCCATGGGGGGTTTTGGTATGTTTTGCAATGTCAAGCCCCAAATTTTTTAATAAGTTTTTGGAATACTTACTCTGAGATATAAAAGTATCATCTTCCGATTGCTTGACCTGCAATCCTAAAAAATAGGTTAATTCACCCACCATACTCTTCTCAAATTCCTCTTTCATTTGTTAGATGAATTCTTGCACCTCAGAGTTAGATATAGAACCAAACACAATATCATCAACATAAATTTGAGCAATAATTATGTCTTTTTTGATATTTTTAATGAAAAGTGTTTGATCTACTCCACCTCTACGATAACCATGAAACACCAAAAATTGTGTCAACCTTTCATACCATGCCAGTAAGGCTTGTTTCAATCCATACACGAATTTTTTCAATTTAAAGACATGATTTGGAAAATGGGGATCTTCAAATCCCTTAGGTTGTTCAACAAATGCTTCTTCATTCAAAATGACATTCAAAAAAACATATTTAACATCCATTGGATGCAAGTTGAGACCTATGATGCATGCAATAGCTAATAACAACCTAATTGATTCAAGTCTAGCAACAGGTGCAAATATTTCATCAAAGTCCACACCTACAACTTGAGTGTACCCTTGTGCCACCAATCTATCTTTGTTTCTCACTATTGTGCCAAATTCATCACTTTTATTTTTAAAAATCAATTTTGTTCCAATGACATTTGTGTGATTCGGTCTGGGCAGAAGGGTCCAAACATCATTTCTCGAAATTTTTTCCAACACTTCTTGCATAGCTTTAATCCAAGACTCATTAGTTAAAGCTGTTGGTAACCGGTTTACCATGTGGGCAGCGGAAAGCACGGGGTGGTAGGCCCAGAGATTTAAAAAAAAATTATTTAAACAATCTGTAAATAACGAATCCATTAATATGCAAAACATTAATCAAAGAGAAAGAAAAAGATAAGGATTTACCAATTGTAGAACAATCAAGAATCTTTGCTATCTTTTAGTAACTCCAACAAACATCTAATCCAAAGCAGTCTTTTGAATACTCAGACCAAGATCTTCAAAGATGTATCTCTACACCTAAAAACGTGTGTGGGCACGTAAAGTAATGGTGGACAATTTTTTGATTCACAAGATGTACTCAACTCATGAGATCTTGGAATATTAGGTCTGAGACAATTTTTCAGGGTAGAGAAAACTAATACGATATATTTTTCTCTCTGTGAAAAGCTTAAAATTTTCTCTCCAGAATATTCTCTTTGTTCAACGTATTATTAAACCATTTCCATCTGATAGATTTATAAAAAAAATTAATTAAATTTTATAATTCAAAATTCAAATCATAAATCAATTATTAAATAATTAATTAAATAAAAGAAATATCCAAGACCCATTCTTGGACCTTGTTACACGCCAACTAGTTGGCGTGTAACACATCCCTGATTTCAGGGATGTGTTCCAACTATTTTCTTTTAATTATTATTTAATAATTATTTATTCAAAAATATATAAATGTGATAACTTATCTTATCATATTAATTAAAGGATAAATATCATTTCGAATTCAAATCCAATTTGAATTGTCAGAAATATCTTTTTCACATTATCTAAATAAATAAAACTAATTAATTCAAATTTAATTATCTTAATAATTTAAATGCTATTTTTGAAAATACCATTTTATTTAAAATTAATTTTTGAAAAAATATATTAATTAATTTATTAAATTCAAAAATTCATATATTAATTAATTAATTTGTCACAATTACATATACGACCCCGAAGAACAAATTTCTTCCAAATATGCACTTTTTGTGATTCTTCCCAATTTTAACTCTTACCTTTATTAGTGTTGATAGAGTTATCTCGGAAACCTATGAACCTATAATTTCAAGCTCCAATAAATTTAGATTATTAACTAAAACTCTTTAATTTAATAACCTTAATTTATTAATCTCAATATTATTCTACTAAAAATATGAGACTGCACTCTTGTAATTATAGATATTTATTTATTGAGTACTTTTAAATATAAAGAGTGTCCATCAATTTACTCACTACATACAATTCAATCATCTATTAATGGTTAATAATTAAAGTAGGAATTAATTACCATTTACCCTCTTTAATTATATCTTGTTTTCTTAAGTACCATTAACTTTACTAGTGAGAGTTAATTCATAAACTGATTTATGAATTTGAGCTCAATAACCTTTCAATTCCAAAAGCCAACCCTTAAGAGAACCATTATTAAATTCCTCTCGAAAAGGTATAGATTCCATATCTATATATTATGCCCCCAACCATCTACCTCAATGAGTTCCCAAAACAAAGGTTTTCAGCTTGATCATTCTGACAAACCACAACGAGTGAATCAAAGAAATCATATGACATAAACAAGAGTTCATAATAACTTCATGATTAAGATCAATTTGTATATGATCATCTTATTGATATGTTAAATTAATACTTATAAAGTAAACGATATTATTAAGTATTGATAACATATCGGGTCTCGTTCATGTATAACCACTTTATACAAAGTACCTCCACTAAAATATCCTACTACATTAATAATCCAGATCTAGATTACATGTATTCATAATACTAGTGAACCGTACTTACAGTATTTAATCCAAAGATTCCATATAACTTTATTTTACTGTGGCCTATTTGAATTTGTTCCCTACAATCTTAATCCTCTCGTACCAATACAAGATTGTAGTCACAATAACGAATTTTGGAATTTTCCGATATTCATATAATATTATTATAATAATAATAATAAAAATATATGCTAAAATTCATTTCAATTATTTATTTCATAAAACATGTTCAATACATATGCTTTAAAGGACACTAATCCTAACAAAAGCTTCTTTCACATTTTTTGGTTCAAGTGAAGAGGTGAAACACACATATTGAATGAAATTTACATACATTTTCCTTGTGACCATGATTTCTTCGAAATCACCCAGAATAAGATCAACTGGATGATTGTTTTTAACCTTGGTTGAAGGTTCTCTCTAGATTGAATTAGTGATGATTTTAGGCATTTTCGCTTGTGTTTGTTCCGATGTGGATGTATTAGAGGCCAAGGATGATGATTTAGTTTCAGTGTCTGTTGCATCAGAGGAACTTTCTGATACATCATTGTGGGCATTTGATGCGACAGACGCGTCTTCTAGAAATTTTTCTATCTCGGCTGTTGTTGAAAATTTTGAAAATTCTTTGACATCATCAGCAACAACATTGGCATATTACATAACAGTTTGGATTCTCATGTTGTACATACGATATGCCGTACTATTTATGGAATAACCAAGAAAAACACTTACATCACTTTTAGCATCAAATTTTCCTACATTTTGGCGATCTCTCTCTATGTAACACACACAACCAAAAATGTCGAAATAACTTACATTTGGATGCTTACCTTTCCAGATCTCATAAGGAGTTTTGGCAGTACTTGCAAGTAAGAACACTCTATTTATTGTATAGCAAGCAGTATTAATAGCTTCAGCCCACAATATTTTGGACAATTTCTTGCTGTTCAACATTATTCCTGCCATTTCTTGATGAGTGAGGTTCTTTCTCTCAACAACTCCATTTTGTTCAGGAATTTTGGAAGCTGAAAATTCATGAGATATACCACAAGATTTATAGAACTCATCATACACAATATTTTCAAATTCTTTACCATGATCACTATGAATTCTAACAATCTTGCCAATATTATAATCTTTTTCAATTTTTAATTTCAAACACAGAGTTTTGGAAGCTTCAAAAGTGTTAGATTTTTTTCCTAAAAAATCAATCCAAGTAAAATGAGAGAAATCATCTACACACACAAAGATGTATCTTTTTCCATTTAAACTTTCAACCTAAATGGGAACCATTAGATCCATGTGAAGCAATTCTAAGACCTTGGTGGTAGTCACATCTGAAATAGCTTTGTGAGTGATCTTTAATTGCTTACCAAGTTGGCAAGGTTCACACTTACCAGTAGACTCTTCACCCAGTTTGGGAAATCCTCGAATAATACCTGCATTTGACAATTTTTTCAAGTTTTTGAAATTAATGTGACCAAGTTTTTCATGCCACAGATCAATTAAATTGCTTGTTGTAGAGTGACATGCCAGATTTTGAGAGAGAGTATAACAATTATTAACGGATCTGAATCCTTTTAGAACACAATTTCTATTTTGATCAATCACACTATAATCATTACAAGAAAAATTAACAGTGTTTCCTTGATCACATATTTGATTTATGCTAATTAGATTAGCTTTCAATCCATCAACCAACAGAACATTTTTCAATTTAGGTAACCCTTCCAAATGTAGGGTTCCATTTCCAAGAACTTTACCTGCCACACCATCACCAAAAGTGACTACGCCACAATTTACAACCTTGAAATTGACGAGAATGTTTTTGTCACCTGTCATATGTCTAGAACATCTACTATCAAAGTACAAATAATTACATGTATGAGTTCTATGACATGTAAAAGCAACAAGACAATTATTCACATTCTTTTTACCCATATTTGTTTAGGCACAGGATATTTCTTTTGCACCTTTTTGAAATTCACATGATGAAAATAATTTGAATTGAAAAAAATTCATCATCGTAAGACACTTGGGTCGAATGTGACCCTTTACTCCACAAAAATGACAAGTGGGAATGAATTTCCCAATCCTTTCATAGGATGTAAGATTCTTACCTACCTGTCTCTTTGTTGATGAGACATTTTGAGACGTTGATGGATCATAAACCTGCAATGTTAGATCAGAAGATAAAACAGGTAATGAATGAGCTTGAACAAACATAGTTTTTCCTATTGATTGAGATGCTTTAGATCCCAACCCAGAATTGTTTCGTTGACCTGCATTCTGGACGTCCTCACATATAGTAGATCCTGGATTAAGTATCTTTACTTTTCTTTATAAGATCGAGCTTTTTTTTTTTCAAACGATTAATTTCAACATTTTTAGCAAAATTTCCAGTTTAAAAAACTTTAGTATTTGATTCAAGTTCATCATTTCTGTAAGAAAGAGATTTGATAATCTTTGCATTTGACCGATTTATAGCACATAATTTGATCCATTCATCAGAATTTTTTTTTGTACGATTCCTCCAGCGAATCTTCATTGACTTATGATTCATCAGAATCAGTGTCACAACATCATCAGTACCTGTCGTATCATCAATAAATTTATTTACCGAAACAGTATTGTTTAGGCAAATAATTTTTTTATTTTCCTGCAAAAAAACAAGGAAGACTAGAAAACACAGATGTCAAAGCAACATTTTCACCATCTTCATCACCACTTTCAGAGTCACTATCACTTCAAGTAGCATTTATGCCTTTTTTGATTCCTTTTCACGATATTTGCACAATCTGGCTGAATGTGACCAAAACCATCACACTCCCTACATTGAACTCCCTTTTATTGTTAGGAACAAAAGATTTAGAAGATGTGTTCCCTTTTGAGAATTCAGAAAAAATCTTTTTATTGCCCAATTTTTTCATATATTTTTGAAAATTTCTAGTCAATAGGGCCAACTCATTATCATCTTCATCATTTGAACTTACATTTTCTAAACTTTTCAAGGTGGGAGATTTTTCTTTTTCTTTTACCTTGTTCAACTTTTCTTTTTGTCTGATCAATTGATTCAGTTCAAAAGTTCGTAGAGAACCCATTAGTTCTTCCACTTTCATGGAATTTAGATATTTGGCCTTCTCCATAGCTGTTAGCTTGGTGCTAAACCTGTAAGGTAAAACACAAACAATTTTTCAAACTAACACAGATTCATCTAGTTTTTCACCTAAGGCAAAAAATTCATTAGCAACATTAGACAATATCTCATAAAATTCAGCGAGAGTTTCAGTTTCAGACATTCTAAGATCCTCAAATTTTGTTTGCAACATAATGGACCTAAAATGCTTGACATCAACAGTTCCTTCAAATTGAGTTTGAAGGATTTTCCAAGCTTCTTTGGCTGAATCAAAAGAAGATATAAGTTTAATATACCCTTCACCAACACCATTTAACAAGGCATTCATGGCCTTGTTATTGTAACTAGACAATAAATCATCAACATTTGACCAATTTAACTCAGATTTTACCGTTGTTTCCCTAATTTTTTTGTCAACCTCAGTCGATGTTGACCAAACTATCAAGATAGATCTCCACGCCTTCTCAACCAGTAAGGGCAGTTTGAATCATTAAGCAACAGTGGGCGAGTTATAGAACTTCCTTATGCAAAAAATGACATGTTGCAAATAGAAACACAAACAAATAAAAAGAAAACCACAAGATCTCACTAAGAGTTTAGTGAACTGCTCTAATGCTAATTGAAATTCTATTTTTTAATATGACCAACTGAATTTATCAAACAATTTAATTAATGTGGAATAGTTAAACAATTGTTTGATCAGACAGATATTCTGATGTATAAGGAAAGTTTGCTGATGAATCAAAATAAATGAACAGAAAGTAAACAAACTAAAAGTAATGTGACACACGAAGTTTTTTACGTGGTTTGGAAAACCTAGTCCACGGGGCCACACACAGAGATAAAATCAATTAGTAAAGTCTAAAGAATACAATAAGCAATTGACTTATACAAGTTTAGACTCCCTCTAAATCCTTGTCGCAACCTTGAAGTACTCCACTTTAATAATTTGATTTTGATAAACACCAGGAGCACGAAATCCCTTCTGATCTTGATGAGTGCTCGCTTTCTCCCAAAGTGAGACTTATGGAAATCTTCTCCTGAAGATTGTATGTCACATTCACAAGCTTTATGACATGTTTAAGAATAAACTACACAAAGTAAAACAAACAAACAAAGAGATAGTTGAACAAAGACTACTCTTTACATAAAAGAATTCTTCAAAATATGAAACATTAGAATGGTGAAGAAATAAGATTAGCTGTTGCTTAGGTTTGATATTTATAGAGTTTAGGAAACCCTAAGCCAAGCTAATCTTGTTTTTGATCTCAATCAAAACAAATCAAAGAGTTTGCAGAAATAACTCTCAATTACCTTTACTGCAGAGAAATTCGGATGTAACAAGAGACCATTCTGAATCATCAAAAAATGGATGAACCTGGACTTTATTCCAAATCGAGTTCATTTCAGAATTGATCTTTCTTGGACACAAATATATTTAAAGACAATCAATTTAAATCAATTAAAACAAAGAAATTTGCATAGTGGTCAATTATATATTAAACATATTTGTTATAGACTTAGTTACCATAAATAAATAGGGAAACTTGTCTATAGATAATTCATTTAATATAAAATCCATACTTACCCAAAAGTACAAAATCCACCAATTATACCATATATATATTTTCGAAATTAGCTCATAATTGGAAAAATATATACATAAAAAAGTCAGCTAATTTTAGATTTTACTTTTCTCACTTCTCCTGTAAAAAAAAAGGAAAAATAATATCTTCTTTTGTGTGTTA
Source organism: Humulus lupulus (assembly GCF_963169125.1). Taxonomy (NCBI): domain Eukaryota; kingdom Viridiplantae; phylum Streptophyta; class Magnoliopsida; order Rosales; family Cannabaceae; genus Humulus; species Humulus lupulus. The sequence goes on from NC_084793.1 coordinate 93,107,316, forward strand.
AAAATATTTAGAGTAAAACATGTAAACACAACCACAGAAATATTTGAAGTAAATCATTACCAAAATTATTTAAATCAAATTAATACTCCTAAATCTCTAATTTCATACAAATAGAACTAGATTTCACACACACATATCTCCTATATCTCACATATATAAAAAGTGTCTATAAGATGAAATAATATTGGTTTAATAGAATATTATTTTCTTTGGATGGAAAATTGTTGACTTAATGGTAATGGAATGTTCTTTGGAATATTTATTCTCTTCTCTTTCAACCATAAATAAAAGCCACTACATAAATTTAAGGATCATAAAGAGAATATAAGATTCTATTTACCTTATGTAATTTTTTATTAAAACTTATTAATGAAACTCCCATTTAGATATCTTCTCATATTCATGTGCACCTTAATTTCATTTGAGAAAATTTATCTTTAATGGACCTAAATAAACAGAGGATTTATTCATTAAGTTACATCTCCACATAAAGTATATTGTTAATTAATAAATTGTTGATGCAGTTTTTCGCCAACAGTGGACTAAGAAATCTGACAACAGAGATATTAGTGCTCTCTTACTAAACCGTTATTAATCAAATGTGCAATACCTCAAACACTCACACTTTAACATGGTTCAGTGGTTAAAATCCACCTAGTCCACGAAACAATATTATTAATCTCTTTTAGGTTCTGGATGAAATAGTTTCTTACAATTTTACCAGAGTTTCAGTATATCAAAAGGCAATCCCTTTTCTTGTCCATTCCTTTGATATTTATAGTGGATTTTTCTGGATAGCTTAGGGTAACCACGTGCATAAATATGGTAAATAATCAATTAGAATAATATCCCATTTACATAGGGATATGATTGCCTATGATATTTCCATTTGTTATCCCGGATAATAAATGTGTAATACAATCTAGGAATTAGTGAGCGTATAATGAATCTCCGAGTCTTTTGGGATCCTTCACTGTGCGTCATGACCAGGTTTCCGCGAGTTGAACGCTTCCCTCAAGCTAGACGTCGAAGAGCTTACAGAACTTGACATGGGCCAAGTTTAGTGCCTAGAAAGAGATCTGGTCATCATGCATCTCAAACTAGGTTATTGGAGCATTAGGCAACCTTTAGATTATCTGGTTGTCGTACTGTCAAGTTTAACTCGAACTGCTCATGCCAGAGTTAGCTAGATGTTCTACCTGTCCGCTTTCTCCAAACGCTTATTTGCTAGCTGTACTCTGAACTGAGTGATTCAGTTTGTGTTTATTTTTGGGGTACAACATTTTCCCCCCAAGCTCCTGCTCGTACATGATGTCACCTCTGACACACACATTAGGGGATTTTAGGCTTCTGTTATGTGAAATCATGCAACCCATTACTCGAGTGTTAAACACGTGTTCGACTGTAATAGGCACCTATTTGGGTTTTGAGTACTGTGACAACTGTCCTGTCAACATTTTGCCGCTGCAAGGGTTATTTAATCTTGGCCTTTGGATCCCGAACTGACCCAATCGAGTGGCCCATATTGGTTCCTGAATTTCATGTATAAATAGGAGAAACAGACCTGAACTTCACCACCTTCACATTAAAATTTTTTTTCCCTTTTCTTCTCAGAGAACTTTCAAAGACCTTCGACATCCTCCCATTCTCCAGAAGCTCTCAGGATACTATCGTTGGTGCTATCATCATTTCCCTCAATCAACCATCTAAACTGTAAGTATTCCTATAACTGGTTTAAATTTCTCTCTCTTATTTTTCAGTAAGTTTTTCAAAATTTCTAGTATAGTTTCTTACTTCTGGTGCGTTCAAGTTTGATAGGGGTTTGTGATAGGCCCAAAAAGCACGATACTAGGTTTGGTTAGAAATAATGTGCGTAAAAAATGGGTAATTTTCCGGGTTTTGAAAAAGGGTTGTCTATTTATACGTAGAAATTTGAGCATTTTTAGGTTTAGTTCTGGGTAGCTTAAGGGTTATGATTCCTTGAACAGTTTTGCAATAAACCGCCTTCAAAAAGGTATTGGGCCTGACACATGAATCCCAAAGTATTAGGGGATTTCTCAAATTTACAATGCGTGGCTACTGAACGCGCGTGGACACACACATTGTTGCTAGGAGATGACTTAGCTCGGGTATATTTTTTAGATTGAATAAATCAAATTTAAACCCTCAGGTTTTGTCTTAGGTCGCCGTACCTTTATCGTTGTAGAAAGGTTTTGTATTAGGTTGCCTCTAACAGGCTGCTTTGATCGTTAGACAAGCTAGATGATGGCCCATCAGAAGAAAACGATCGCGAGCTCCTCTTCTCAAAGCAAGAGTAAGGGCAAGCAGATCGTGTCTGAGACCCCTATTCCCCACTTCATCCCGGTGGTGGATAGGGAGATCATAATTGGCCCTAATGCCTTTTTTGAGGTTGAACGCATCGAATCCCGAATAAAGACCCAGGGCAAAGTGAACAAGATCTTGCTGAGCCATGGGATCGAATTGGGGTATGAGGGCCTTATTGCCTGACCTCCATTGGAAGGATAGTGAGGATGACTTCAGTGCCTGGAGTGACGAGCGCTTGAAGGCAGGTGCCTTTCTCCCGCTGGACAGTACTTCGTGGATTTCATGAACTACGTCGAGCTGGCGCCATTCCAGCTTCCCCCAATTCATATAGACTTCTGGCGGGGCTGAAGTATTTGTTTTTAAAACACAAGTGGGAGGTCCCCACTCCTATCGATATCATGTACTTTTTCTACCTCAAAGCCAACCCCGAAGAGAAAGGGAGAGGTGAAGGTTTCTACTACCTCACCAGATTCCCCAATACGACCTCTGTCATCGACCTCCCCAGTCACCCGAGTGACTACAAGGATCCGTTATTCATGTAAAACGGGTTCAAGAATTGCACCCATCGGTATTTCAACCAACCTAGTAAGTTTCTTAGCTCTTCAAATTTTGTACTTGAATTTCTTCTTGATTGAGCTTAGACATATTCAAATTGAGTTGTTATTTTGTGTAGCTATATACTGTTGGGAATACTTATACAAGTTCTTATTTATTTTCATGTAAATCATATATTAAAAAAATTAATACAAGAATACCTAGAACATATTTCTATAATTGAATTTAAACAGAGATAATGATAAGAACACTTACATTATATACATCAGAATGAGTAAGTCATTCCTTCAGTTTCTCTAACCCTTGTATCATTTCTGTTGCAGTGTATCACCAAGAAACTAAACTGATCTTCAAATTTCTTCACAATCTTCCACAATATCCTTAGAATCACCTAGACTAGAGTGGACAATTCTCAACACATGAGATAGATATAGAGAGAAGTGAAGAGAATATTAAGGCTTAGAAAAGGACTTTTGCTGTAGAGAGAGTCTAAAACCCTAAAGCATCAAAACTAGATCTTTTGATCTTCTATTCATCAGTTTTCAACTCTCACTTAGCATTCATTTTATAAGATCAATTCGATCACCTATTTAATTAAAAAATAAATAAAATAATAGGCAATATCAGCCATTAGGTCAAAACTATCATGGGCTTTAAGCCCGTGAAATTTCCCATTTAATTATAAGCCCATTGGACTTAAATTCAAGGCCCATATTATTTTATATAGATTGATTAATTAAATAATTATTTAAATCCTTTATCAAATTAATTATTTATAATTTGAACCTTGATTTAAACTTATTTATTAATTTAGACATCAATTTGTCTGAATTAATAAATTTTCCCTAAAATCTATTTTCTTCTCTAAATTGCATAACTCTGTGAAATTATCCAAATTTGACCTGGTCAACTTTGATAATTAAATCAATTAATTGAGACTATCTAGATAATTTTATCCAAGGTACTGTAGGGACCATGGGCCTATGAAATCAAGCTCCAATAAGTTATCATAAATTTAACCAATAAGTTTACTAACTTATTAATTCCTCGTGACTCCACTAAAGACTTGGAATTGCACTCTTGAATTCATAGAACACTCTATAAGAAATATAGATACGTTATTAGTTATCCATTGTTACAACCATAATTATCACTCAATCCTCTATAGACAGTCTACAATAAGATGAGACTAAAATACCATTTTACCCCTCATTGTATTTTATCCTTAAAACACTTAGTTCCTTGTAAATGATATTTTAGTAAACTAATATTAATTACTGAAATGAGATCTCTATCATTTAGCACCTCGTACCAAAGTAAAAGGAAACCATCATTTTACTTCTTCATTAGAAGCTATAGATGTTCATATCTATGATTAACACTCCCACTCAATTATACAACCGAGTTCCCAAGATGCAAGTATGGGCTAGTCCGTAGGGTAAGCTGGTAACAAATAAGTCAAAGAACTCAAATAATACAATCAGTTAGAATATTAACCACTCAGAATTGAGCTTGAATTGACCTATGGTCAACTATATGATATGGATAGAATAGATAATAACACTATGTTTACTTATCCTATCTACTATCAATATCGGTCCAATCTGATGCAACAAATACATCCAATCTTATCTACTTTGCTAATGTTCTAGAAAGAACATAACACTACAATGTGTAAGTAGATCATATCTTAGATTGGCAAGTCAGTGTAAATCTTGTGCACTGACTAATCTTAGTACTAACTTATGCTTGAACATATAATCATATTTATATTCCACTGTGATTACGTCACTATAAATACGATTAGCTCTATGCTTGGGATTTAATAAAAGTTTATATTAAACAAATAACCATGAAAATAAAACATGTGAGGAAAGTGATTGACCAAGTCAAAAATTGATTTCTGTTCTTTTATTGATAATAAAATGAGATTACAAAGAAATTGGGTTTTAATTAGGCATAAAATCCCAACATCCCCTCCTCCGATAGTCCATGAATTAGAGGTTTTACCCAGTCCGGTTCGTAACCTAGAGTCGCTCATAATTGTTTCCTCCTCTAGCACGGAGGGTAGAGTTCTTGCTCTATTCTTTTCCTAGCATTACTTTGAGTAACTATATCTTGTATATGCATTTTTTTACTAGTCCCTTTGTAGGCGAAGATATGGACTTGAAGGGCACCTTTAAGTCTGGTGGGACTGGAGCTGGACCCGTAATCAAGAAGGCAAGAATATCAAAGAAGAGTGCCGCCGAATCCGGAGCTGACGCCAAATCTCCTACAAAGGATAAAGGTGCCAGCTCCGCCCAGAAACAGCAACAGAAAACACAACCACCAGCTCCGGCAACTACAATTACCATCCTTGAGGTTCCTCCACCTCTTCCTCGCGATGAACCTGCTTCTGTTCCCCAAGTTGTTCATAGCGAAGTCCCCTTCGTTCAGATCCCAGTCAAACCCCTCGAGTTGGCAAGGATCCCAGAAATGCTCCTAGAAACCGTCTATGACATGGCGAACCATATGGTGGATCACACCTATTGAGCGAGCGTTAAGGACTTGAGGGCCATGGAGGAGCTTTCCCCTGGGGATATTCTGGAGTCTACCTTGGGAATGAACCTGACCGTGAGTTATCTTTCTTCCATCTTTATCATTTCTTTCTGTTTTTTTATTTTACTTTCGCGAGCTAGTCATGTCTTGTGTCTTTCTTTTGTAGACTAATTTAGCCCAACTCCGTGGCATCGCCCAGTTCTGAGCTGAAAAAGAGGAGATCAAGGCCACCCTGGATGTATCTCAAGAGAATAAGCAGATAGCCAAGGACTAGGTCATTGAGGTGAGCCAACGACGAGATCAGCTGCAGGCCAAGATCGACAAGAAACTTGAGGAGGTTGATGTACTAAATAACAAGCTATCCGAGGTCGAGGCCAAAGCCAAGGATGAGGCCGAGAAGGTAAAGCTGGATGTTGCATAATCAATGAATGCCCTAGAGGAGATGCTCTATCGGTGCTGGGCTTACAACCAGAAAGGGGATTTATCCTTTATGGAGCCAAAGCTTTGTGGGCGTTATCTTGCCAAGTTTCAAAGCCGATTCTCGCAAGAGCCCTCCGAGACTGTGGATGCTTCTGGGGCTACCGAAGGGGACGGTGAAGTGGTGTCATCACATGAGCAACTTTCCAAAGCACGGTGATGTTTTAGTGCGACCTCATCTTTTTCCCTATTCTGTCTTTTTCTTTCTTTGTAATTATGCTCACGGAAACAATTGCCTTCGGGCTTAGATTGAAGTTATTTCTCCTCGTGATAATCATAAACTTATTATTATATGTTCGTTATTTTTATGTTCTATTTTTGTTCCCCTTAATCTATTAACTTGTCATGCTTATGAATTTCAAATTCTTGCACGATCGCAATCATATGGGTTATCTTTAGATCGAGATAGGTTTCTGATGGCTTGACCAAACAATTTTGGTCAAAATCTTGGTTATACCCAGGATTTTTCCTGCCTAATAGCGTTATACCTATTAGGAATCAGGTCTCGGACTTCATTATGTCCTGGAGTTTGTTTGCTTAATAATGTCATACTTGTTAGGAATCAGGTCTCGGACCTGGTTATGTCCAGGAGTTTTTCTGTTTAATAGTGTCATACCTGTTAGGAATCAGGTCTCGAACCTGGTTATGTCTAGGAGTTTGTCTACTTAATAGCGTTTTACCTATTAGGAATCAGGCTTCAGAATTGGTTGTATCTAGGATTCCCTAGTTGACTTCTAGGTTTTTTTTTTTTTTTTTTTTTTTAAATATTCTCCTAACTTAGTTTGTATTTGGAATTGCTTTGAAAATTCAAACTTTAAAAAGTCGCTGAATAATGAATTGTCCAAATTATAAGTTTCAAATTTTATCCAAATATGATAAATACTTTTAAAAGCACTTTGAGGGTTATATGACCCCCAAGAAATAATAAGTTATGGATATTCTAGGTCGCTTTTACAAAATGAGCGCGTGATACATCACAAGAATAAGATAAAAATAGCGATTCTATGTTTTATTTACATAGAAATCCAATGTTTTTTTTAAAAATAAAATGGCCTTTATAAATAAGCCTTACACGAAAAAAAAATGAACCAAGTCTTCGTACTACTGATAATATTTCTTAAGATGTAAGGTGTTCCAGGTCCATGGGACCAACTCTCCACTTAATCGAGCTAGTTTGAACTTGAAGGTTCCCTCTCGTAGGATTTCCATGATCTGGTATGGTCCTTCTAAGTTTGGTCCCAATACTCATTCTTTGGGATCTTTACTCACCAAAAACACCCTTCGTAGCACTAAACCATAGAGTCCGAGTCTGCGACCTATTACCTATGAGTTAAAGTAATGATTGATTCTTTGCTGATAATGGGTAAGCTATAATTGTGACTCTTCTCATTTTTCCTCGATCATATCCAGAGATGCATTGAGTATTTCATGATTTCGATCTTGAACGAAGGTTTTGTATCTATGTGTCATCACTAGTGCTTCAATTGGGAGCATAGTCTCTTTTCCAAAGGTCAAAGATAATGGTGTATGCCCTGTGGAGGTGCGGTGTGAGGTCCTATAGGCCCGAAGTACTTGCGGGAGCTACTCGGGCCATAATCCCTTGGCTTCATCTAGTCGCTTCTTTAAGCTCATCTTTAAGGTTTTATTTATAGCCTCGATCTTCCCATTAGCTTGCAGATACACCACTTCTCACAAAAGCTTGTAAAGAGATCACTATCGAACTGAGTTCCATTGTCAGACACGTTCTTCTTTGGGAGCCCAAAACTACATATGATGTTCTTCACGACTAAATCAAGGACTCTCTTTGAGGTTATGGTTGCCAGGGGCTCGACCTCAACCCACTTTGTAAAGTAGTCGATGGCGACAACTGCATAGCGAACTCCTCCTTTTCCCGTTGGTAATGAACCGATCAAGTTGATTCCCCATAGTATAAATGGCCATGGGGATGAGATCATGGTTAACTCAATGGGCGCAACCTGGGTAACTGTGGCGAAGCATTGGCACTTGTTGCATTTCTGTACGTACGAGGTCGAGTCCTTTTTGAGTGTAGGCCAAAAATAGCCCTGTCTCATTATCTTTAGAACTAAATTTTCCCCCCCAGCGTGGTCTCCGCAAAAGCCTTCATGTATCTCCTGTAGGATAATCTGTGCTTCCTCAGGCAGAACACACCGCAGGAGGGGCAGCGAATGTCCTCGTCGTTATAGAATTCCCTTAACCATAACATACTGTGGGGCTTGGTATAGAAATTTCTCGCATCCTTTCGGTCGTCTGGTAGTTTACCGTGGTGAGGTACTCCACTATAGGGGTTATCCAGGTTGGTTTTGTCTCAATCACTCTGACCTCAACCGGTTCCTCTGTTATGCTTGGTTGTTCTAGGAACACCACTAGGACTACTTTTAGTGTATTCGCCTCTTTGGTGGTGGCAAGTCGAGCTAAAGCATCAGTGTTGGAATTCTGCTCGCGGGGTACCTGCTCAATGGAGCATAACCCAAACTCTGACAACTCACCTTTAACCTTAGCTAGGTAAGCTGCCATTTTGATACCACGAGCTTGATATTCCCCTAATATCTGATTAACCATGAGTTGGGAATCACTATAACATTGGATCACCTTTGCTTTCAGTTCTTTCACCACCTTTATCCCTGCCAAAAGAGCTTTGTAATCTGCCTCATTTTTGGATGCTTCGAACCCATTCCTTAGGGCTGTATGGAGCCTTATTGTTGGATGATCCATCAACGAAGATTTTCCACAACTCTTACACTGGTTCTCTTATTGGCTCGTCTTGAAAACTGGTGCATTCGGCCATAAAGTCAGCAAACACTTGACTCTAGATTGTTGTGTGTGGCATATACAATATCTCGAACTGGCTAAGATCGATGGCCCACTTAAGCAGACATCCTGATGTTTCATGCTTTTGCAAGACCTGCCTTAATGGTTGATTGATTAAGACATGAATGGTGTGGGACTGGAAATACGACCTAAGTTTTCTTGAAGCCAAGATCAAGCAGAACGCGAGTTTTTCTATTAAAGGATATCAGGACTCAGCTCCCAAAAGTATTTTACTCACGTAGTACATCGGTTTCTGGGCCCAATTTTCCTCTCAAACTAATACAACGCTGACTCTATTTTCTATCACAGCTAGGTATAGGAGCAAACATTCTCCAGCTATCACTTTTAATAGTATGGGGGGTTCAGCTAGGTGAGCTTTCAGATCCCAAAATGCCTGTTCGCATTCTTCGATCCACTCAATTTTTTCCCCTGAGCAAGTTGTAAAATGGGAGACACTTGTCCGTTGACTTTGAAACGAAGTGGTTTAAGGCCGCCACCTTTCCAGTTAAGCTCTATACTTCTTTATGAGACCTAGGCGAAGGAATTTCTAGTAACGATCTGATCTTCTTTGGGTTCGCCTCTATCCCCCTCGTGTTGACTATGAAGCCCATAAATTTTCTCAATGAAACCCCAAAGGTACACTTCTGGGGGTTTAGCTGCATGTCATACTTCCTGAGCACGCCAAAACATTCTTCCAGTTCAGATACATGGTTACTAGAAGTCTTTGATTTAATGAGCATATCATCGGCATACACTTCCATGTTTTTCCTGATGTGGTTATCAAACATTTGTTGACCAGCCGTTGGTATGTTGCACCAACATTCTTTAGCCCAAATGACATAACTTTGTAGCAATATATGTTATGCACAGTCAAGAAACTGGTGTGCTCTTGATCTGCCAAGTTCATTGTGATCTGGTTGTATCTAGAATATGCGTCTATTAAAGACATGAGCTCGTGACCGGCTGTTGTGTCTACCAACTGGTCTATTCGGGGTAGTGGAAAAAAATCCTTAGGACATGCCTTATTGAGATCAGAGAAGTCAATGCAAGTTCTCCACTTTCCATTGGGCTTTGGGACCAAAACAGGGTTAGCAACCCAGGTTGGATACTTTGTGTAACGTCCCAAATTACCTAATAAGGCTTAGGGCCTTGATTATAGGGCTAGGATGGCAATTTATGGAAATTATATGCTTATGTGATATATACGTGTATCATTGCATGATTATGTGAGTTATATTATAATATGACTTGATATACATGTTTAGGTGTATTAAATATGCTTATGGGCCCGCTTCTTATCAGAAGGACAATTTTCGTAATTTGGCCTGTTATGGGTATATTTGGCATATGTGATATATGTGTGAGACCACATTATTATGTGGGTATAATTGGGTTACTTGGCACAATGCAATCCTAGGGAGCACGTTAGTAAAAAAGTCACAATGGGACCAATACTTGACTAAGGGTGAGTCAAGGGGTATTTTGGGTATTTAGTACATTACCTGGTTATTGGGTAATGGGAATGTATATTTGAGGATATATTCGGAGTTAGTGAGATTAGGAGGGAGTTTTGGAAATTTTGACTATTTTATGCTCGGGGACATTTTTGGGGTACCCCAAGCCTTGAGATTTACTTAAGGTTACTTGAGTTGTAAGTAACCTGACAGAAATAGAAAACACGTTCAAATTCTCTATCTCGGTTCCGTTCTCATTTTGACACTCGATAGCATTTTCGAAGGAAACACGAGTTTTAGGGCTCAAATTCAAGCAAGGTTAGAGTCATAACGGTTCTAGGGAAGATTAAAAGCTTGATACTTGGAGGATTTAGCTGGAAAACAACTTAATCAGAGGTAATTTAAGCTTTGTATTTCTGAGTTTCCATTTCCTTAAGTTTTGAATTGGATTTTACGATTTGGTGAGTTTTTGATCCATTGGAAATGCGTGTTTTGTTGCTTGGGAGGTTCTAAGGATGTTGAGAGATTGAATGGTGAGTTTGGTATGAGTTTGGGGCGAATTTTGAGAGGATTTGGAGTTGTGAAATTTGGGTTCGCGGGGTCGCACTGCGACCCTGTTCTTGGGGTGCCGCGACCCTCCTGAACCCAGAGGTATGGGCGGTTTCCTGATGCAAGGTCGCGCTGCGACGCTTGTTAGGCTGCGCCGCGGCCCGTGTTTAGTGAAAGGAGAGGCTGGGCCTTTGACTTGGGTGGACCGCGACTCAAATGTTTGGGGGCCACGGCACTTAAGGGATTTTGGGCCTTGGAAGGGTTTTGAGTGCAGGAACTCAAACTTAAGGGCTCAAGATCGTTCCTACTACCCTGTTGAATAGGATTCGATGTCCTGGAGGCTAGGACTTGGTCCAGAAGCCTTTATTCACCCGTTTTTGACGGGATTCTATACTTGGTTGTGACTAGGTTATCGCTAGGGGCTCGAGATTAGGATCGTGCTTGAGGGTCATTCTTATTTTACTTTACACTCAAACCTGAGGTAAGAAAATTGCACCCAATACGTGACGTACATGATTCACTACAAGAAAAAACACTATTCATAACACTTAAAAACTGCTAACCGGGAGTATTGATAACGCTTCTGAAAACGCTGACATAGCCCCTGTTATTAAGAGTCCTGTTTTTTCTATAACAGTATTCTAATGTTATGTTCGATGTTATCTTAAACTATTCAATAACACATTTTTAGTTGCTATAATATTCAAATAATAACATTTAGTTAGAGTATTTGGTTATAAATTTGAAGTTTAATCTTATACTTTTTGCATAACACTTTTCAACTGTTACATTTGATTATTTTGATAACATTTTTAGTTTGTTATATTATATAAATCATAACGATTTGTTACGCTTATAATATGTTTTTAAATCATAACATATAGTAATAAATTTTTGTTACTTTAGTGTGGATAATATATTTTAAATTTTATTTTGATAAGTATACTTATATGATTTTTTTTTAATTAAAGGATTTTCATTATTGTATTTTGATAAAAAAAAATCAAAATTAATCATAAAATGTAATTCTCAATAGATTGATAAACCATAAGTATTACATTAAACAATAACTAATTCAAACCATGAATGTGTCTACTTCATGAGATCTTAGTTCTCGCTTAAGTTTGAAAGCATAACATAATAAAGTTTTATAATCTTGAACATTTTTTACTTCAAAAATGAAAAACAGAAACATTACAAGATACACAAAAGTAAACCATGCATGAAACTTGCTCCATCCTTCAATTCATCATCCTTTGTGCACTTGTCTTTGTTGTGAGTCCATTTGCTTAGCTACAACAAAATTTAAATAATTAATGCTTCAACTTAAAGTTATAGTAAACTAAAAGAGTACATAAAAAACATTAATTACCTAATTATAACTTTATCATCTGGCCATGCAATTATACTACCTATAGCAACTTCTATAGTAGACATAACTGTTGAAGGCCTCCACAGAAATGCATCATTCTTTCTCACAAGATCTATCCCCACTTTCATAGCACTAGGCCCAAGAGGAACATGGTGAACCTCATCCTTTGGGTCACTTGAAATAAAATAACCTTATGCAATAGTTTCTCCAGATCCAATCCAATCTAATATTTTGCATTTGGAGCCAAATGTCTTGCTGAGTCTTTTTGCTCACAGGTACTTTGTGGTGCAGGTAAAGGTAAAGGGAAGCTCAACCAGCCATGAGTCAAAGGGAAAAAGCAATGACATGTACATATGCAGTCCGCTCGACCACCACGGCCGAGATGCTCAAGGGAACTAGGGTTAAACCCAACTTTTGCCGCTTAGGTCGGCTTATTATGTAACTTGAGTGTTGTAACCAACTTTTAAACTGATGTTTTTGGGATCCAATGTAAAGAACATGCTTTTAACTTAATGAAAATGCTTATGAGTTGACCAAAAGTTTTAATACCTAAACCTTTAGTGGCTTAATCACACGTTTAGTCCAAATGACTTGTTTAGCAAGTCCAGCACTGGTTTTAAACACACTTGGTGACGGACCCTAATTAGCAGGGTGTTACAATTCTCTGTTATAGGAGAAAGGGCCAAAGAACCACCAGGGATAGTATATTCAGATGTCTGGGGACAAATGAATGTTCAAGCAAGGGGTGGTTATGAGTATTTCGTCACCTTCATTGTCGATTTCTCTAGAGACTCGTGTAAGTACCAAAAGCATAGTGTTATACCCAAAAATTGGAGAATGCATCCTAGGAGGCTAAGGAGAATGCATTCTAGGAGAGCTAAGGGGAGTGGTCCTAGGAGACCCCAAGGAGGATGTGGTCCTAGGAGACCCCAAGGGAGTGGTCTTAGGAGACCCCAAGGAGAAAGTGGTCTTAGGAGACCCCAAGGAGGATGTGGTCCTAAGAGACCCCAAGGGTGTGTAGGAGGCAAGCCTCCCAAGGTTTCCTAAGTGTTGGCTCGAACGTGTCCAAGGTAAGTAGCTAAGGAGGAGGAGTCTCATGCAAGAGGAAGGAGACTTAGATTTTGATAAGGAGAGCCTATACGATGTTCGATCGGACATGTTTGGGAGATGCTAAAGGAGAATGCCTTGATCTTGTCCAAGGTGAGATGTTATGGAGGAGGTTGCCTCAATGTTGTCCAAGGTGAGGTGCTAAGGAGGTTGCCTCAATGTTGTCCAAGGTGAGGTGCCAAGGAGGTTGCCTCAATGTTGTCCAAGGTGAGGTGCCAAGGAGGTTGCCTCAGACCACCTTGGTCCGAGGAGAAGCCAAGGAGATTGGTTCAAGGAGGAACATGGCATGCTAGAGGAGAGTGCCATGTTAGAGGAGAGAAGTGCATGTCCTACCACCATGCAAGTTCAACCCACGAAAACATGTCCTACCACCATGCACGTCCGACCAACACTTGCATGAGTGGTCAGTAGGAGGTGGATCAACTAGCTAGATGAGACTAAGTCAAGATTCCCAGAGACAGCTTCAACAATATACGCGGGAATCTCTCATTCTTCCCACAAATGGGGGGTTTGTTACATTTCAAATTTTGAATGTTTAAATGTAATAAATATAATAAAATATACCTATCATAAGGGGATATCAGTTGAGGATCCCAGACCTATAAATAGAGAGCTTATGGGATGAGAGAGGGGTCTTCTTCTGCTTCTTCTTTCTAGAGAGAGAAAATTGGGACTGTGTATTCTAGAGAGAGAAAGTTGGGTCTGAGTATTCTAGAGAGAGAATTCTTGTATTTTTGCAATTTGTACTGAAGAAACTCAGTTGGCTCAGTCCATTTGATCTTGAGTACAGGTTTATAAATCACAACTCTAAGTGGATTAGGCTATTACCGACAATCGGGGCTGAACCACTATAAAATCTCTTGTGTTATTTACTTTTTTTTCATTAAACCGTCTGTGCCGTTTTTATTTCTCTTGAAGGCTTGTCGTATTTGACGTTCTCACGTCGTTGGCTAAAAACGCAGTCAACATTTTGGTGCTTTCATTGAGAGCCTGAAGAGAAGAACAGACGGTCCCTGAAGCAAGATGGCGCCTAAGAACACCACTGCTGCTTCCAAGAGGACAAGCTCCTCTAAAGAACCTGCTAGATCTGAAGGTCCTAGCCCACAATATCATGAGAATGAGCCTAGGGTCATGCTTGAGGACGTGACTCCAGGAGTTGAAGAGCTCCAAGAGACCATGGGGGCCTTCGAGGAGGAGATGGCACAATTCCACGCTAGGAAAGAGGCGTTTGCTGAAGAGATGGCCAGGCAGAGAGCTGCCTTGGAGTAGCAAAAATGCGATATGGAGGCCAGAAGTGAGGAGCTCAGACAACAACAGGAGGAGGTCAATCGGAAACATCGTGAAGCAACACTTACTTTGGAAGCAGCTACCCAGTTGGCCCAAGCCAATGCCCAAGCTACAGTACGAGGAGGACCCCCTCTAGGAGCAAGGACCACAGAAGCTGGTGGTAGGAGCAATGATAGACCAAGGAGGGGTGGTAATGACCCACCTGGTGAGGGAGATGGAGTCCGATCACACACTACCTCAACCCAAGGGGAGCACTCTAGAACCCCCTCCAGAAGTCACCGATCGGGCAGTAAAAAGACTCCACCTGGGCAGGAGCAAAATAAGGCTCCTAGAGAGAAGAGGACCTCTCAGTTCAAAGATGGGCATGGCGGGGATGAGGCTGATAGTCATCCCACCAACCAGTCAAGGGAAAAGGAGGACCACAACCCACGAAGGGGAGAAAACTGCCCAGAGTGCGCCAAGAAGCCTCCATTGCACCCCGACCAGCGGCGTAGCAGGAGAGAGGAAGTCCCACGTAGTAAGCCCGCTGGGAAATCGAAGAGTACGGTGTTTGATCGGGTAGGAGAGCATGCTTCTCAGAAGGATCTAAGGGACGTTATCACCAACAAGAGGAGGACCGTCCTACCAGTCAAGTAGAAATACTTGACGGTGGCGCGCCAGATGGTAATGCCCGACCAGGCGGTCAAAACCTTGGAACCTCATCAGTTGCACCAGCTATCCAAGTCCAGCTTGACATGCTAGCAGCTGCAGTGCAAGGTTTGTCGAAACAACCTTCCGAGATAGATGCGATCGACTACCGGAGTGGCAGCCCGTTCTGTGCTCGAATAAGAGCAGCCCAACCACCAGCAAAGTATAAAGCACCGGTACTGCCAATTTATACCGAAAAGGCAGACCCGATAAGACATGTTGGGAAGTTTGGGGACCAGATGGAACTGCTCGGGGTGAGTGATGACTATCGGTGTAGAGTCTTCCCCACCACCTTGACGGACACTGCCCAGGAGTGGTATTGAAGGTTTAAACCAAACTCCATTACCTCTTGGGAGGCATTCAGGAAGGAGTTTTGTAGACAATTTAGCACTGCCCGGACTCCACCAGTTTATGCCAACGACTTGGCAGATATCAAACAAGGAAAAGATGAGTCTCTAAAGAGCTATATACAGAGATTCATGAGAGAAGCCAATAGAGCAACCGCTGTAGGAGATGAGGGGAAGATGGTTGCCATATTTGCTGGGATAATTTATCGGAGTCCTCTATGGGACAGCATCCATCGCCATCCAATCTCAACACTTCAACAATTTCTTGACCGGGCGGAAAAATATATGAATTTGGATGATGCGATAGAGAAAGGGGAGAATGGCATAAACAACCCAAGCAGACCAACTGACTCTCCTAGTGATGGTGGAAGGAAGCGTGGAAATAATGGGTCTGACCACCATGAAGAAAAGAAAGCAAAGTTGGGTTCAAGTGAGAAGCCAACCAAGTATGAGCCTCAATTCACCAACTACACCACTCTCTCAGCCACCCGAGCAGAGATATATCTTGCTAGCCAAGAAGAGGTTCCCTACAAGAAGCCTCCACCCATCAGGAGAGAGATGAGGAAGAGAGACATGAACAAGTATTGTCGCTTCCATGAAGATTATGGTCACGACACGAATGAATGCAACCACGTCAAGGACGAGATAGAATTTCTTCTCCGGTCGGGCAAGTTGAAGAAGTATCGAGCAGAGACACCCCAAGGAGAAGGAGGTAGAAGCAACTCCGGATTCAAGCGACAAAGATCTCCACCCTTGCAGCCTGGACCTGTGGACTTCACCGTAGACACTATATGTGGAGGTCCACCCTTAGCTGAGGAGAGCAACGAAGCAAGAGGAGGAGTATGCTGAGGAGGAGTGCTAGGAGCAGGAATCACTGGAGTTGCGTGCACATAGAGCATCGAAGGAGATATTATTTTTAAATACCGCTTTCAGAGTGGTAGCTTGATTTCGAGTTTTTTAGACTTGTTATTTAAGTTTGGTGTATGAACTGGTTATTTGTTAACCAGTCATTTTATTTTGAACAATTTTGGTTGTTTAAGACTCGTTGTTAGACATGTTTTGTCATTTTTAATTTACGAGTAATAAAAGAGACTACGCGCAGCGTGGTCGATTCTTGCTACAAATATGTATGTGTGTTAGTTATCCGAGCAGTGTTCAACTGGTCGATGTGTTCAAGCAGTGTTCAACTGCTTGAGTATTTTCCATATATTCTATGTGTTTCACGAGTAGTTAATTGCTCGAACAGATTCAGTCAGGTAGCAAGTGACTAAGGATCTTTCAACCTCCAACCACCTGGGGGGCACATGGGGTATGCTGGTATATAACTTAACACAGGCAATAAGAGCACGATGTAATATATCTGTTTTTAGGCTGACTTGTAAATTTTCGAAGTCTAAAAAGGCCATTAAGCTAACTTGCTTGGCAAAGCTTAAGTAACTTGGAATTTTTTAAAATCTCAAGTTAGGAGCAGATATTCGTGTGACCATAAACATCATGCTCATAAAATGTTAGAGCAATAAGAGTGTGAGAAAGTATACTTAGCATGGACTTATGAAATGTCTAAAATTTCTAAGTTAGAAAACTAAGTACTTATGCGAAAATTTAAGGCATACACCAGAGTGACTTTACTCTTCACAAAAAACTTATAGCTTTTTAAGTCTAGAGGAGACTTAGAATATTTTAAGTTAACAAGGAGAAGTAAAGTATAAATGCCAACAACTACAAGTTTAGCTGATCAGGTGCAAAGTTTTCTTGCTCAGGAGAGCAGATACAACTTCCCTGGTCGGATAAGCATGTATCATCGATCAACTTCCCTGGAGTGAATCAAACAAATGCATGCAAAATAAATGCTACATGGTGAAAATTTGTCTTTGGGAGGAGAAGTCAAGTTTTCACCAAGATTGATTGAGAAAAATCAATCTCTCAAAATAATTTTGGGAGGCTCGAACAAGGTGCTTCGATGGTTTTTCTTAAAAGGCCCTAAGAGTGCCTAAAGGTGAAATGTTTGAAAAAATTATACCCAAAAATTGGAGAATGCATCCTAGGAGGCTAAGGAGAATGCATTCTAGGAGAGCTAAGGGGAGTGGTCCTAGGAGACCCCAAGGAGGATGTGGTCCTAGGAGACCCCAAGGGAGTGGTCTTAGGAGACCCCAAGGAGAAAGTGATCTTAGGAGACCCCAAGGAGGATGTGGTCCTAAGAGACCCCAAGGGTGTGTAGGAGGCAAGCCTCCCAAGGTTTCCTAAGTGTTGGCTCGAACGTGTCCAAGGTAAGTAGCTAAGGAGGAGGAGTCTCATGCAAGAGGAAGGAGACTTAGATTTTGATAAGGAGAGCCTATACGATGTTCGATCGGACATGTTTGGGAGATGCTAAAGGAGAATGCCTTGATCTTGTCCAAGGTGAGATGTTATGGAGGAGGTTGCCTCAATGTTGTCCAAGGTGAGGTGCTAAGGAGGTTGCCTCAATGTTGTCCAAGGTGAGGTGCCAAGGAGGTTGCCTCAATGTTGTCCAAGGTGAGGTGCCAAGGAGGTTGCCTCGGACCACCTTGGTCCGAGGAGAAGCCAAGGAGATTGGTTCAAGGAGGAACATGGCATGCTAGAGGAGAGTGCCATGTTAGAGGAGAGAAGTGCATGTCCTACCACCATGCACGTTCAACCCACGAAAACATGTCCTACCACCATGCACGTCCGACCAACACTTGCATGAGTGGTTAGTAGGAGGTGGATCAACTAGCTAGATGAGACTAAGTCAAGATTCCCAGAGACAGCTTCAACAACATACGCGGGAATCTCTCATTCTTCCCACAAATGGGGGGTTTGTTACATTTCAAATTTTGAATGTTTAAATGTAATAAATATAATAAAATATCCCTATCATAAGGGGATATCAGTTGAGGATCCCAGGCCTATAAATAGAGAGCTTATGGGATGAGAGAGGGGTCTTCTTCTGCTTCTTCTTTCTAGAGAGAGAAAATTGGGACTGTGTATTCTAGAGAGAGAAAGTTGGGTCTGAGTATTCTAGAGAGAGAATTCTTGTATTTTTGCAATTTGTACTGAAGAAACTCAGTTGGCTCAGTCCATCTGATCTTGAGTACAGGTTTATAAATCACAACTCTAAGTGGATTAGGCTATTACCAACAATCGGGGCTGAACCACTATAAAATCTCTTGTGTTATTTACTTTTTGTTCATTAAACCGTCTGTGTTGTTTTTATTTCTCTTGAAGGCTTGTCGTATTTGACGTTCTCACGTCGTTGGCTAAAAATGCAGTCAACACATAGGAATTTTTAGAATTTGTTAAGAAATTCAAAGAATTCATTGCTATGTCTTTAAAACAAAATTAGGTAAAATGTTAAAGATCTTGCAATCTGATTGGGGTGGAGGATATTTGGATAATCAGAACCAAGATCATTTGATTGAACTTAGAAAATTGTCTAAAGCAACTTCCCTAGGGACTTTGCAACAGAACTGTGTTGCTGAGTGACATGAATCCAATGTTTATAAAAATGTGTGTTCTATGATAAGCTATTCAAATCTACTGACTTCTTACCCATATTTTTTCTGGAGACATACTTCCTAGACTGCATGTGATGTTTTTTAAATGTTGTGCCGTCTCAAAGTTGTCTACAAGACACCACTAGAATTATGGAATGGTCGTGAACCTGGTTTACGTCATTATGGAATTTGGGGGTATCCTGCTCATGTCCTGAGAAAAAAGGTAGGAAAGATAGAACAACGAACTGAGCTTTGCTTGTTTGTTGACTATCCTAAAGGAACTCAGGATGGTCTGTTTTATAGTCCAGTAGACAAGAAAGTGTTTGGCCCTACAAACACTATTTTTTTTGGATAACAACTTCATAATGAATTTCAAGCCTCGTAGCAAAATAGTATTAGATGAAAAACGATAAACTATTATTCCATCTTCACTGACATAAGTTGAGGAAAACAAGGTAGATTTAGAAACCACTAATCCAAATCCGAAAGTTACGGTGCGTCATCGTAGTGGGAGGGTTTCTCAGAACCCGGTACCTATGAGATGGATAGTGAAACCCACAAGCTGGGTGGGGACACAAGTAACAATGATCTGTTGGCCTTTAAACAGGCAATGGTAGGTCTGAAAGGGATCTTTAACTTGAAGCCAAGTACCAGGTAATTGAGTCTAAGTACTCTAAATTTGTCTGAGATCTTGTAGATGCACCATTGGACTTTAGGCCCACGGGGTGCAAGTGGATCTATAAGAAGAAAATGGGAGCTAATGGAAAGGTCGAGACATTTAAGGCTTGACTCACGGCAGAGAGAGAAAGTCGACTTAGAGAAAACATTTTCTCCGGTAGCCATGTTAAAATTCATTTAGTATATTCTTATCCATAGCCACAACTCTTGATTAAGAGATAAGGAAAATGGACATCAAAATAGCATTTTTAATGGCTATCTTGATGAGACCATTAACATGGCTCAATCAGAAGGATTTAAAGTAGTTGGATAGGAAAGTCGACAAACTAAGTAGGTCAATCTATGGACTTAAAAAAACCTTCACGCTCCTGGAACATAAGGTTTAATGGAAACATTACAACATATGGTTTTGAAAAAAATGTAGTTGAGCCTTGTGTTTAACCAACTCAGGGAAAAAGACATTGTGCTGTTCTTACTCCTTTATGTATATGATATCTTACTCATTGGAAACAATGTCAAGAAATTATCAGGCATAAAGTGTTGGGAATAGTGCCCTTAAAGCAATTGCAGTCGACAAATATTTTAAATGAAGTAAATAATTGAATTGAATTATTATATATATATACTATGTCCGATATTATGTTGATAAAATTAAGTAAATATCATAAAATTCCAAAGTTTATCTATGTGGTCTTAATCTCATATTGGTATGAGAGGATCGAGATTAAGATAATAAACTTAAAACAGTTTGCAGTAAAATAAAGTTATGGAATCTTTAGATTAATTACTGCTAGTACGGTTTGCTAGTATTATGAATACAAGTGACCGAGATTCGAGTAACTAGTGTAGTAGGATACTTTAGTGAATGTACTTTATATATAGTGATATACAGAACTGGACCAGATGTGATTTGTTAATACTTGTTTAAACATTGTTTCATAGTATTAATCAAACACATCAAACGATGATCATATACACGATGATCTTAATCCTGAGGTTTCTATGAACTTCTATATATGTCATCTGATCATTTGATTCATGCGTTAAGGTTTGTCAGAATGATCATGCTAAGAACAATTATTTTGGGGACTCAATGATATATATGGCTGGGGACATAGTTTAACATATATGGAATTTATTCGTTCTTATAGATTGAATAGTGGTTTCCTATTGGGTTGACTTTTGGAACTGAAAATGTTATGAGTGCTCACGTCGCAAAGTTATTGTGACACAACCTTCACTAGTAAAGTCAATGGCACTCTAGGAACAAGATATGGCTAAAATGGTAAAACAGTAATTTTATTCCCTTTTAATTATGAACCATTAATCGAGGATTCACGTTTTATGTAATGATTATATCAATGGACACTATATTCTTTAATATAGTACTTTGTAAATATATGTCTATAATTATCAAGAGTTCAATCTCATATTTATAGTGGAGTAATCATGAGATTAATAAATATAATTATTTAATCAAAGACCTTTGATGAATAATCTAATATTTATTAGAGCTTGATATTATAGGTCCATAGGTCCTCAAGGTGGCTTTATCAACACCATATCAATGTAAGAGTTGATACAAGGGAAAAACTGTAATTTGGAAATTTGAGAAGAATTTTATTCTTCGGGTTAAGTATACAAGTATATGATAATTGAGGTTAAATAATTAATTTGGAATTAATTATTAAATTTTTGAAAATATGTTTATTAATTTCAATATATAATTTCGAAATTCAAATAAATAAATAAATAAAATTTTGAAATTAATTATTTTATTTGAGTGCAAAAAAATAAAATGGGTAAGTCAAGATAAATACCTTATTTTGTGGAAGATTAATTTTAGTTAAATAAATGAATAAAAGAAAAATGCAATATCCCTGAAAAGGGAATATAGCTGTTCACGCATGTCACAGTCCAAGGATTGTGTCATGCGTGTACCACTACACTGATATTGTATCAGTGTTGTTTTTATTTATTTATTTAATTAATTAATAATTTAAAAATAGATATTTTCAAATTTGGTAAGTTAGATATTTACCTAAATCAATTCCTATCATCATTATGATATTATTATTATTATTAGGAATAATAAGGTAATAGAATAATCTCTATATATATGATATAGAATAATAAGAAGAAAATATAAGAAACATACAAGAGAGAAGCAATACACAAGTCAATAAGAATACATAATAGTTTTTAGAATTTTTGTCGGACAAAAGATTATCTTCTTCTTCTTTATTCTAACCTTTCCCAGACCATAATTCAAGTTTTCATGAGTTGAGAAATACTTGTGATTCCTAAATTACAAACTCATGTTCTCTATGTGCTCACACACATCTTGAGATGTAGAGAACATTCCGAAAGATCGTGGTTTGAGTACTCAAAGCGTTGGATAAGAAGATCGATATATATACGAAAAGACTCAAGGACACTTGATAGGCTTCAAGAGGTAAATACTCATGTTCTTGAATATTTATGTATATGTTTATATGATATATATAAATATATTGTATATTTATATATGTGTTGCATGATTAATAATATTATATGTTAATATTTCTGTCTGAATATTTTCTTGATCATATAAACTGTTTATATGAAAGATGGAAAATTTGTTGTTGTATACAATGGGCCCACCACGCCTATTCCCATGTGTACTCTGATTGTTTTTCCAACATAAAGAACTGGCTGGAAACGAAATTTCAGATTTCATTGTAGCAACTCCTGTTCTTGGTATCAAGATCATCAAGGATAGAAAGAACTGGATTTTGGCTTTATGCAAGTGACCTACTTAGGCGAGGTGCTTGGACGTTACTCTATCAAAAATTTGAGAAAGGATGTTTAGCGTCTTGACATGGAATTTATCTTCTAAGTAGTAGTATCCACAAACTCCTCAAGAGAAATAAAGGATGACATGAATTATTTATGCATTTGCAATTAGAAGTCTAATGCATTCTATGTTGTGTGATGTGGTTGGAGATATGCTATGCAGTGGGAGTGGTGAGCTAGTGCCAGTGATGTTATATTATTTTATAATATAATGTTTTAGATTAAATAAATGTGACATAGAGTGTCACATATTGTAACATATAATAGAGAGTTACATTATTTGGATATATGTGAAATATCCAAACATGTAACATATTTGGTGTTACAAATTCATCACAAATTTGTAACTCCTAAATATCACCCATTATTGTGTAGATTTGTTGTTACACAATATTGAGATGAATTTCTTAAAGGCATATGAGAAATGGCTGATAGAGATGTGATTTTAACTCCCATATTGTGTATGGAAGTTACAAAATCAAGTGGGAATAAATTGGAACGTTTTGGAAAAAACTTAAAAAATTGGTTGCGAAAACTGACCAAGGGCCGCGGCGCTTGAAACAAGCGCCGCGGCGCTAGTGGCTGACAGATTCATACTAAGTCGGTTTTTATCCAATTTTGAACGTTTCCAACAGCCAAGTAACTCCCAAATCTCTATTTTAATTCCATAAAACACCCAATTTATCATTGGTAACAGCCATGGGGGTTGGTGGAATTTGAAATTCAAAGGGTGTCTCTAAACTCTATAAATAGGAGCCTAATGCTCACTTGTAAGACACACCATTTCTATCCACTAGAGCACTTGGCTAGAAACACCTTGAGGCTTGATTATTCCAGAAAACATTTCCAAAATCTGTGAGAGATCCCTTAGTGCTTGAGTTAGGGGGAAATAAGCTTTTGGACAAAGGTTTCAAACCTTGTTCAAGTTGGTGATCCCCAATACTCTTCACGTTGGTTGTGTGAGTGAGAGTTCTTTGTTCATTGTTCTTATTCTTGTTCTTTTATTCTATTGCTTTTCTTTTCTTCTATTATTCACTCTTTTACATGTATCTTTTGTTTTAGAGTTGTAATCTCATCTATATCTTTTCATTATACTACTTCTAGTTTATTTGTATATTTTGTCTTAGAGTTGTATTTTCTATTTCTATCATCTTCTATCTCTTTCTTTATATTTACATGTATCTTTTGTCATAAAGTTGTAACACTTTTTAATCAATCAATATTTATTTGTAATATATTGTCTAGAGTTGTAATAGTATCTTACCATTTCCATTGAGGCAATAATATTTTACCTAATAAGTGAAACCTTGGAAATGAACATTAGATAGCATTCATTATCTTAGACGGACTAGAGACTATATGTTAGTCTATTCGGGTGGATCTTTGAACTCGTTAGGCTACACAAATTCAAATTTTAGATTGATGTTGATGACAGGAAGTCTACTTCTGAAAAAGGTGTTTCCTCTTAGGGGTGGAGCTATGATTTGGAGAAGCATTAGGCTATCTACCATTTAAGATTCCACCTTGGAGGCTGAGTACATAGTTGCATCTATGGCGGCTAAGGAAATAATCTTGCTGAGGAAGTTCTGTATGGATCTCGGTGCTATTTCAAAAATGGATAAACCACTCATTTTGTCAAGTGACAATAATGAGGCAATAGCGAATTAGAAAGAACCTCGAAACCACAAAAGAGCAAAGAAAATAGAGAGAAAGTACCACATTATCAGGGATGTGTGGCGAAAATGTGAAGTGAAGGTGATGAAGATAGCATTCGAATGCAATCTTTCACATCTCTTTACAAAGATATAAGTAAAGAGCATAATTGTGAAGCATGTAGAATGACTGGTTTGAGAAACATATCTCATTTGTTTTAAAAGGAAAAGTGGGAGTTTGTTGGGTTTTATGTCATTATAAAACCATGACGGACATGTAATACGATTTTATATTGTCAGTAAACGTAGTATAAATCATTTAGTTTGACAACCATGTTGGTTGCTTGTTTTATTACATGATCATTGGAATAATACAAACATTTATAAAATCTTGAACATATAAATAATTACAATTATAGTGACTACGTCACAGTGGATTATGATTGTAATTATATGTTCAAAAGAATGAGTCCTAAGATTAAGTTAGTGCATTGGATTTGCACTGATATGGTAATCTATGATATGATCTACTTACACATTCAGGGTGTGATGTCTTATCCAAGGCATTGACGAAGTAGATAAGATCGAATGTATATGGGTACATTGGACTAGGACCGGTATTGATTATTGATGGACAAATAAGTATCGTTGTTATATCTTTCAACTTGTTTGTTACCAACTTACCCTACGGTCTAGCTCATACTTACATCTTGGAGATTTTAGTGTAATTCAGTTGGAGTATTAATCATAGATATAAAATCTATAGCTTCTGTAAGAGATGTGAAAATATGACTTCTTTAATAGCTTAGTCTAAAAGGGTAAATGATTGAGTGCTCATATCTGTGATTAAGTTCGCGGATTTATCATTTACAAGGTACTTAGTGGGAGTTAAGGACAAAATACAAATGAGGGGTAAAACGGTAATTTGCACCCAACTTGTGTTAGGAACATTTCCTAGTGCGCAGCGGAAATTGCGGTAATCGTAGTATTATATACAACAAAAAAATTTCATATAAACAACTTTATATGAGGATCCTTTAATATGCAATATGTTAATTAATATATATATATATGTAAAAATAATACGAAATGATTTACCTCTTGTAGCCTATCAAGAATCCTTGAATCTTTTCGTATATATTTCGATCTTTTTATCCTTGCTAGAGTACTCACACCTAGATCTTCCAAGACGTTCTCTACACCTCAAGATATGGGTGGGCACATAGAGAACAAGAATAAATTTTTTGAATAAAAAATATTCTCAACACATGAGACTCTTGATTATAGGCTGGAGAGAAAGGTTTTTCTTTTGTTAAAAAGATGATAGTTTTCCTTCTCTGTAAAAACTTGTTGTTTCTATTTTCTATCATATAGAATATATAGACATTATATTCATAATAATAAATAATTAAATAAAAAATAATCATCTTTAATAATAATACTAATAATAATAAAAGACAAAGCCTTACATTCCATTTTAAAACCCCTTTTAAAATATTTTATTAATTAATTAAGAATAAAATAAAAAACTAATAACTCATCACATCAATAGTACTACACACATAGGGCAGTCCAAGCCCTATGTGTGTGGCACTATCCCTGAAAATGGGATTTGATTTTTCATGTATTTTTATTTTAATTAATTAATAATTAGAAATTCAAATAAGGTATCATCTTTTTCAGAAAAAGATAACAACTTAAATTTCAAAATTCAAAATTTGAATTTCCATTATCATCTTATTATTAATTAGATAAATATAATAATCAAAACCAATTTTGACTATCCATATTTATCTATTCACACTTAAATAAAATAATTGGTTAAAATCAATTTCTTCTATTTCTACACAATTTCGAAAATTGCACAAATGCAATAATAAATTGTGCAACCTTAATTATCACATTATTACACATTTATCCCGAAGAATAAATATTCTCTCAAATAGCCCATTCACAGTTTGACCCTTGTATCAACTCTTACATTGATTAGTGTTGATAGAGCCGCCCTGGAGACCTATGGACCAATAATTCCAAGCTCCAATAAATAAAAAATTATTAACCGAAACTCTTTGATTCAATGATCATATTTATTAATCTCATGATTATTCCACTATAAATATGAGACTGAACTCTTGAGAATTAAAGATATATATTTACTGAGTACTTTATTGTAACCATAAAGTGTCAATTGATATAATCATTACATACAAATTAATCCTCTATTGATGATTCATAATTAAGTGGGAATAAAATTATTGTTTTACCCTTTTAATTATATCTTGATTCCTAGTGTACCATCGACTTTACTAGTGAATGTTAATTCATAATCTGATTATGAATTTGACGTCAATAACCTTTTCAGTTCCTAAAGCCAACCCAATAGGGAATCATCATTCAATCTATAAGAAGGTATAAATTCAATGTCTGTTAAACTATGTCCCTAGCCATATACATCATTGGGTCCCCAAAACAACAGTTCTTAGCTTGATCATTCTGACAAACCGTCACACATGAATCAAAGAATCAAATGACATATATAGGAGTTTATAGTAACTTCATGATTAAGATCAGTTTGTATATGATCATCAATTGATGTGTTTTATAATACTACGAAGCGATATTTAAACAAGTATTATTAAATCACATCTGGTCCAATTCTACATACTCTCAGCATGCAAAGTACCTCCACTAAAGTGTTCTACTACACTAGTAACCCGGATCTAGGTCACATGTATTCATAATACTAGTGGATCGTACTAGCAGTAATTAATCTAAAGATTCCATAACTTTATTTTACTTTGAATTATTTAAGTTCATTATCTCAATCTCGATCCTCTCATACCAATATGAGATTGAGACCACATAGATGAACTTTGGAATTTTCTGATATTTACTAAATATTATTAACAATAATATAGTACATAAGCTCAATATATACAATAATTTAATTCATTCATTTATTTCATTAAAACTATTGTCAACTACAATTGCTTTAAGGGCACAATTCTAAAAAATAAATTAGTAAGTCATCAATAGAGGATTGATTGACTATAATGGTTATAACAGTGGATAACATATTTGTGGTTTGGAAAATACGTTCTATGAATTCAAGAGTTCAATTCCGAATCTATAGTGGAGTCAAGAGGAATTAATAAATTGTGAGATAACTTATTTAATAAATAAACTCACAGAGATTTATTGTAGTCTGTATTCATGGATCCATGGTCCCCGCATCACCTATGAGTAAATCATCTAGAATGTCTCAGTTAATTGATTTAATTATCAATTAGGATTTTTAAAGTTGACTAGGTCAATTTTGGTCAATTTTACAGAGATGTGAGATTTAGAGAATAAAAGAGAATCTTTGGGCAAATTTATTAATATTGATAAATTGGTGTCAATATAAATAAATAATATTAAATCAAGTTTTAAATTATAATTAGTTAATTTGAATAAGGAATTAATTAATTAAAAGATAAATAAATAAAAAGGTTTTGATTTTATATCCAATTGAGATTTAAATTCAAAACAAAGAGATTGGGCCCATGTTCATTTATGGCAGCCCAAGGCTATTATTTTTTGTTTATTATTTTTAATTAATTTTAATTTTAATTTAAATAAAGCTTATTAAGTTGCCTATATAAGGAATATGATCTCTAGGGTTTTCAGAAGTTAGTCTCACTTGATTCATTGGGTAAGTGAAAACCTAGACAGTCTAATCATTTCTTGGCCACTCACTCTCTTCTTCTTCTTCTTTTCTAGATCTCTATCTCATGTGTTGAGAACCAACCCACACTAGTTCTAGGTTGATCAAAGGTTTGGCGAGGAATGCTGTGTTGCTACTCTAGTTCAATCTATTGATAATACTCTGCTACATAAATGAATCAATGGTTAGAGAGATTGAAGGAAGGAGTTATTCCAGTTCCGCTATGTATTCGTAAGTTTCTACATCTTTGCGTTTATGTTAATTTATGATTCTGATGTTCATGTTTATGTCATGTTATGTCATGTTTCTATTATGTTTTTGGAAAAATAATAGTTAGCATGAATCTAGATTTAAATTCCAAGATCCTACAGTCTCCAAGACAACCTGCATGGCACATTCAAATCTTGGTACATTGCTTCATTTGAATGCTTCAGTGAATCAAAGGGGGATACGTGGCCATTATACCTCAAAATTTGAAGCCATTTCTCCTAGAGGAGGGCATCCGATCCAATCCAACACTTTTTACTAATTCAATTCAGTCCAATTAAAGGTTGGATTTTGAAAATCATCATCCAATCCAATTAAGCATCAAAATCCAATCCAATTAGTAATTGGATTGGCTCGATTTTTAATTGGATTTTGAGTTGGAACCTGATTTTTTTTCGAAAGTGAGTTGTAATTTGATTTTTAATATTAACTTAAAAATCACTTACAAACTAAACAACACCATTCATTTAGGTTCAAACTGTTAGGGTTTGTTCCCTAAAATCATTTGAAAAGACATTTTATTGATTTGATAAAAAGTACAATTTTATTATATTTGAATGTTATAATTATTGTTTGAATAATTTGTATAAATATCATAAAATTCCATATTCATTAATGAAAATATGATCTTGTATTAGTATGAGAGAACTAAGATCATATATAATGAATAAAATAGCCAACAACATATTGAAGTAATGAATCTTTAATGAATGGTTGCTAGTACGGTTTACTAAGCATATGGGATACAAGTAATCAAGATTCAGATTACTGATGTTGATAGATATCTTAGTAAAGGTGTTATATATAATATTGATTATATATGACATGACCGAAATGAATTAACTATCTTTATAAACTTACCGTTTGCTATAAATATTTAATTCTTATCATAATATAATATCATTTTTAGACCAGTCTTAATCCTTAGTAATCATGAACTCTTGTTTATGTTTATTGGATCTTTTGATTTATTCGTTAAGGTCTCTTGATATAATGAGTGTAGTGACTTTTGTTTTGGAGATTCAATATCATGATTGGCTCGGAACATGATTTTACAATAATAGAATTCATGCTTTCCTAATTGATCGAATATTGGTTCCCTTAAGGGTTAATTATGGAATTGAATAGTTATTGAGCTCAAATCTATAATATGATTATAGATTAATTAATCGCTGGTGAATTAATGGTACTTAAGGAACAAGAGGTAATTAAAATGGTAAAATAGTAATTTTGACCATCTCTAATTAATGAACCAATAAATGGAGGACAAAATTACATTTATTGATTACATCAATGGACTATAGGAGAAAACTATATAAATATAATTCTATAAATACTTAGAGTGCAATTCCATATTTATAGTGAAGTAATCATGGAATTAATAAATAATATTATTGAATTAAAAAGTTTAATTAATAATCTGGTTTATTGGAGCTTTGTATTATATGTAACGTCTCGTGTTTTGAACACACGTTAGCAGCCGGTTGGAGCTAGTGAAGAATTTTGTGGAATATTATTTTGATAAATGCTATTATATGAATTTGTGTTCATTGGTGAATTTTTATAACCGCTGTGATGATCCGGTAAAGGATCTAGTTTTATGCAAAGAAAGATTGGTCTTGGACCAAGGAGTAAACCTTAATGGGAGAAAAATCTCGGATTAAATAAAATAGGAAATACTATGGCATACACAACTGAGAATTTATTGTTGAGCTAATAAATTTTAAGAGAATTGATTGAGGTTTGAATTCCAATCAACCGGGCTTAAGAATGAAAATTTCTTGCTCAGGCCTTTAAGGGCATTTTGGTCAAAATGTGATAAATTGCCAAAATTATGTGATATTGTGAAAAATTTTATTTTTGTCACAAAATTATTTATTTAATTATGCTTGGAGATTTAAAAACTATAGGTTAAAAGTTAAGGGAAATTTAGAGCACAATAAGCAACATATCTCTAAGGGAAGAGAGAGAGAGAGAGGTGGGCAACAAGGCTTGGGGTAGGCCCTAGGGCTCTCATAAGTTAGGTAACTTACCCCACAAGCTAAAGAATGGGAAAAAGCCTTTTACCTTCTTCCATAAGCCAAAACCTAGTCATATCTCTCACAAAGTTTCTTTTCTCTCAAGAAACATTCTCTCTAGCTCTATCTCTCTCTCCAAAACCGAAACACTCTCCATCTATATCCTCCATTGCTGCAATTCTTTCTCTCTTTAAGCTAAGCACACTCATTTTCCCATTGAGCTCAAGGGAACATTGGTGTAGAGTAAGTTTTGAAACCCCCTTCATCTTTTCATCTATTTTCCTCTTCAAACTTGTAGTGTCCCAGAATTTTACATAGTTAGATAATATTATCTTATGCTGTAGTATTTTAATTTTCCTGATATTGGACCAAGTTGAGAATTATTTGGAAACTCATAAAGATAGTTATGAATTTTATAAGTTTAGCCTATAGTTTACAAATATTAATATTATCATAAGGTTTAATTATAGTAGTTTGTCCTAGAAATATTATTTATTATAGCCTAATATTTAAATAGAATAATGAAGAATGTGACTTTTGTCACATGTATATTTATTAAGGATTTAAGGATTTTAGATGAATAAAAAATAATTAAGGGTAAATATAGAGGTAATGATAAGCCTAGGAAGTCTAGAACCTACCCGTAGATGCTATGATCTCATATTAATCAGTCAAAGTGGTTTAAACAACTTTAAATGTGCTTAAAACATGCAAAAACATGGTTTAGTATACAAGTGTAAGTCGATATATCGCAGCTATAGGGGGCGATATATCGCCTATGCTGATATGGAAAAACACGTTGACTTTGCATGATCAAAACCATGAACCCTCGACAAAACAGGGAAGACGATATATCGCCTATAGTGGGAGATATATCGGCTTCATGTGCCATATTTGAATCTTCATGAAATCTGAAGCTAGAATCAGTCCTCCATAGCTTGGCCTTGTTCTTAAACGATTTTGACAGAGTTCTGAGCATTTGTTGAGCGAAAAATGCCATTTTTATTCATTTTAATGGGAGTTAGTTTCACTCCTTGAATCCTATAAATGATCCCTTCACTTAGTCATTTGCATCATTTTTCAAACACTTATTATAACCTCCAAACTGTCATTTTCGTTCTGGAGAGAAACACTAGGGTTTTGGGGTTAAAGCTATCAAATCTAAGCTTTTTTAAACACTCTAGAAGTAAGTTATAGTGTGATTTCAGTATTTGTGGTATAGATCGAAGCTCTAGCTATCTAAGGTACTTTTAATTCTCAGATCTAGTCTATTTTTATTCTTCTTATTCTTTTCTTTTAATTCAAATCCTAACTCGCCATAATGGCTTTTGGTTAGGTACTCGATTTCTTTGAAACTTAAGATTTTCGTTAAGTCTTTATTCCAATGGTTTAGATCTTCTCCTCATCTTCTTTTCTCTAGGAAACTTATGGTTTTTAATGTTTGGTTTTAGGAGTTTCCAATTCCGCACTTGTCTCCAATATCTCGATTTTGGTAAGGAAAATAAGTTAGATATTATGTCCTATGTGTTTGCATGTATTTTTTATGTCTTTAGTCACTCGGAAAATATGGTTGCTTAGAAAGCAAATCTTGAAATTTTTATTGTTATCGTAGACTATGGTTGTGTCTAAACCTACCCCTAAAATAATAGTTAGAATAAGAGGACTATAGCGGTTTTTATCACATACTACAATAATGAGTTAATGGCCATTAATATTGAAGTCTATTTTATGTTTTATGATTTAGTATTTTTTCCTTACTGGGCATTAGGCTCATTCCTTTTTTTTAGATTGTGCAGGAAAATGAACATGGAAGGCGGGACGGATCCGAGGAGGCTTTGGCTTGTGTATCGAGCGAGGAACTAAAGAGATGAACTGATGGGATCCATCGAGGATGACATTGTTTTTTAGTCTTTTGAATTATGTCTTTAAAGTCTCCGCACTTAGTACTTTGAAATATTTAAATTTTAAATTAAAGATTTTATTCCCTTATTATTTTATGTATGAACAATGGGGTCCCGTAATTTTAGATTTTCTAATTATTAATAATAAAGTTTGATTATTTTTTATATATATTTATCCTAAAGATAGTAGTTATGCATTAGTAGTTTTTAAAGGTCCGAGGTCTTTAAATTAGTCGGGTCTTTATAGTTGGTATCAGAGATACAATTCATATGCATAAAGTTCTCCTTGATACACACGCAAAAGCTCCAGATCTAACTGTCAATGTAAGTGTTTATATTATGAATATTATGCTTATGTTAAAACTAACGTTTTAGTTAATATGTTTTCAGTCAAAATGAATGGAGCCATGACTTATCAGGATATCCATGACATTAAGGCATCGAAAGTGATTAAAGAGTCAAAGGATACAATAAATGTGCTAGAACGAATCACTCAAAGATTGGTCAGATTTCACAAAGAGATAGCTCACCTTCAAATCACTAGGCAAATTATGATGAGAGCCATGGATCAATATGTCCTAGTAATTAGGCTTTTCGGAGATATGGCTTTTGTAGTTTCAAAATTGAAATAATTATGGGAAGCTCTAGATAATGAGGATAACTTACTGGTAGCCTATTTTCTTATACTTAGGTTTACCAATAGGCTTGAGATTCGATTCACCAATGAACAAAAGAATAATATCCTAATAAATATTTCTCTTAGTAGATTCGAGGCTTATGATAATGATGATTATGAGGAAATAAATTATGATAGTTTAGATAAATGATCAGATGTAGAAGATCCTGATTTTTAGAAATTTTTACTTTAGTTATTATTAGTATTATTTCTTTATTTTGAATTATTATTGTAATAAGTGAACAAAAATCCAAATGAATAAATTTATTATTATTTTTGAATAGTATGTATGATTTTTTTTAAATCATAATTAATTTAGAATAAATTCAATAAATAATGGTTGAGTTCGGTGAGGGTGGATACAAATCAATGGACCGGGTTCTGTATTGAGAGTTTAAAGGGCCATGGTAGTAGGAA
This sequence comes from Humulus lupulus, assembly GCF_963169125.1. NCBI lineage: Eukaryota > Viridiplantae > Streptophyta > Magnoliopsida > Rosales > Cannabaceae > Humulus > Humulus lupulus. The sequence continues at coordinate 93,140,484 of NC_084793.1, forward strand.
CGATTTTACTGATCCCATCCCTCCCTCAATATGCGTAAAATTTAGAACAACGACAAGTTTCGAGCTTGAGAATTAAGTCATATAGAGTGGTTAGAAACAGACTTAGGAAATAATAAAGATGGCCTAATAGTCTAAGTATAGAAACACACCCTAATTTATAAAGATGACTTACATTAATTCTCATAAGAAATCATAACTGGTAGGTCTGAGTTATGTTTGCTTAGACTAAGTGTTTGCCTTAGAAACTAATAGGGTAAGTTCTAACATGTTTCTCTTGATTGTTAGAACTCTGCCGAAGATGTCGCTCCGAAGGTTTGCACACACTAACGGCAATGCCCCCATCACCACCAATGTGACACTCGAGACCCATCCAGTCTGAAGAAGCGGAAGACCTGTCGCCACTGCTGCTGCTAATAGAACGCACCACCTTCGATTGACAACGACATTGAAGTTATCCGGTTACGATGAAAAGTAGAAGAACTACAACAGCAACAACAACAACCTCAGCCGCACTCGCAGCCTAAGCTAATGACTCAAGCACCCCAGCTAGAGTAGAACGAAGGTTATCCAAATGGCGGCTATCCAAATAGAGGGTATCCGTACGGGGATGGCCAATGGAAAATTTTGCACCCTATCCAGCTCAATAAATGGAGCCAGTTTACGAACGTTTCTGAAAGCAGCACGCTCTGAATTTTGAAGGGACAATCGACCCCTTTGAGGCTGTGGAATGGCTCAGGAATGCAGAGTCGATTCTGACACACATGAACCTCGACAACGCGCATCACATATCCTGCATTTCATCTTTACTGAAAAAGGATGCTACAATCTGGTGGGATCTGTTACAGCAGTCTGACAATATCACCACTGTGGCTTGGGCTAGATTTGTGGAGTAGTTTCACAAGAAGTACTACAATTAGGCATCCATCGCTACAATGGTGGAAGAATTTGTCGGCCTGAAACAGGGAAATTTGTCAGTAGTCGAGTACACTTGGCAGTTTGATCAGCTAGCAAAGTTTGTACCAGAGTTAGTCCCAAACGACTACTTGCGGGTAACCAAATTTTCCAGAGGGCTCAAACTAAATATTGCTTTAGGGGTTAAGCTGGCAAACCCCATAACCATTTCTTATGCCGATGTCCTAGAAATGGCTATAGAGGTGGAAAGGCTCTAGGAAAATGTTAGCAAGGAGGAGGTGAGCAAGTCAGACCCCAGGCAGTAGAATCAAACTCATAATTGTCGAAACCACAACAACCTGCATAACAATAATGGATAGAAAAGGAAGTATCCCAATAATAAGCAGACTGACGCTAAAAAAAAAGCACAGACCAACTACGGGAATAACAAGTTGGATTTTGTGGAATATCCCCAGTGCTCCAAGTGCCAAATGAGACATACTAGGGAGTGTCGTGAAAAAAGCAAGGGTTGCTACAAGTGTGGCTTGGAAGGTCATCTGAAAAGAGAATGTCCTTAGCTCAGAGCAGAAGAGAAGAAAGATAACAAGATGGTCCTAGCCAAAGTCTTCGCTTTGACCCAAGGAGAAGCCGAAACCAGTAACAAGGTGGTCACAGGTCAGCTTCCTATCATCGATAATATATGTTCAGTATTGTATGATTCGAGAGCAACACACTTGTATATCTTGTTAGGAATGATAGAGAAACTAGACAAACCTTGTGAAAGATTTAGAAATAGGTTTGTTACGGAATTGCCTTCGGTCAAAATCGTTCTATCATCACGGATAGTACGAGGAGTAATGATCAAAGTCTAGGACACAGAGCTAGAAGGAGACCTGATAGAGCTAAAGATCAAGGATTTTGACGTAATACTGGGCATGGACTGGCTAGCAAGACATGGTGCAACCATCGACTGTCGACGCAAGCAAGTGGTGTTTGAAACCCCCGTGGGTCAAAAACTGTGTTTTATGGGCAAGGTTTAAGGACTACGAACACCGCTTATCTCATTTCTCAAGGCCCAAAGGATGATAGAGAAAGGATGCCATGCATTCTTAGCAAGCGTCACAGATGTTGCACGGGAAACACAATTAAAGGTTGGAGGCGTCCGAATTATAAAGGAATTTCCAGAGATATTTCCTGATGACTTACCAAGGTTACCCCTTAACCGAGAAATTGACTTCATAATCGAATTAGTACCAGGAACCGAGCCTTTCTCAAAGGCACCATACCGGATGACACCTACCAAACTCAAGGAGTTAAAAATACAGTTACAAGAGCTCTTAGACTTGGGATTTATCATGCAAAGCCATTCATCATGGGGGGCACCGGTTTTATTTGTGAATAAGAAGGATGGAAGCATGCAGATGTGTATCAATTACCGCGAGCTGAACAAGGTGACAATTAATAAAAAGTACCCACTACCCCGGATCGATGACCTATTTGATCAACTCTGAGGAGTGACAGTATTTTCCAAAAATTGATCTACAGTCCAGTTATCACCAGCTCAAGGTAAAGGAAGAAGATATACCAAAAATGGCTTTTAGGACTTGATAAAGACATTACGAGTTCCTAGTTATATCTTTTGGTCTTACCAATGCTTCAGCCACATTTATGGACTTAATGAACCGGGTATTTAAGGATTACTTAGACAAATTCGTCGTGGTATTCATTGACGATATATTGGTGTACTCCAAGGATGAAGTCGAGCACGAGGAACACTTCAGACTGACCATGCTACGACTGAAGGAGCTCCAACTTTATGCCAAGTTCAAGAAATGCGAATTTTGGCTATCGCAAGTGGAATTCCTCGGGCACATAGTATCCAAGGACGGAGTCGCAGTGGACCCAACTAAGGTAGTGGCTGTGAAGGATTGGCCAAGACCAAAGAATGCGTCAGAGGTTAGAAGTTTTCTCGGGCTGGCAGGCTATTACCGGAGGTTTGTGGAGGGTTTTTCTAAGATAGCTAGTCTGCTTACCAACCTGCCCAGAAACATCAGAAGTTCAACTGGATGGACAAATGTAAGGAAAGCTTCCAGTTGCTCAAAGACAAATTGTGTTCAACAGTAGTGCTTTGCGTACCGACACCTAACAACAAGTATGTAGTATTCTGTGATGCATCCAAGCAAGGGTTGGGCTGCGTGCTAATGCAAAATGACAAGTTGATAGCCTATGCCTCAAGACAGCTAAAGGGATATGAGCAACGCTATCCAACACACGATATGGAGTTGGTAGCAGTGGTATTCGCACTAAAAATCTGGCACCACTATCTATATGGAGAACGGCATAAGATTTATACGGACCACAAAAGCTTAAAATATTTCTTCACACAAAAGGAGCTCAACATGAGGCAGCGCAGATGGTTGGAACTATTAAAGGACTATGAATGCAAAATCCTATACCACCCAGAAAAGGCGAATGTTGTTTTAGATGCATTAAGTCGGAAGAATTAAGGAAGTCTAGCAGTATTATCCAAAATTTAGAAGTCACTACAACAAGAGCAGATTAATGTCAAGATAGAAATAGTCATGGGTCAACTGGCTAACTTGTCCATCCAGTCAAGTTTACTAGAGGATATACGGATCGGGCAAGGGCATGATGACACACTATTACCACATATAGCTGCAGTCAAAGAAGGCAAGACTACAGAGCTCTCTATATCAGGACATGGATTCTTGAAATATAAGGGTTGGGTATGTGTGCCGAATGACCATGGGATTAAGATGAAGATATTGGAGGAGGCACACACTATTCCATACTTAGTTCACCCGGGGTCCACAAGATGACTCACGACCTCAAGACACTATATTGGTGGTCGTGAATGAAGAAAGACGTAGCAGAGTATGTGTCCAAATGCTTAACATGCTAGCAAGTAAAGACAGAACATCAGCAACCCGCAAGCTTGCTACAACCACTTAGTATTCTAGAATGGAAGTGGGAAGACATAGCCATGGACTTTGTGACCGGACTACCACGGACAAGCAAGCAACACGACTTGGCTTGGGTCATGGTAGATAGACTCACAAAGTTAGCTCACTTCCTGCCTGTCAAGACTACGTACAATGCAGATCAGTATGCAAACATCTATGTTCAATAAATTGTACGACTGCATGGAATCCCGAAGACCATAGTATCTGACAGAGGTTCAGTGTTCACATCGAGATTTTGGGGAAGCTTACAGCAAGCCATGGGTACCAAGCTAAGTCTCAGTACGGCATTTCATCCTCAGACCGTCGGGCAGTCCGAGGGTACCATACAAATTTTAGAAGATATGTTGCACACTTGTGTACTGGACTTTGAAGGATCATGGAGAAAGTATTTGTCACTTATAGAATTCTCCTACAATATCAGCTATCAGGAAACGATCGGTATGGCGCCCTATGAACTACTTTACGGAAGGAAAAATCGGTCTTCGTTAGATTAGGACGAGGTAGGAGAAAGACAACTGCTTGGGCCCGAGGCTGTTAGAGAGGCTCAAGACATAGTGGAGAAAATTCAAAAGCGTATGCCCGCTGCTCAGAGTCAACAAAAGAGTCATGCGGATGCCAAGTGACAAGATGTGGAATTCAAGGTTGGAGATCAAGTCTTCTTAACGATATTTCCAATGAAAGGGGTGAAGTGGTTCGGGAAGAAAGGCAAACTTAGTCCCCGGTACATAGGTCCTTTTAAGATATTGAACAAGGTGGGACCAGTAGCATATAGATTAGCCTTACCGCCATCTCTAGCAGACAACCACAATGTGTTTCACATCTCGATGTTGCGTAGATATGTGTCAGACCTGTCCCACGTGCTCGGGTACGATACGTTAGCACTCCATAAAGACTTAAGTTATGAGGAATGATTGATTCACATCCTGGAAAACGGGGTGAAGGAATTACGGTTGAAGAATATTCTGATAGTCAAGGTCTTATGGAGTAATAGCACAGAATGGGAGGCAACATAGGAATTGGAGGAAGACACCCAAGCACGGTATCCGTAATTGTATGGTCAGTAAATTTCGAGGACGAAATTCTTTTAAGTAAGGGAGAATTGTAGTGCCTCAGAATTTTACTTAGTTAGATAATATTATCTTATGTGTAGTATTTTAATTTTCATGATATTGGTCCAAGCTGCGAATTAATTGGAAACTCATAAAGATAGTTATGAATTTTATAAGTTTAGCTTATAGTTTAGAAATATTAATTTTATCATAAGGTTTAATTATTGTAGTTTGTCCTAGAAATATTATTTATTATAGCCTAAGATTTAAATAGAATAATTAAGAACGTGACTTTTGTAACATGTATATTTATTAAGGATTTTAGATGAATAAAAATTAATCAAGGGTAAATATAAAGGTAAGGATAAGCCTAGGATATCTAGAACCTTCCCTCAGATGCTAGGATATCATATTAATCAGTCAAAGTGGTTTAAACAACTTTAAATGTGCAAAAAAGTGGTTTAATATATAAGCATAAGATGATATATGGGCGATATATCACCTATGCTAATATGGAAAAACACGTCGACTTTGCATGATCGAAACCACGGACCCTCGACAAAACAGGGCAGGCGATATATCGCCTATAGTGGGCGATAGATCGACTTCATGTGCCATATTTGAGTCTTCGTGAAATCTGAAGCTAGAATCAGTCCTCAACAACTTGGACTTGTTCTTGAACGATTTTGACTGAGTTCTGAGCATATGTTGAGCGGAAAGTGCCATTTTTATTCATTTTAATGGGAGTTAGTTTCACTCCTTGAATCCTATAAATAGGACCCTTCACTTAGTCATTTGCAACATTTTATAAACACTTATCTCCAATTCCGCACTTGTCTCCAATATCTCGATTTTGGTAAGGAAAATAAGTTAGATATTATGTGCTATGTGTTTGTATGTATTTTTTATGTCTTTAGTCACTCGGAAAATATGGTTGCTTAGATATCAAATCCCGATATTTTTATTGTTATGATAGACTATAGTTGTGTCTAAACCTACTTCTGAAATAATAGTTAAAATAAAAGGACTATAGAGGTTTTTATCACACACTACGATAATGAGTTAATGGCCATTAATATTGAAGTCTATTTTATGTTTTAGTAGTTTTTCCTTACTGGGCATTAGGCTCATTCTTGTACATTTAGATTATGCAGGAAAATGAACATGGAAGGCGGGACGGATCCGAGGTGGCTTTGGCCAGTGTATCGGGTGAGGAACTAAAGAAATGAATCGATGGGATTGATTGAGGATGACATTGTTATTTATTAGTCTTTTGAATTATGTCTTTAAAGTTTCTGCACTTAGTACTTTAAAATATTTAAATTTTAAATTAAAGATTTTGTTCCATTTATTATTTTATGTATGAACAATGAGATACCGTATTTTTGGATTTTCTAATTATTAATAATAAAGTTTGATTATTTTATATATATATATCCAAAAGATAGTAGTTATGCCTTAGTAGTTTTTAAAGGTCTGAGGTCTTTAAATTAGTCAAGTCTTTACAAAACCTGAAACCCTAAGGCTTTATTATGCATGCATGTGATCTAATAGACATGCTTGGCATTGATGTTGTGTTCAAGGGTTCAAGAGAATCTTGTACGTGTAGGATCTCAAGGATTTAGCACTTTGGTGATCAAGTAAAAGCAAGGTAAGCGATCTTGGTAGTTTGCATGTTTTTTCCCTCATCTAAATCTTTCTACCCTAAATCTCTCTTAAAATTCTACATGTGAGACATTGGGGCTCGGTTTGAGAGTGTATAGCACAAGGGGGAGTTTGAGAAGCTAAGGAAAACACATCTCAAAGCTAGAACTATCAAAGGTAGAAATTTATGGTTGTTCTGAGTTTTGTAATTTATGTTCGTAGATCTGGTTGTATAGGTTATTTTAATGCTTTTTGGACTTTATTATATGCTTAAGGTTTAGGTTTTGTGATTTGATGATTTGCATGCAAGCATGAGGCTAGGGTTATCCTAGAAATGTTTATTGTTTTTAGGTTGTGTAAAAATGCATGTTCCCAAAATTTCGTGGTCAGATCACACTCCACTGCCTCTATTTGATGATATGCTTTGGAAAATCGTAAAAATGTATTTTTAAACCCAAGTTATGCTTTTTTTGGCATTGTGATGCAAATCTGGAAAATTCTGGGCAGCATGCACTACCCAGATTGTTTTGACTTTTTAACATGTTTTAATAATAAAAAAGGTATGAAATTTGGTAGGGTGTTATTTTAAACATTTATAAGGATCATTGTAAAATTTTAGAGGAAAATTTGTTATGTTATAAGAGATGTGATTTTTCAAAGTTTTCCCTAGAATCTCAAAACAAAACTTCTTGGCAGCAACAACTACTCAGATTTCTTTAAACAATTTGATGAGTTATATTTCTCCAACAATTATGAAATTTTTAAGGAAGATAATTTAGATAGGTACAAAGATTTCTGTAAAATTTTATAAAGAACTGGGCTATGGTGTAAGAGAAATAAATTTTCAAAGTACCTTAAAATCTGAGAAAAACTTCTGGGCAGCAGGCACTGCCCATAATGCTTTAAATATTTAAATGGGTTTTGCCTTCCCAAAAATTATGAAATTTTGAAGGGAATTAGTTACACTGTGTATAAGTATCTCTGTAAAAAAATTTCAAAAATGTATCACGGTTTAAGAGAAATGATTTTTCTAAATTTTCCCTAAAATCTGAGAAGTAGTAATTTCAAACCTTAACGAAAAATGATTTTTGGGAGGTTAGTTCTCTTAACCTAAAACAAGTTTTGACGTGAGGCTTTCAATGAGTTCCCACCCTTATGACATAGAATATGTGAACGATAGTTTAAGGGTTTTGGTTAAAAATCTCACTTGAGGGCAAAAGCTTAAAAACAATACTTTATCGCTTTAAGACATATAATGACATTACAGTTTTGGAAATGAGAAGAAATAACCCTTTACAAAGATAACTAAGGATTTGGAGATTTAACAAATCCCAGATTAGCTTGAGCTAATTTAAAAGTTGATTTTTACCATTTTATAAGTTAAGGGTCCAATTGCCCTTCTTTTAAAAAATAACATAAAAAGAGATCCTAGGTTATGGATAAAAATGGTAAAAATGGGAGTTTGGGTTTTGCAGAACCTTTAAGAGAACAAGATAACATTGTTAGATATTATTTGTAAAGGGTCAAAAAGTTGTATTTTGGTAAATGATAGAAAATGGTAAACTTTCGTAAGAGGACAACAAGCTGATATTTTTCTAAAGTTACAAGTTGAGTAGAACTCCTTTTTCCTAAAACCAAAATACGAATTATTCGATAAGAGAGTTCTTTAGTCAAAGAATATTAAGATGCATGGCACAAAAAGTGCATTGTGGTGAGGCTGATTTTCTCATGATACTTTAAAGACTGAAATGTAATCCAGCCTTATACATAGTAAGGTGTATAAGAGGCTATAGTATAGAGTCTCTAAAAGAACTTTATTGCATATAGCTATCATAAAATATTAGTTATAAGAGTATGCCATAGTTTAATCCGAGTACACTATATTATTTACAGTAACTGCGAAAGCGAAAACGAATAGCATTGTTAAAGATCCAGCCGGGAACTAAGGACTCTAAGCAAGTTAGTCTTTATCTTTCTTAGCTACAACATGAATATACTAGTGTGTGCTTGAAGTAGTGGATTACACTAGTTTTTTTCGGGTCATAAAACCAGGGTATGCTTAATGCCTACCTTTGCAATGCTTATGGATTCTGCGGCTTAATGGTAAGTGAGTTCAAGTTGGATCCAGAACCTTATTGTAATATTGTTCGGGTTGGAGCCAGGACATGGTAAAATATAGTCCGGGTCGGAGCCAGGACATGGTGAAATTATAGTCTGTGTTGGAGCCAGGACATGGTAAAATTATAGTCCGGTTTGTAGCTAGGACATGGTGAAATGATAGTCTGGGTTGGAGCCGAGACATGGTAAAATTATAGTCCGGATTGGAGCCAAGACATTGTGAAATTATATTCCGGGTTGGAGCCAGGACATGGTGAAAGTATCGTCCGGGTTGGAGCCAGGACATGGTAAAATTATTGTAGAGTCCAAGAACTTTACTTAGCTAAGATAGATAGTAGTATTATAATATTTATAGCATTATCTTTGTAACTGTTGATTTTTGGTTCAGACCGGGAATTATTTGGACACTCATAGTAGTACTTAAAGATTTTCTAAGTTTAACCTATAGTTTAAGAATATTAATTTTAACCTAAGGTTTGAGTAATATGAATGATATTAAGGATAATATTTATTATACTATAAGGTTTAGTTAAGAACCAATGGGATTTTAAGCACATGTTATGAATGGGTGATTAAGGATTAAGTATTTTGAGGATTAAATTTAATAAGGGGTAAAGTTTGAATGCTTTAAGGTTAGTCAGCAGCTTTGAATACGTTGAGGGCTTAGTCAAGGCTGTTTACTCCATTCAAACTTAGCTAAAAATGTGTAATTTCGTGTTTAATTAATCAGTGTGTGCCGATATATCGCAGCTATAGGGGGCGATATATTGCAGCACGCAGATACGGAAAACACGAGACGATGCACGACAGCCTCGGGCATACTGGCCCAGGCGATATATCGCCTATAGGGGGCGATATATCGCCTCCTTCAGTATATTTTGAAAAGTTTTGAATTCTTTTTCCATTCAGCCATTCAACCTCTTGATAAGTCCAGTACCTTTTTGAACGAGTCTTCAGCCTCTGCTGAATGATTATTCAAATTATTTTCACCTGAAAAGCCATTATTTGTATTCAAGTGAAATTAAGATCCTTTCATTCCTAAACTCTATAAATAGGACCTAGTACCCAGCCATTATTCATCTTTTGCTCTAAGTTCAGAGGCTGCAAGTGCTAAGTGAGTGTGAGAGTGTAAACACCTGGGTTGGGGAATCATAAGCTTGATCATCATAAGCTTATCAAACACTTTGGGAAGTAAGGTTTTATAGTATTTCGGTTTGAGGTGTAGAATGGTCTTACAAGTCTTCAAGGTAACCCAAAACTCTAGTTCATTTCTGTATTTGTTCTTTTAAGTTCTCATAGTCTTCTACCCAGCCTCTAACCTTAATCTTTATTTTGGTTAGGAAATCTAAGTTCTTGAGCAAAAAGGTTTTGGTAAGTATTTTTCTCAAGGTTTAGTCCTTCCATTCCTTTCATTTATTTTTCTTCAAATCTACTCACCCTGTTATATATGGTTTTAGGAGTGTTCCAAAAGTCTCAACTCTGTCCTCACATCCCGGTAACTTTGGTAAGGAAAATAGGATAGAAATGCATATGTTATATGTTTTATATGTTATCTTATGTTTCTTATGTTATGATAAGTGTTATGAAATATGTATGTTTGTAGGCTTGGGCATATGACCCATTTGACTAACAAGCCCCAAATAGATTATGGGCATAGGACCTACTTAGCTAGTAGGACCCCACTAATCTAATGGGCATATGACTTGTTTAGTCTATGGGACCCCAAGTAATAATGGCCATTATAGTATGTGTATAAAAGTGTTATGTTATGTTTTTATGTTTCTTATGAAATTTATGTATATGAACTATGTGTTAGATTTTTCCTTGCTGGGCATTAGGCTCATTCCTTTTTGTTTATATGTGCAGGAAAATAGCTATAGTGGCGGTAAGATTCGTGGATGCTTGGGGAATGTGTATCGGCGGTGAATGGAGTAAAGGAGTCGAGAGTTCGATTTTCGAGGATGTAGTCTTGTTTTATGGTCTTTATATGTATTTTCCGCACTTTTATGTAATTCCTTTTTATTATTTTAAATTATGTTTTGTTTTTAAGACAATGGGATCCCATATCCTACTTATTTTATGAAAGTAACTCTTATTTCTACAAGTTTCCAATAAAGTTATGGTATTTTCGCAAATGTAAGTTTTATTAAGGATTTGTATGTATAGTTTCGTTAATGGTCCAAAAGTCTAGAGTAGTGGGTCATTACAATTATAGTCCAGGTTGGAGCCAAGACATTGTGAAATTATCGTTCGGGTTGGAGCCAGGACATGGTAAAATAATAGTTCGGGTTGGAACCAGGACGTTAAGAGAGAATTCGGGTTGGAGCCAAGATCCTTTATGTTTGTTGAGTTGATTAAATTGTGTAATTATATATATCTTGAATGTTCTACAATTTTATGAGTGCAGGATATCATAATATGTGTAACGTTGTTTGTTAGGTATAATCAAAGTATTTGATTCTATTTTGGCTATTGTTTGAGAATTTTATGATAGGGTTGGAACTTATCCAACACCCTAATGACAGGTACAGATATCTACTTTAGGTTGACCCATTACTAGGTTTTAGTACACTTGTGTGCAATGTTATTCTTACTAAGCATTTTCGCTTACCTAGTTGTTTCATGTTGTAGGTAAGTGCAAAAGCAAAGTGGAGCAGTGAGCGTCGGAGTCTGCTTGTTGATATGTACATGTGGCCTACCTGGGGAGGTTTTTGATGGATCACCATTTTGAAAAGAAAAAGTTGGAAGCTTGTTATTTCTTTTGGGATAATTGTTTTGTAATAAGTCTGTAGAAGAGTAGTTGTATTTCTATTTGCTAAACTAAAAGTGTGCGCACACGATCTTTTTAAAAGTTTAAATTTTTATGGATTTTTGGTATAATGAATTAAAAGTAAAAAGTTTAAATTTCTGCATAATTTTGGTCTTGTATATTTTGAGGGTCGTCACAAGTGGTATCAGAGATCGAGTTGAGCCGATTCTGTAGACAAACCCACATGTACATTCTACAAGATAGATCGACACTCACTGTAAGTATTGTCTTTTCATATCTATTTCCTTTGATTTATTTTGTTTACCTCAATTCTATAAATTGTAGGTTATGGCCAATAAACCTGAGATAGGTGACCTTGTGATAGGAAATCTACCCATGTTCCCTACGCCTCGGATCAATTACTATAGACTCTTTAACAATGAATTCCCAATGCTTCGAGTATGATCAACGACATCAACGTGTCATTTGGAAATGGACGCATTACATGACAGATGTATTTGATAGGGCCAACACACCCAAGCGAAGGAGGGTGCAATATGTCAGCACTTTCCTGTGAGGCTCGACAAAGATATGGTTTCATCATAGAAGTTGGCAGTTGATTCGCGTCACGTGGGATTACTTCCATATGCAGATCAAGCTAGCATTTGGGACATGGATTGGCATATCTCCATGGTTGATAGCATACCTCGAGGCAGGGCGTCAGAGCCAGAGGAGGATCCCAAGCAGCCAGACGAGGATTCCAACATAGAGTTGGATATGTTGATGGATAGGATAGATTAGGTTTTGCTGTGAAAGTCTTGTTGATACTTTTGTAAAGACTTTTCCAACCTACTAAGTTGCATAACTTTTGAATAGTTGTAGCAAGTGTATGTAGAAACCCCACGCGTAGTTAGGGTTCTCTTTTGTATTTATAGTTCTGCAAACTAAAACTGTGTGGCATGATCTGTCATGATCATTTTGTATTGCTAGATTATATCCCTGAATATTATGACTAGCTGCTTTGAGTTGAATCGTTATGGTTCTTCTTTCTTGTGTATGAGAAAAAATTGTATGCTCATTTAATGCAAGGTCAGTATTCTTCCCTACTATACATTGTTGTATAGAAATTCACGATGGTGCCTAACACCCAAGCCAAAGGAGGTCAAGCTATTAACCCTCCAGACCCAGCCAAGAGAACAGTCGTTGACCAAGAGGCAAGTCATGGCCGAGGCAGAGGAAGGGGTCGAGGCCGAGGGGGAGGGGGAGGCCGAGGACAAAGGGTATAGCTGGAACCAAATCTGGCAACTCAGATAGATGATTTGAGAAGGACTATGCATGAGCAGAATGTCGCAAATGCTCAGATGTTTGAGCCATTGATGCGAAGATTCCCGATAGCGCCACACAACCCCACATCCCTAACACCCCGGGAAGACATTCCCGAATAATAGAAACTCCCGACGCAAGAAGACCCATTGGTGGGAGCAAATCCACCAGCAGATGCATCTAGAACAGAACAGTCGAAACTGATCTCATAATGGTTTAGCAGGAAAAACCCACCCGTGTTCGGAGGGACTTCGAACCCCCTGGTGGCAGAAGAATGGGTCAACATGCTGGAGAGAATCTTTGATTTTGTGGCGGCTACCAAGAGGGAAAAGGTAATTTGTGTTGTGTATATGTTGAGGAAGGACGCCCGCATCTAGTGGGATATTACTAAGAAGAGGCGTGATGTTGCACAGATTGAATGGGCAGAATTCATGACCCTGTTCAATGCCAAGTACTACAACAAAACGGTGATAGATCAAAAGGTGTTTGATTTCGCCAACCTAGTCCAAGGGTCATCTAGCGTACAGGAGTACATGCACAAGTTTAACCAACTCTTGGGATTTGCTCCGGATCTGGTTAACACTGAAGCCAACTGGGTATGCAAATTTATGAAGGGGTTGAAAAGAGAGATAGCTCAGTTCATGGATATCAGGAAGACCAACCCGAATACTTATGATGAGGCCATGGAGCGAGCAATTCTCCAGGACTCATGGCTGGTATAAGAGAAGAAAGAGCCCTATAGGGCTTAAGAATGAGCATATGTCTCCAATGATCGGGGAAGGTACTCTAGTAGCCAGAGCGACCTTTCTAGAGGGTTTTCATCTAGAAGCAATGGAAGTATGGGGAAGACCAACACTCAAGGGAGCTATATCTTTCCCAATAGTGGGAATAACAAATGGAGAATGGATCCGCCAAGCTGAAGTTTAAACTTCAATAAACAACCAAGGCGAGAGAACAATTATTGGCCACAATGTAACAAATGCAACTGATGCCACCCAAGCGAGTGTAACAATAGTAATTGCTTCACCTGTGGAAAACCTAGACATTTCTCCAGGCACTACCTGAATCTTGGTCAGAAGGAAGAGAAAGACCAACCAATTGGAGCTGCATTGCGAGTTTATGCACTCACCCAGGGTGATAAAGGAGCTGGGACTTCCAACATGGTGTCAAGTCAGCTTCCTATGGCTAATAACTCAGCATATGTATTGATGGATGTTGGTGCATCTCATTCTTTTATTGTTGCACCCTATGTTGATAAGATAGATAGGAGGCTTGCACCCATGGAAAATTTATGTGGTGTATCCTTACCTTTGAGAGATGATATGATGGTATGGTCTTGGGTTAGAGCCATACCAGTCTAGGTAGAAGGTCGGGAGTTGACCATGGATTTTCTAGTTTTAGATTTACATGAGTATCATGTTATTTTTTGTATGGATTGGCTAACCAAATACGGGGAGGTGGTGAATTGCAAACGAAGAAAGGTGATTTTTAACCCACCTGGGGAAGAACCGCTTGTGTTCCAAGGCACAGCCCGCGAGAAGAATTTTGCTATAACCTCCATCTTGAAGGCTAGGAAATTACTGGACGGTGGATGTATCAGCTACCTGGCGAATGTAATAGACAAGGATAGGGAGTCTAAGCTAAAACCAACTGAGGTAACAGTGGTGTGCAAATTTCTGGAAGTGTATCCTGAGGATCTTCCAGGGATACCCCCAGACCGAGAAGTTGAGTTCAAAATTGAGTTAATTCTAGGAACCACACCTATTTCAAAGGCACCGTATCGGATGGAACCGGCAGAGGTCAAAGCACTGCAAGCACAATTACAAGACTACCTGGACAAAGGATTTATATGACCAAGTCATTCTCCTTGGGGAGCCCCGGTACTATTCGTGAAAAGAAAGACGTCTTTATGAGAATGTGTATAGACTACCACGAACTGAACAAAGTGACAATCAAGAACCGATACCCATTGCCTAGAATCAATGATTTATTCGATCAACTACAGAGAGCATTGGTATTCTAGAAGATCGATTTGAGATCCGGCTACCACCACCTGAAGGTCAAGGAATCAGATATTCCCAAGACCACATTCTAAACTCGGTATGGCCACTACGAGTTCGTGGTGATGTCTTTTGGACTCACCAATGCGCACGCGACATTCATGGATCTTATGCATAGGGTACTGGGTGAGTATCTAGAAAAATTCTGGATCGTGTTTATAGACGATATACTCTTATACTCGCAACACCAGGAAGAACACGCCAAGCACCTGGAACTAATCTTACAATGATTACGCGAGAAAAAGTTGTACGCCAAATTCTCCAAGTACGAATTTTGGGTGACTCAAGTAAGTTTCCTAGGGCATGTGATGTCAGGAGACGGAATTGCAGTAGATTTAGCCAAAATCGAAGCAGTGAAACAATGGAAGGCCCCGAAGAATGCAAAAGAAGTTTGTAGTTTCTTGGGCTTGCAGGGTATTATAGGCGCTTTGTGGAAGGTTTTTCCAAAATAGTGACACCTATGACCGCAATAACCCGAAAGAACGTCAAATTTGAGTGGACGGACAGGTGCGAGCAAGGTTTTCAAGAGCTACAGACCAGATTAACGACTACTCTCGTACTCTCTAATCCAAAGGGTACCGAGGGATATGCTATTTATTGCGAGGCATCAGGTCAAGGACTCGAAGCCGTACTAATGCAACATGGGAAAGTGATCGCGTATGCCTCTCGACAACTGAAAATCTACGAGAGAAACTATCCAACACACGACTTGGAGTTAGCAGCGGTAATGTTCGCATTAAAAATCTGGAGACACTATCTATATGGGATCCACTTCAACATATACATGGATCACAAGAGTCTGAAATATTTCTTCACCCAGTAAGTATTAAACATGAGACAACGGAGGTGGTTAGAATTGTTCAATGATTACAATTGCGATATACTGTACCACCCAGGCAAGGCTAATAAAGTAGCTGATGCATTGAGTCGGCAGTGTAACGCCCTGGATAACCAACACTGTTACACTGTGTATTTTAAAATAGTGCAAGACTTGCTAATCAAGTCGTTTGAAAAATAATGTGTTCCTAAAGTCAACTATCAGGTTAGGGTTAAAAGATTTTCATTGTAAACAGTTAATTTTCATTAAAACAGATGTTTGGTACATGGGATCCCAAAAACAAGGTTTAAGTGACAATTTACAATCCTCAAAAGTTTAATACAACTAAAATCCACTCTAATGGAAAAATACATGTTTTAGGCCTTTGTCCCTGTACTTTCTCTCGGCCGTGGCGGTCGAGCAGCTGACTATGTACACTCCACCCTCAGAGCTCTCCAACTCATGGTTGGTCCAGCTTTCCTTTGCCTTTACTTGCACCACATAGCACCCGTGAGCCAATGCCCAGCAAGAAAACCATAAACAGCAAACACATAAACAGTAGTAGCATCCAATCAATCATAAAACAATCATTCAGAATCCCAACAGATTATAAGCATCAAGCTAGTAATAGTAAACATGTACTTCAAGAATATATTTTAACCAACAATACATGGTCGATGCCTTTAGGCTGAGCCCTCTGTTTACTAAGCTGACCCCGACTCTGAGTCCATTGTTTATTTAGCTGACCCCGGCTCACAGTGGCCCAGTCGCGTCCAATGCGCTAATCTTCAGCCCTGGCTCCATTAGGCCATACTTTAACATTTCACATAATAATAATACAGTTACATAACACATATCCAAATACAGGGAACCTTAGTCCCAAACACTACCACATGGGTGCAGTTTTCTTACCTCGAATTTCGAGCGAGGAATTAAGAACGGTCCTGAGCACGACCCTTAGTCCTGAACCTTAGCGATAAACCTAGTCACAGAGTCAATGGGTAACCATAAATTTCTAATCCAATTAAATACTTAAAGAACAAATATTAGTCTCCGGGACCTCGAATTCTACTAAACTGGGTAGTAGAATTCATCCTGAGCGCCTAAGTTTGAATTCCTGAGCCTCCCCGAACCTTAAACTTCATTTCCCCTTAATTATCCATTGCGGGTCGTGACTTGCCCTTGAGGGCCGCGGCCCACCCATATTCCAGCCTCCAAAATTCATGCGGGTTGCGGTGCCTGAAGAATAGGGCCGCGACCCGAGCTCCTAAACCCAGGAAAGCCAACTCCTTTGAACATTTTTCCACGAGTCTAACCTTAAATTCCCACCCCAAACCAACAGGCAAACCTGGATTTAAGCCCAAAATTCCCACCCTTTTGGTCCAAACATAACATCTAGCTCATGATCCCAACTTAATTCCTTTTATTTTCTAGATCTAATCCCAGCTTAGCCCCCTTGAGTTTTCCTTCTTCCAACAGCTAGTTCTTCTTAGTGTTCTAGAGAGAAAGTGAGAATGTGAGATGAAGGGAGAGAGAAAAGGCTAAGAGTTCAGAGCATTTGGGGTAGTTTCTGGCTGATCTAGACTTACCGTTGAGTTAATCCTTAACTCAAAATGACTAAACTACCCTCCTTTGGGTCACTTAGTCCTTTAGTTTGTTCTATGGGTAAAGTAGTCTCTCCTCGGTTCCAGCTAATTCCTCAATTATTCCTAACATTTATCAATTAATCTCGTCAAGTTCAATAAATTACCATATGCTCATTCGTTGCCCAATAAATCCCAAAATATTCTCTAAATTTCCAAAAATACCCCTAGGCTCCCCCCGAGCCGGGTATTAAACCCTGCTGTGACTATTTCGCTAACTCGCTCACTAGGACCATCTCGAGCCATATACTGCAAATATATCCACATAATAATGCGGTCTAAACCATATATCCCAAAATCACATTTATGCCCTTAACGGGCCAAAATTACAAATATGCCCTTAAAAGCTATAAAGGGCCCACATGCATATCTAATACTCATAAACATGCATATAATATATTCATATAATCATATTAATCATGGATGCCACATAGTCTTGCATTTAACCAATTAAACACACATATAAACCAATTATGTCCTCCAAGCACGCTAATCAAGGCACTAAGTCCTATTAGCAATTTTGGGTTGTTACAGGCAGCCAATGGCTTATGTAATTTCAGTTAAAGATATACCCCAAGAACTACAAATAGATATCTCCAAATTGGATTTGGAGATAGTATTGGGAATATTGGCAAAGTTATCTATGCAACCCACGACCATGGAAGAAATCCAAGGGGGACAGCTCACAGATCTGTGGATCCAATGACTGGTGCATGGGACTACGAAAGACATGCAGCCAGGGTTTCACATCTTGGAGGATGGAGTGTTGGGTTTCAAGGGTAGATTATGCGTACCTGATGATAAGGAGATCATGAAACAAATCTTTTATGAGGCTCATAATACTCCTTACGCTATGCACCCAAGAACCACTAAGATGTATTAAGATCTCAAAAGATACATTTAGTGGGTAGGAATGAAGAGAGATGTAGCAGAGTACATGGCACACTATTTGACGTATCAACAAACCAAGGCGAATCATCAGCGACCCGTAGGGTTATTACACCAGCTAGAGATCCCTGAGTGGAAATGGGAAATGGTCAGCATGGACTTTGTTACTGGGTTACCACACACTCCGAAGGGGCGTGATGCAATATGGGTTATCGTGGATTGACTGACAAAATCCGCTCATTTCTTACCCATTAAGACAACAGACGGTGCTGATAAGTTGGCAGACTTATACATTGCTAAGATATTGTGATTACATGGGGTTCCCATCTCTATAGTGTCTGATCATGGCGGACGATTTACATCAGTGTTTTGGAAGAGAATGCAAATTGGATTGGGAACTAAACTCAAGTTTAGTACTACTTTCCACCCATAGATGGATGGCCAAAGCGAATTAAAAATTCAGACCTTGGAAGATATGTTGAGAGCTTGCGTGCTAGATTTTCAAGGTTTGTGGAGTGTAAAAGTTCCATTAATTGAGTTCTTTTACAATAATAACTATCATGACTCGATAAACATGGATCCGTATGAGGCACTATATGGAAGAAAGTGTCAATATCCAATCCACTGGCATGTGACTGGTGAGAGGAAATTCTTGGGATCAAAAGAGGTGGACCAAGCTATGGAGGACATTATGTTGAATCGTCAAAGGCTACCGACCTCTATAGATCGCCAACGTAAGTATGCTGATCGTCGACAGAGACCTTTAGAATTTGAAGTTGGGGACAAGGTATTGTTAAAGATTGCTCCACTGAGAGGAGATATGAGGTTCGAGAAAAAGGGCAAGTTGAGCCCTAGATACATAGGACTGTTTGAGGTTCTGGAACACATTGGAAAGGCGGTTTACAGACTAGGATCTCAAGGATTTAGCACTTTGGTGATCAAGTAAAAGCAAGGTAAAAGATCTTGGTAGTTTGCATGTTTTGTCCCTCATCAAAGTCTTTCTACCCTAACTCTCTCTTAAAAATATGTATGTGGGACTTTGGGGCTATATTTGAGAGTGTAAAGCACAAGGGGGAGTTTGAGAAGCTAAAGAAAACACATCTCCAAGCTAGAACTATCAAAGGTAGAAATTTATGGTTGTTCTTGAGTTTTGTGATTTATGTTGGTAAATCTGGTTATATAGGTTATTTTAATAGTTTTTGGATTTTATTTTATACTTAAGATTGATATTGTGTGATTTGATGATTTGCATGAATGCATGTGGCTAGGGTTATGCTACAAATATTTATTGTTGTTAGGTTGTGTAAAAATGCATGCTGTCAAAATTACATGGTCTAGCTTCCGACGGGTCAGATCGCACTCCACTACCTCTGTTTGTAAAAGATATTTATGTAGTTGCATATTTCTTTGTGATTACTTGATGATAGGCTTTTGATAATCGTTAAAATGTATTTTTAAACCCAAGTTATGCACTTTTTGGCATTGTTATGCAAATTTGTAAAATTCTGGGCAGCATGCACTGCCTAGATTGTTTTGGCTTTTTAACGGGTTTTACTAATAAAAAAGCTATGAAATTTAATAGGGTATTATTTTAAACATGTATAAGGTTCACTATAAAATTTTAGAGGAAAATATGTAATGGTATAAGAGATATAATTTTTCAAAGTTTTCCCTCGAATATGGAAACAAAACATCTGGGCAGCAAGCACTGCCCAGATTGCTTTAAATACTTTGATGGGTTCTATTTCTCTAAAAATTATGAAATTTTTAAGGAAGCTAATTAAGACATGTAAAAATAATCCTAAATTTTTTTAGAAAAAACTAGGCTACGGTGTAAGAGAAATAAATTTCCAAAGTACCTTAAAATCTGGGAAAAACTTCTGGGCAGCAGGCACTGCCCAGATTGCTTTAAATATTTGAATGGGTTTTGCCATCCCAAAAATTATGAAATTTTGAGGGGAATTAGTAAATATGTTTATCAGGATCCCTGAAAAATTGTATAAAAATGTGTCACGGTTTAAGAAAAATTATTTTTCTAAGTTTTCCCCAAAATCTGAAAAGTAGTAATTTTGAACCTTAACAAAAAATGATTTTGGGAGGTTAGTTCTCTTAACCTAAAACAAGTTTTGACGTGAGGCTTTTTCCTAGTACCCATCCTTATTACAAAGAATACGTGAACGATAGTTTAAGGGTTTTGGTTAAAAACTCAATTGAGGGAAAAAGCTTGAAAACGAGACTTTATCGCTTTAAGACATATAATGAAATTAAAGTTTTGGAAATGAGAAGAAATAACCCTTTGCAAAGGTAACTAAGTATTTGGAGATTTAACCAATCCCAAATTAGCTTGAGCTAATTTAAAAGTTTATTTTTACCATTTTATAAGTCCAATTGCCTTTCTTTTCAAAAATAACATAAAAAGAGATCCTAGGTTATGGATAAAAATGGTAAAAATAGGAGTTTGGGTTAGAACCTTTAAAAGAATGGGATAACATTGTTAGATATTGTTTGTAAAGGGTAAAAATGCGGTATCTTGGTAAATGATAGAAAACGGTAAACTTTCGTAAAAGGACGACAAGTTGGTATTTTTCTAAAGTTTTGAGTTGAGTAGAACTCGTTTTTCCTAAAACCAAAATACGAATTATCCAATAAGAGAGTTCTTTAGTTAAAGAATATAAAGATGCACGGCATGGAGAACGAGTTGTGGTGAGGCCTATTTTCTCATGATATTGTAAAGATTGAAACGAAATACGGTCTTATACACTATAAGATAAGAGGCTATAGTATAGAGTCTCTAAAAGAACTTTATTGCATGTAGCTATCGTAGAATATTAGCTATAAGAGTATGTCATAGTTTAATCCAAGTACACTGTATTAATTGGAGTAACCGCAAAAGGAAAAACGAATAGCGGTGTTAAATATCCAGTTGGGAACTAAGGACTCCAAGTAAATTAGCCTTTCTCTTTCTTGACTACAACATGAATATACTAGTGTGTGCTTGTAGTAGTAGATTACACTATTTTTGTTCGGGTCGTTAAGACTAGGGTATGCTTAATGCCTACCTTTGCAATGCTTATGCATTCTACGGCTTATTGGCAAGTGAGTTGGGGTTGAGCCAAGACTAGGTAAAATATAGTCCGGGTTGTAGCCGGGACATGGAAAAATTATAGTCTGGGTTGGAGCCAGAACATGGTGAAATTATAGTCCGGGATGGAGCCAGGACATGGTGAAATTATAGTCCGGGTTGGAGCCAGGACATGTTGAAATTATAGCCCAGGTTTGAGCCAGGACATGGTGAAATTATCATCCGGGTTGGAGCCAGGACATGGTAAAATTATAGTCTGGGTTGGAGCCAGGATGTAATGCCCTGGTTACCCCAGAACAGTTACGGTGATCGGTGAACCGGAAATTTGACTCGCTACCCGAGTCCTTTGGTTAAAAACGTGTTCTAAGTGTTATTAACAGGTTAAGGTGAAAACAATAAAGAGGAAAGGATATATTTTATTAAATACATAAACTACTCATGAGCTATTCAAAACATTTACAAGTTGTTCATTATACAAAATGGCCACTACTATTTCAAAATACATAACCCCGCCGACCTAAGTGGCAAAAATAGGGTAAACCCCCTAGCCCTCTGAGAACTCCTTGGCCGTGGTGGTCAAGCGGCCGCGTAGTACACATCACCACCTAAGCTCTCCACTCAAGGCTGGGTGAGCTTTTCTTTCCCTTTACCTGCACCACATAGCACCCATGAGCTAAGGCCCAGCAAGAAAATACAATATAGCATGATATAATGTCAACAATGATCATAATAATCACTCAGGACTATCAGTCCAAAACAGATAGGTGAAAATCGTAAAAGTCACTAAGATGGGGACAGTTCCCTTTAGCCTTGTGATGATAGGGTCACTAGGGCTTAACAGGTAAGTGAACCTTTCATTAGCTTAACCAGGATAGGTGCATGGTGACTGGTCAACAACATAACCTTCCTCATGACCATAGAGTCATAACCTTGGAACATCGTTCCCTAGCCATGTGACAAGCAGTCACCTGGGCCTTATGCCCTGGCTCTCAGTAACTAGTCTTAGACTAGCCAAGCGCTTATGAGTTCATCTACCTTAGGGTTGGTCCAGTGTTAATGCCTTAGAGCCATTCAACACTGATATCGATTAGATCTAATCTTCATTTGGCCCTGCGTTCAAAACGCTTATGCCGTTTCTGACTCTTAGGTCAGTGTCCCTGACTAGTCAGTGCCATATACAAGTAATCGACATTCACTAGCATTTAATATGCAATCCATGTCCACATATATCAACCAACATGCCTCAATAACAATCACGCATGTCATATATACACAAGGTGCAGTTTTCTTACCTCAGGTTCGAGCGAGAAATATAATAAGGACGGCCCCTGAGAACGATCGATCTTTTGGTTCCTTAGCGGTTACCTAGTCACAGCCAATTATAACTTTCCATTAATGAGAATCAACATCCTTTACCTGCACCACATAGCACCCATGAGCCGAGGCCCAGCAAGAAAATACAATATAGCATGATATAATGTCAACAATGATCATAATAATCATTCAGGACTATCAATCCAAAACAGATAGGTGACGATCGCAAAAGTCACTAAGATGGGGACAGTTCCCTTTAGCCTTATGATGATAGGGTCACCGGGGCTTAACAGTTAAGTGAACCTTTCATTAGCTTAACCAGGATAAGTGCATGGTGACTGGTCACCAACATAACCTACCTCATGACCATAGAGTCATAACCTTGGAACATCGTTCCCTAGCCATGTGACAAGCAGTCACCTGGGCCTTATGCCCTGGCTCTCAGTAACTAGTCTTAGACTAGCCAAGCGCTTATGGGTTCATCTACCTTAGGGTTGGTCCAGTGTTAATGCCTTAGAGCCATTCAACACTGATATCGATTAGATCTAATCTTCATTTGGCCCTGCGTTCAAAACGCTTATGCCGTTTCTGACTCTTAGGTCAGTGTCCCTGACTAGTCAGTGCCATATACAAGTAATCGACATTCACTAGCATTTAATATGCAATCCATGTCCACATATATCAACCAACATGCCTCAATAACAATCACGCATGTCATATATACACAGGGTGCAGTTTTCTTACCTCAGGTTCGAGCGAGAAATATAATAAGGACGGCCCCTGAGAACGATCGATCTTTTGGTTCCTTAGTGGTTACCTAGTCACAGCCAATTATAACTTCCATTAATGAGAATCAACATGGATAGGGTCTTAACCTAAGCACCACTCTTGGGACCTCGAAACATGCCCACACGATGAGTAGATTCGATCCCGGGCCTTAAGGATTGAAACCCCAAGTAAAAAACCCTTAAAAACACTCAAAACGGGACTTTGAAGGAACAGTGTAGCGCTACAGCGCTGACCCCTAGCGCCCCAGCGCTATTCTCAGAACCCCCAACATGCCCATTTGCCTCCTGAGTAGCGCTGTAGCGCCCTAGGGTGGGCGCTATAGCGCTACCTCCAGACCAGAACTCCCCTGAACCGACCTTCTTCATCTCCTTCGATTCCCACCTGATTCCAAAGCTTCCAAAACCTATTTTTGATGCCAAATGAACCCAAAAACCATCTCAACATATCCCAAACATCCCAACCATAGGAACCCTAGCCAAAACTCCCAACAAGACCAAGATCTCAAACTAGATATCACAACTGCAAAATAGAACGAAAACAGGGCAAACCAAATAATTCCATGGTTAGAAACTTACCCAAAGTTCAGCTTATGATGCTCTTCAAGGGTGGAACACTCTCCCAAACTCCCAAGGCTTGCTTCCCAAGCTTGAATCCTCAAGAATGATTCAAAAATCTCAAAGAAAGATGAAGAAAAGAAGGTATTGGAGAAGCTTAGAAACTTGCTCTGTTTTCTACCTCTTTCTCAGCCAACAATGGTTATATCTATCCTAGGGATGAAATGACCATTTTACCCCTAGGTCAATTTAAAGTTTCTAAAGGCTCCCAAGGGAAAAATTGGTATTTCCCACCTATCTCGTTAATCATAATTAACGCTCTCCAATTCCCACTATTCTCAATAATCTCAAACACCAATAATTCATATCCCGTTACCCTTTAACTCCCGGTAACGCTCCAATCATTAAAATCACCCCGAGACTCAACCCGAGTCCCGAACTTAAACCTGTTATGACTAGACCGCTAATCGATAATCTAAGACTGTCTCATGCCGAATAGCTCGAACCAGCCCACATTATAATGTGGTCTCAACACATATCACTGATATGCATACAAATATAAAATTATACCCTCAACGGGCCAAATTACCATCACACCCCTGTAATTAAAATGTGGACCCACATGCATGCATTTAACATCATATCATAATATAATTCACATATACATGCATAATATCATTTAATGGAATAATTAAACAAGTATGGACCTCCCGGCCTACTAATCCTGCCATTAAACCACATCGGAGAATTCGGGGCATTACACAGGATATGGTAAGATAAAGTCCAGATTGGAGCCAGGACATGGTGAGATAGTCCGAGTTAGATCCAGGACGTTAAGAGGCAATCCAGGTTGGAGCCAGGATCCTTTATGTTTGTTGAGTTGATAAAATTGTGTAATTATATATATCTCGAATGTTCTGAGATTTTTTGAGTGCAAATTATCATGATATGTGTAACGTTGGTTGTTAGGTACAATCAAAGTACTGGATTCTGTTTTGGCTATTGTTTGAGAATTGTATGATAGGTTTGAAACTTATCCAATACCCTAATGATTGGTAGAGATATCTACTTTAGGTCAACCCATTACTGGGTTTTAGTATATTTGTGTGTAAGGTTATTCTTACTAAGTATTTTCGCGTACCTAGTTGTTTCATGTTGTAGGTAAGTGCAAAAGCAAAGTGGAGCAGTGAGCGCTGAAGTCTGCTTATGGATATGTACATGTGGCTGACCTGGGGAGGTTTTTGATGGATCACCATTTTGAAATGAAAAGGTTATTTCATTTGGGATAATTGTTTTGTTATAACTCTGTGGAAGAGTAGTTGTATTTCTATTTGCTAAACTAAAAGTATGTGCACATGACCTTTTTAAAAGTTTTTTTATATGGATTTTCGGTACAATGCGTTATAAGTAAAAAGTTTAAATTTCTGCATGATTTTGGTCTTGTATGTTTTAAGGGTCGTCATATTATAGGTCCATGGTCCCCGAGTCGCATTTGTCCTACACTGTCAAGGGTAAGGATGTCACAAAGAAGATTAATAGAAAAAATGTCTAAATTGCAAAGGAATTAACTTCCCTGGGCAAGGAGAGATAATTATGTGATAATTATGGGAAATTGAATAATTGTGACTTAATTAATTAACTAATTAGTTTTTATTTGAAAACTTTATATTAGTTAAAATAAATATCAACCACGTTTGGATTAATATTTGGGAGAGTTTAATTATTATATTAATATAAGATAATTATTTAAAGTTGATAATTTTTAAGATAATGTTAATTTTGAATTAACTAATATTTATTTTGGGAATAAATATGTTGTCTTAAAATTAATTAAACAAACAAATGAGAAAATCAATGATAGCAATAAGTGGCACACGCCACTCACTGTGTTAGACAGTGAGTGGCACCACACACAGTGTGCCACATCCCAGGGATTTGAATTTTAAATTTTAAATTAATTTTGTTTATTTAATTATTTAAAAATTTATTTTTTAATATGATTTGAAATTAAATAATTAATTGGTTATAACTAATTAGTTTTAATTTAATTAAATAAAGAATATTAAAATAGTTTTAATTATCTTTATAAATCATAAAAGAAATGATTTTTTTCTAAGTCAGTTGTTTCAAGGTTATCAGACTCTCTCAAAGAAAAGAAACGATAGAATTTCTATGCTGAAATTCTAGAAGTTTCTATAGTCTTTTCTCTTATCAAATCTCTCTTGATCTCATGTGCTGAGTACATCTAGAGAGCCTAAAATCAACTTGTGAATCCTACGTGCCCACACATATCCTTGTGTGTTAGAGGAAAGACTTGGAAGGCTAAGGTGTGAGCTTTCATAAGGATAGGAATATCGTTGATTTTTAATAAAAGATTCAATGACACTTGATAGGCTACGAGAGGTAATCTCTAAATCCTTGTATGTGTTAATTTAATATATGTATATATATATATATGTGTATGATCTTGGCTGATATTAATAATTTTTAAAATCCCCTCCCCTACCTTCCAATGCGTATTTTGATATTTTTCTATTTATTACCAACAATAGGTACCCGAGCAGTCTACATATATATATATATATATTAAATGTTGTATGGGTTTCTTGCATTTTTTATATGTGTATTGATATGTATATTGAATGGATGGTTATGCTTTTTGAATGTTTGGTTGAATAATAGATAGTTAATTATATAGTCCTATTAGGTTAGGAATTGTTTTTTGTTTTTCTTAGATCTTGTTGTAAGCCATTATGGGGCATAGGAGTTTTTGTAATTTTATTTTTGAAATTTGGTTTTAAAAATTATGGTCACAAAGATAAGAGGAAAACATAGAAGGACTCGAGCCATGCACCTTAGGCACACGGCCCAAGCCCTATGTGTCAGCAGCCCGAGCCACAAAAGCCAAACGCCCCAAGGCCTCTCGCGCCCCTGCGCACCCAAGAGCTCACCCGTGCCCCAGGAGCAGCTATTGCCTCGCCCGTTCCTGCTTGGCGCACATCCACATGCATGCGCCCCCTAGCCTCATGACCTGCCTAACCAGCCGCGCCACTAGCCCCAACATCCCTCCAAGCATGCCGAGCCCCTTTGGGGATTGCCCTATGTGCTGACCACCTTTGGGGATTGCCCTATGTGCCGACCCTAACCCTAGGGCACCATTCAATGGTGCCCAACAAATACCTAATTTTGTGCTCAATATCTTTTATTTAATTAATTTTTAAATTGTTTGAATTTAAAAAGATAATTATCTTGTTTCATTTTTATTAGAAAAATAAAATATATTTTAGTTGGTTAAGATCTTATCTTAAGTTTAAATAATTGTTTGAATTTGATTATTTTAATTATTAAAATTCAACTAAATTAAAAAGATGACAAAAAGAGTTATTTAATTAAAATTAGCTTTAATTAAATAAATAAATTAGAAAAATAGTTTCTAATTAATTATTTGAGCCTAATGGATTCCTAAGAATTATGAAAATGGACCTATATGAGAAGAGAATTTGGAGTCTTGTAAACAAATGAAGCCCACTTTGTAATTTAAATTTCTATTTTTCAAGGGTTGCAAATTTAGAAATACAATAGTACCCAGTTCATCATTTATTGTTTATTTATTTATTGTATTTATTTAAATAAATATTAATTGATATTTGATTGATAACATGATCATACATTAGTCTATTACATGTCATACATGAAACCCCACACAGTTTTAATTAATCATGCATCTTTTAGAAACATTATTATCTAGGATTATCCTAAGTGTTAATATGAATTGTGTTTGGTGTACTGCTAAGTCTTAAATTAGTTAAAACTTTGTAAATCACATCATAATAAAGGCAGTAGTTATTATAGACCTTTAGGGGTCGTTTGGTATGAGGAGTTCATAGTTTTCATATTACTGGGAGAGTTGAAGAGGGTAATCTGATAGTCTGGAAACTTACATCATTGTGTTTGGTTGTGCACTGTAATCTTATCTATGATTCCTGGGAATATCACTTTCTATGTTTGGTTGTACATAGGAATCTGTTAAGTTTTCACATTTTCATAAAATCAATATAATAATATATTTCATCAAAATAATTTATAAACAATTTTACTCATGAAATATTTTTTAACAGAATTAAAAAAATACATCTATGGAATTCTAGAATCAAGTATAATTTTTAAAATTACAAAAATACCCTTATTTTATTTTTAATAATATTTCATTTGTTATTTTAAACTAAAGTAATGATATAAAGGTTTTACAAATCAATTTCTTTAAATAAACAAATATTATTTATCATTTTATAGTTTGATATATGTACATTTGTTTTTATATTATAAGCTTCAAAAATAAAATAAGTTATTAACTAAAAAATTATTGGTTTAAGATTTTTTTTTTTAAAAAAATAATAATAATTTTGAAGTGTTTCACATTCCTGGGTATCTGAAAACCACTTGTCAGATGGGTTTCACTTGAACCTAGAATCAGGAAAAGTTAAAACCCCTGGAGTACAGATTCCCATGTTAGAAAAACTCAAACCCAGTACCAAACATGAGAAAGTGTTCAGATTCTCATTCCCGTGTCCAGATTCCTGCATACCAAACGACCCCTTAAGGATAACCAACTTTATTAAAAAAGTGTTTTAGTAAAGTAATGTAATGGGTAAGGCAGTAGTATTAGATGAATGTAATGGGTAATTATTTAGATCACTTTAATTATAGAAACATGCTCTTTTGTTATTTTATAATTTCTGTAATTAATCATATTCATAGGGTTATTAATAAGCTAGTAATTGGTTAGTTTAATAAACACATATATATTCTAAAAATAGTAAGTGGGTTAACAT
Source organism: Humulus lupulus (assembly GCF_963169125.1). Classification (NCBI taxonomy): domain Eukaryota; kingdom Viridiplantae; phylum Streptophyta; class Magnoliopsida; order Rosales; family Cannabaceae; genus Humulus; species Humulus lupulus. Next base: position 93,169,221 of record NC_084793.1, read on the forward strand.
CTCAATGTGACCTATGGTCTCCATTATTTGTACAACACCGTGAAATATGATTAGGGCCTTAAGGCGGCTTTGTTTCCGTCCCCCTAAGGAAGGTTTCTGGTCATGTTAATATCAAGGTTGGCTGCTTATGAAGATAGGAAAGAGTGATGTATTTTAGGTTTGACCGACCCTAAGGCGGCACTCTCTAAGTTAAGTCATAAATTCAGAAATAATGGGTTACACTTACAAAGATACAATTAAGCTTTTGTAGTGGATAATTATATCTTGACCAAAAGAGCGGTAATTTATTTTTTAAAAAGAAAATTTGAGCATTTTTAAGTTTTAAATAATAAAGATAAGAGTGTCTTATAATTCTATCTGAAATTAATTTGCTCGACCCTAAGGCAGCTCTTTATTTGTTGGGTAGTTTTATCGTGGAATAGTAAATGTTCGACTTATGTGTTTTAATTGTTGCATTCATTCATCATATTTACTTTTCAAATTATTGATATTTATTTTCAAATTATAATATTCTTGTATTTTATTTCTTTTAGTAATGTCGACCAGTGGCAATCCTATTACTGCTTTACTTTCACTTAAAAAACTTAATGGTGATAATTTTATAAGATGGAAATCAAATCTTAATTTGATGTTAATATGTGAGAACCATAAATTTGTCATAACTGAGGAATGTCCTGAAGAACCCACTGCCAATGCCCTGAAAAATATTCTGACAAATATGATGCCTGGATTCAATCAACAATAAGGCTAAGTGTTACATGCTTGTGAGCATGAATGATGTTCTGAGAACAAAGCATGAACCCATGGAAACTGCTTTTTAGATAATGGAATCTCTGCAGGCCATGTTTAGGCAGCAATCTGATTAAAGTATACATGAGGCTACTAGAACCTACATGACTACTAAGATGAAGAACAATGTTTCTGTACTTGAAAATGTCTTGAGCATGATTAATGTGATGCATGAAGCAGAAATACATGGGGTTGTCATTGATGAGTGTACCCAAGTAAGCATCATACTTGAATCGCTCACTCTTGCTTTCTCTGCGTTCACAACCAACTATATTATGAATAAGTTGGAGTTCACTATGAACCAATTGTTAAATGAACTCCAAACATTTGAGTCTCTTAATAAAACCATAACTGAAGAGGTGGAGGCAAATGTGAAAGAAGAGAAACCTTCAACCTCTGAGGATAAAACCAAGAAGAGGAAGAACAATAATGACAAGGACACGAGTAAGGGCAAGAAGTCCAAGAAAGGAAAGAAGGCACCAAAAGCCAAGGAGATCAAGAATGAAAATAACTCCAAAAGGAAGGAACCAAAGGGAGAGTGTTTCTACTATCGAGTTGAAGGTCACTGGAGAAGAAACAGTAAAAAGTATCTCGTTGAGCTAAAAAAAGAAAGGAAAATCTGATTTGCCTGTACTTGAAGCTTGTATGGGCCACTAACCATGTTTGTTCTTCTATGTAGACACTTGAGCCATCAAGGGAACTTGCTGATGACGAGTTGACTATGCGAGTTGGAAGTGGAGCGCTTGTTTCAGCAAGAGCAATGAGAACAATCCATTTATATTTTGGGAATAATTTTCTTATTTTAAATAATGTTTATTTTATTTCTGGATTTTCGAGAAACTTAGTTTCTTTATTTATGTTGCATGAACAATCATTTGACATTGTTTTTGATAATAATGTGATTGTTATTTCAAAGAATGGTTTCAAGATTTTTATTCCTATATATGCTCAAGCCTAATGATTGATCACTAAATAACTCTGAATTATTTAAGGTAGCTATAACAAAAGGTAACAAAAGACAAAAAGTTTCAAATGAGGATGACACATATCTATGGCATCTTAGACTAGGTCATATTAGTCCAGACAGAATAAACTGGTTAACAAAAGATGGACCATTGAGAGAACTAACTGTTGGAACTCTTCTGGTTTGTGAGTCTTATCTAGAAGGGAAAATGACAAAACGCCATTTCTTAGTGAAAGGCAATAGAGCCATTAGAGCTTGTACACAGCGATGTCTATGGTCCAATCAATGTACAGGCTAGAGGGGGTTATGAGTACTTCGTCACTTTCATTGACGATTACTCAAGATATGGTCATACTTACCTAATGCTTAGGAAGTCAGAAGCTTTTGGCAAGTTTAAGGACTTCAAAGCTGAGGCTGAGAAGCAGTTAGGTAGGACTCTTAAAACACTTCGATTAGATCGAGGTGGTGAATATTTGGATTTAGAATTCAAAGACTTCATGTTGGAGCATGGTATTCTATCCCAACTCACAGCACCTCGAACACCACAGCAAAAATGGTGTTTCTGAAAGAAGAAATAGGATCTTGTTAGACATGGTCAGATATATGTTAAGCTACTCATCTCTTCCTCTCTCATTCTAGGGATATGTACTTCAAACAGCGACTTACCTTTTTAATGTAGTCTCATCTAAGACCACAAGCAAGACGCCACTAGAACTGTGGAATGGTAACAAACCTAGTTTGTGCCATTTCCACATTTGGGGTTGTCTTGCTCATATTCTTAGACCTAAGTCAGGAAAACTTGACTCAAGGTCTGAAGTGTGCATGTTTGTGGGCTATGCTCCAGAGACACGAGGTGGTTACTTCTATAGTCACAAGGACCAAAAGGTACTTGTTTCCACAAATGTGATCTTCCTTGAACATGGCTATATGACTAACTATAAACCTCAGAGTAAGGTAGTTTGGGAGGAACTCATAGCTGATAAAATTACATCACATCATCATCATTAAATGATAAATGAAAAACCAAGGAAACCACTATTTCTGAAATGGAAGCTCCAGTGCAACGTCGTAGTGGGAGGATTCTGAGACAACCTTTTCGCTATGAACATGAGGCACATATCATTGTTTCTTTCACAGACAAGGATGACCCGTTGACCTTTAAAGAGGCAATGGAAGATCCTGAAAAGGAAAAATGGTAAGAGGCCATTAACCAAGAAATGGAATTAATGTATTCCAATCTGTTTGGGAACTTGTAGACCCACCTGAAGATGTCAGGCCCATTGGGCGCAAATGGATCTTTAAGAATAAAAAAGGTGTAGATGGGAAAGTAGAGACTTTCAAAGCAAGGATAGTAGCCAAAAGGTTACACATAGAGAGAGAGGGCGTTGATTATGAAGTAACATTTTCTCTTGTGTCCATGCTAAAGTCCATACGCATCCTCTTATGCCACCAATGATTATGAGATATGGCAGATGGACGTCAAGACAGCTTTCCTTAATGGCTTTCTTGATGAAATTATCTATGTGGTATAACCACAAGGGTTCGTGAAGAAAGGGGATGATCATAAGATGTGTAAGCTGCTAAAATTCATTTATGGATTGAAGCAAGCATCTAGATCTTGGAACATCACCTCTGATGAGACAATTAAAACATATGGCTTCGAGCAGAATGTCGACGAAACATGTGTGAATAAATATGTCAAAGGTAAAGTGGTGGTTTTCTTAGTTCTTTACGTGGATGACATTCTTCTCATTAGAAATGATGTAGAGAACTATCAAACGTGAAGAAGTGGTTAGTTGAAAAGTTCCAAATGAAATATTTGGGCGAAGCGAGCTATATTCTAGTAATCCAAATCCTATGAGATATGAAGAACAAGCTCTTGGCACTTTCTCAAGCTAATTATACAGATAAGGTGCTTGAAAAGTTCCCTATGGAGAATTCCAAGAAAGGTCAGTTACCGAGCAAACATGGAATTAATCTTTCCAAAGAGAAATGTCCAAAGACACCTCAAGAAGAAGAGAACATGGGAAGTATCCTTATGCTTCAGCAGTTGGGAGTCTAATGTATGCTAAGTTGTGTACTAGGCTTGACATAAGCTCTACAATGGGGATTGTAAGTCGTTATTAATCAAATCTTGGTTTGGAACTCTGGATTGCAGTAAAGCATATTCTTAAGAATCTTTGAAGAACGAGAGATTATATGCTTGTATATTCAAGGGGTGACTTAAACCCTACTGGATACACTGATTCTGATTTCCAATCAAATAAAGACAGTCGTAAGTTGACGTTTCGGTCAGTGTTTACTCTTGGTGGATGAGTTGTAGTCTGGAGAAGTATCAAACAATCCAGCATTGCATATTCAACCATGGAAACTGAGTAAATAGTGGCTTGTGAAGTAGCTAAGGAAGCGATTTGGCTTGGGAAGTTCTACACTGATCTGGAAATAATTCCAGATATGAAGAAGCCATTAATCCTGTACTATGACAGCAGTGGAGTAGTAGCTAACTCTAAAGAACCTAGAAGCCACAAGAGGGGAAAGCATATAGAAAGGAAATACCATCTGGTAAGAGAAATTGTGCACCGAGGTGATGTGGCAGTTATGAAGATAACGTCGAAACAAAACTTGGAAAACCCGTTCACCAAGAGATAGGGATGGCCATGACTACAATGAGGTAGATTTCGGCAGAGGAAATGTTGATCAAAAGCAAGGAGATAGGGGTGGAGAGCGGAACCCCCCACCAAGAAAGAACCGGCTGATGAGCCAGAATGCTGGGGGCAGCCTAGGCAACCTAATGTCTTTGATTGATTGGGCGCTACCGAACAAAGGCGTAGGGATGAGGATTTGAGGGATGTTCTCAATGACAGATGAGAAAGACACGACGAGTATGCCCCGCTAGCACCGGTCGTCCCAACAATACCAGACGTTGTACAGACCCAGCTCGATGCATTGAATCAGGTCGTCCAACAGCTAGTGGGGAGGCGGACATCCCACATTGAATACAACCAGAGAAGAGGCACTCTGTTTGTACAAAGAATAGCAATGGTCGAGACCCCAAGCAAATTTAAGTTGCCGGTCTTGCCCAACTTCACCGGATTAGAAGACCCAGTATCTCATGTAAATAAATTCGAGATACAAATGGACATCCAGAAGGTGTCAGATGACGCTTGATGCAGAATCTTCCCATACACCTTGTCCGAAACTATTTTTCAAATTCCCTCCTACCAGCATAGTGTCTTAGGAAATGTTCGTGAAGGAATTTTACGGACAGTTTTATGCTGGTCGTGTACATCCTACCAAGGCTAACCAACTTGTCGAGATACGCCAGAAGGAGGGAGAAACCTTGAAGGGGTATGTCCAACGTTTTATGCGAGCCACTGCTGGGGCTAAAATAGTTGGTGATGAAGGGAAGATGATGGCACTTACTGCTGGAGTACTGCACCATTCATCCCTCTGGAACAGTTTGCGGAAGAATGGGGAAAAGAGCACCCAAGAATTTCTAGACCGGGTGGACCGGTACATCAAGCTCGAAGAGGCCATTGCCAACGAAGGGAAGGCGCCTGCAGATGACCAGGGGCCAAAAGATGATCCCACCAAAGCCGCCAGTGGGTCTGTGAAACCCAATGGCAACGATAAAAATAATGGGAAAAACTGAGGAAAAAGGGAGAACCACGATCCATCAACATCTGAGAACAAGCGCTCTAAAAGTAACAGATACGAGCCGAGGTTCACCAATTACACGGCCCTAGTTGACAACAGAGTAGAAGTGTACCGGGCCACTAACACCACTGTTCCCTTCAGGCATCCATCCCCAATCAGGAAAGATATCTCCAAGAGAGATACAACCAAGTTCTGTCGTTTTCATAACGACTATGGTCATGACACCAACGAATGCAACCAGCTTAAAGATGAGATTGAGTTCCTTATCAGACAAGGGCACCTGAGAAGATATGTACAAGCCTCTGGAGGTTCTCAAGGAGAGGCTCAAGGAGACAACGAGCTGGCACCTGTACGCCAACGCTCGCCCCCTTCACAGCCAGCTCCGATTGCTGGTACATTGCTGGCCATTTGCGGTGGCCCACACCTGGGAGGAGATAGTGGGAAGGCAAGGGAAAGGTATGCCCGAAACTTACATCACGACCAGGATATTGAAATGTTGAACGTAGAGGAGCGAACTCCCAAAAAAGCTCAAACAGAGGAAGAACCGATAACTTTCTCTGAGCTTGATGCTTAGCATGTCTGATTTCCCCATTCGGATCCTGTTGTAGATGTCCAGATCGCTAATATGATGGTTAAGCGAGTATTGGTGGATACAGGGAGCTCAGTGAACATTCTGTACAAATCCTTGCTGGAAATAATGAAGTTCTCAGTGCAAGATTTGGAACCATGCAACCAAACCATATATTATTTTTCCGGCGAAGGGCTTGCGCCAATAAGGTCGGTTAGGCTTCCAGTCACAGCAGTAACTGCACCAGCGAACAGGACATTACTCACTACTTTTATAGCAATTGATTGTCCTTATGTATATAGTGCTGTGATTGGGAGGCCTATTCTAGTCGACCTGCGAGCCGTTACTTTGGTCTGGCACCTAGCCATGAGGTTCCCAACCAACGCAGGGGTAGGATGCATGTTGGGAAACCAACGAGAAGGCGAGAAGCACGAGAATGTTACAATTCCTCGATCACCAAGGCAAAAAGGGGCGGATTGGGGGAAAAAGCCGAGAAAAGGTTGTTGTTGGTAAACGAAGCACAAGCCCAATTAGGTGAACAGGTCACCAAATAGGGTGTTGCCCAAAGTGAGGATAGGGATTTAGATCCTCACTTTGGGGATTTTGAAGAAGATGTAGGACCAGTGGAGGACCTCGAGGAGGTCCAAGTTGATGAGGCAGATCCGACCAGGGTTGTGAAAGTCGGTATAAACTTAGAGACAACAACAAAGCAAAAACTGGTAGAATTTTTGAAGGAGAACCAGGAGATATTTTCCTGGTCACACAAAGATATGATTGGGATTGACCCAGCAGTTATCAACCATGTCTTCAATATAGATAAAAAAAATTCCACCAGTACAACAAAAAAGGAGGCTGCTCGACAATGATAGATCAAAGGCGTTAAAAGAAGAAGTCGATAAGCTAAAGGAGAATGGATTCATTAGGGTAGTGTTTATCCATCTTGGGTCTCTAATCTTGTACTGGTTCCCAAGCCGAATGGAAAGTGGAGGATGTGCGTGGATTTCACAAACCTCAATAAAGTCTGCCCGAAGGATTGTTTCCCACTCCCAAGGATCGACCGGCTGGTCGATGCCACATCAGGGCATGAGATCTTGTCATTCATGGATGCATACTCTGGATACAATCAGATCAATATGCACCCACTTGATGAGGATCACACTAGCTTTCGAACTGATACGGGGCTTTACTGTTACAAAGTAATGCCTTTCGGTTTGAAAAACGCTGGTGCGACTTACCAGTGATTGGTCAACCACATGTTCAAAGAGTTGATTGGTGTGAACATGGAGGTATATGTCGATGACATGCTGGTCAAGTCTAAGAAGGCAGGAGAGCACATCGGGGACCTACGAGAATACTTCAGCGTCTTAAACAAATATCAAATGAAGCTATATCCCCTCAAGTGTTCATTCGGTGTTGGATCGAGAAATTTTTTAGGATTCATAGAAAACTCGCGAGGTATCGAAGCTAATCCTAAAAAATCAAGGCCCTGATCGAGATAAAGGCGCCTGCCAAAATTAAAGATGTTCAAAGTCTAATCGGAAGGATTGCCGCTTTGAGTAGATTCATTTCTAAATCAACGGACAAGTGTGTTCCATTTTTTAATCTACTCAGGGGCAACAAGAATTTCGATTGGACTGAAGAGTGAGAGCAGGCTTTTCAGGCGTTAAAGTCTCATATGTCGCAACCACCGATCTTATCCAAGCCGATCAAGAAAGAAACTTTGTTCATCTACTTGGCAGTCACCGAGTATCCTGCTAGTGCTGTTCTGATCAGAGAAGAGGAGCATGTTCAAAAAGCTGTGTATTATATAAGCAAGAGGCTAATATGGGCAGAGTTGCGGTATCCGCCCATTGAGAAATTAGCTTATTGCTTGATTTTGGCCTCCAGAAAGTTGCGACCATACTTCCAAGCTCACCTTATCGTGGTACTCACCGACCAGCCACTACAACAAGTTCTGCAAAAACCAGAAGCCACCAGTCGATTATTGAAATGGGCAGTCAAACTTGGGCAATTCGATATTTCCTATTTTCCACGAGCAGCTGTAAAGGGACAGGCTTTAGCAAACTTTGTTGTGGAATTCACTAGAATCCAGAATATCGAGCCGATAGAAAAGCCTGAACTCCAAAGTCAAGCTCCTTCTTGAAGTTGTTCGTAGATGGCTCTTCCAACGAGCACAATGCTGGAGCAGGTTTGATCTTAGTCACGCCTGAAGGACATCGATTCCATTGCGCAATTAGATTTGACTTCACAACATCCAATAACGAAGCCAAATACGAAGCTCTACTCGCGGGATTATGGTTAGCCAAGGACATGGATATAAAGTCACTTGAGATCTACAGTGAATCCCAGCTAGTGGTTAATCAAATTATTGGAGAATATCAAGCTCGGTGTCTTAAAATGGTTGCTTATTTGAACAAGGCAAAGGACTTATTGGCATAGTTCAAAAAATATACTCTCCAGCAAGTACCTCATGACCATAACTCGAATGCCGATGCTTTGGCCAAGTTAGCAAGCACAAAAGATGTTGACACCTTAAACATAGTACCAGTTGAGCATTTGTCCGCACCAAGCATTCAAGTAGAAGAGTCTTCCCTGGTAATTCAAGAAACAGACACATGGATGACGCCCTTCATTGAATACCTAGAGGAAGGAGTGCTGCCAGCAAACAGAAACAAAGCAAGAACCCTCTAGAGGCAGTTGGCTCGATTCATTCTGGTTGATGGAGTTTTATACAGGAGAGGATACTCGATGCCACTTTTAAGGTATGTTTCAAAGGAAAAGGCCAAGGAACTAATGCGAGAAGTCCATGGAGGTTTCTTCGGAGATCATGCTGGGGGGTAGAGTTTATCAAAGAAGATCCTAAGGCAAGGATACTTTTGGCCTACCATGAATGAGGACTCTGTGGATTTTGTTCAGAAATACGACAAGTGCCAAAGATTCTCCAACATACCACGAGCAGCCCCTAATGAGCTCAAACAGATGCAAAGCCCGTGGCCATTTGCAGTGTGGGGGATAGATTTGATCGGGTCTTTACCCACAGGAAAAGGAAATGTCAAGTATGCAGTAGTTCTTGTTGACTACTTTACAAAGTGGGTAAAGCTAAACCACTTGCAACAATAACAACCAAGAAGGTGCTAGATTTTGTAGTGAAGAACATCGTGTGTCGCTATGGGTTGCCAAGAAATATTGTCTCAGATAATGGCACACAATTTGACAGTGATCTGTTCACAGATTTTTGCGAGAGGCATGGGCTTATCAAAAGTTTTTCTTCAGTAGCTCATCTGCAAACAAATGGACAGGTTGAAGCTGTCAACAAAACCCTGAAGGATACCCTAAGGAAAAGGCTTGAAGAAGTGAAGGGGGAATGGCCAAAACAGCTACCAGAAGTCCTTTGGTCGTATAGAACGTCCCATCGAATAGCAACGGGACATACTCCATTTTCTTTAGCCTATGGATATGAAGCCATGTTGCCTGTTGAATTAGACCCACCATCACATAGAAGGTTGGCATACAATCAGAGTGTTAATAGTCAATTATTGATGGAATCTTTGGATTTGGTCGATGAAAGGTGTGAGCAAGCTCAACTCCGAGTAGCAGCTTACTAGAAAAAGGTCCCTCGGTATTTCAACTCTGAAGTACGTGAAAGAAAATTTAATGTGGGAGATTTGTTACTTAGAAGAGTTTTTCTTAACACCCGCGATCAAGTTGTCGAAGTGCTTGGACCTAACTGGGAGGGTCCGTATCAAATCGAAGAAGTCCTCCAACCAGGCACTTATAAACTTGCTCGCTTGAATGGAGATCTCATTCCTCGCTATTGGAGTGGAAAACACCTGCGCAAGTATTATCAATAAAAAAGTTTGTTTTAAAGAATTGGCTTGTATTAATTTCACTTTTTACAAGTTTATGAACAAGGGTTAAACAGTTATATGACTAGTCGCTTATAAGTGTAAGATCAATTTTTGATCACTCGTATAGACACGAATGTCCATTTATTATGAGAAATAAAGGGAACTGTGCGCAGCCAGTTATTCTTGCCAATTATTGTATTTATTACAAGTATTTGCTCATTACGTGTGTTGTTTTGCTATATTATCATTTTTATAAGTATTTATTACGAGTAGTAATGCTCGAACAGGTCTTGGTCATGGAAAGTGACCGAGGACCTTAAGCTCCTCAATCACTTGGGGGGCATATAAGGTACTAAGAAAGCAAAGCATATCAACATGCATATGTAAACACACGAGCAAAATAAGGGAAAGCATACTACAGTACTTAGGGTATTTTTCAAAATTTTGTTTAAATTTTGTCAAATCAAAACAAAGTTCTATGCTAAGTTCGGTCATGCGAACATATGTTATAATAAATTACAAATATTATAATATCAAAGTAAAATGTTTTACACCACGAGCAGTTGCTGCGCAGATGTAATTACTAATTAAAAGAAAAGATGCCCTACACAGCAAAAAATTGTCTTGACATCACGAACTGTGGTTCGTGTGTCCTAGTTACAAATCAAAATAAATAAATAAAGTTATTGAGTGGCAGGAGTAGGTGGAGGATCTTGTTGGGGTTGCTGTTCGACTGTGGTCTCAGCATCCTCTTCGATGCCTTCAATACCTGCTGCCAAAGAGATCTCATGAGATCCTTGAGCTTTCTCCTCTTCCTCCAGGTGAGCAATGCACTTAGCCAGCTCAGCCTCCTTCATATGTTCTGGCAAGTAATCAAAGTTCGCATCGGGGTTGCTTTTCCAAAATATATAAAAGCAGTTGAACGCCGCTCCCTTGAACCTCTCCAGGTTGCGAGCGTTGGTTTCTTCGAGCAATTTGATGCGCTCGTCTTGCTCAGCAGTCTCCTTTCTGCTAATCACCAAGTCGTCCTGGAGCTTGGAGGCCTCTTTTAAGTTCAGCACTGAAGCCTCCTTGTACTTTTATTTGGCCTCGGTAACTTTGACCAAAGTCTCCTGGTGCTGCTTTAGCTCCTCGCCCAGCTTAGCAATTTTGTCCTCAACCGCTCTCAGCTGCTCAGCATGTTTGGCCTCAGCCACCTTGAGTTGTTCGGCGAGTCTTTCCTCGACCGTCTTAATCTCTTCAGCATGCTTGGCAACCATCTCCTCCGAGCGACGCCAACTGGTACTCATGGTCAAAACCCCCTGCGATCAGAGGAAAAGTAAAGTTGTTAGTGTGAATAAAAGGGCAAGATAGAGAATAAAACCACAGAAAAAATGACTACTTACACTGAGTACTTTATTCAGTGCGCGGCTGATGATTTGGTTGACTTTTATGGTAGAGACGTTGTTGAAGGCTTCCTGTCTGCGCCGGTGTCTCGATAGTTTCTTCAGCCTATCATTGGCTGAGTTGTAAGCTATGTTCAGGATAGCCTCGGCCTGAGTTTTTCCTGACTAAGCAGGAGGACTTAGGTTGCGAGGAGCTGGAAGAGTCTGGTCGACGGGAGCTGTAGAATTCGGGTCGACAGAAGCTGGAGGAGTCAGGTCGATAGGAGCTGGAGGAGGAGTCGTGTCTCTAGAAGGTGTTGGTGCAGGAGGATTCTCAGTCCGTGCCATTTTCTTAGAAGGATCACTACTGCTTTCCCGAGGTGTCGCCTGCTCACAGGAGCCGTGGCATTGGGGTTGTTGTACAAGTTGAACGCTTCACTGGAAGGCATGACTGCAGGATGGAAACAAATGATTAGACAATATAAACTAAGTTACTTAAAAAAGCAAGGAAATAATTGCAAGAAAAATTCTAAGTGGTATACTAGAGCTATTATTACTAGTCGATACAGTATTTATGGTAATACTGCTACACTCACTCTCTGCCTCGAAGAAGTCTAAATTTAAACTATTGATCGCATATTTAAAGTTGCCATCCCCGTCGAATAAATGACAGGGAATGGGAAAATTTTCCAAAAGTGAGAATTCACTATCGTTCTCATCAGAAGACTCGAGTATGGGCTCGGGGTATTCTGGAAGTTTCTGCTTGCCCTTCCCATGTTGGGTCGGAGCAGCAACAGCTCATGGGATGCTGGAGGGTTGCCCGGCTTCTCAGGGGCTATGACACATCGAGGATCTCTCCTCCAGTAGCACTCCCTGCTGTAGACTCCCTCACTTCCTGGTGAGGTGCCAGAAGGCCGACCAACCTTAAGTTGCTTTCAGTAACCAGCTCTTTAACGCTCTTCTCGATGTTCGTCATTCTGGCCAAGGTTGCTGCCGTTATCTCCATCTCTGGAGTAAGGTCTGGTCGATACCATGGACCTAAACAACACCAAAGTTCTAAAGACGATATAGAAAAGCTAGAAGAAATTAAACGACCAGTGATTAAAAGATTTACCTCCTCGGGTGAAGGCCAAGTTATCAGCGACCAGGTCCGTTGTAAGAAAGTAATCTTGGAAGTACTTACCTACATTGGATTTGTAGGTGATGTCACTCAAGAAGGTACGAGCGGACTCTTGGTGGTAGAAGTGGAAGAACCCCGTGTTGTTGTGGTTGGGGTTGGACTTGAGATAGAACAGGTAGTTGATCTCATGTGGTGTAGGTACAGGCCACTTCTTATGATTATAAAGGATATAGAGTGCAAATAGTACTCTATATCCGTTGGGAGTAATTTGAAAGGGGGAGACCTCAAAATAATTGGCCACCCCCTGAAAAAATTGGCCACCCCCTGAAAAAATTTGTGCAAAGGCAAAATAGCCAATGCCTCGATATGGTACCGCGACCAGGCGCTGAAGGCACCCCCAGGCATGTTTGCCCTCTGGTCGGGTGAAGGTTTGATTAGGGTTATCCCAGGAAGACCGTACTTTTTAAGATATTTGTTCACCATCCTAGCTGATATGATGCTAGGAGGCGCTACGTACCATTCGACCTCTGGCCTAAAGCCGTCGCGAGGTCGGGTTGTAGGTTGGATTTCTGCGGGTGCAATATTTACAGGCTGGGGATTTGTAGAAAGGTCCTTGGTGAGAGGGGCAGGCTGGTTAGAAGGAGGGTTGGCTATTTTCTTCTTTCTACGAGCAGTATACTTCACGTGACCCATGTTCGGTTGACTGGTCGTAGGTCTAGTCGCTGTGTTTTGCTGAGAAAATAGGACTTTCGGAAACAACAGTGACGGTTGTTCTTGATCCTCGAATAGTAGCGCAAATAGATCATCGCCGATTGACCTCTCACCTCCCCAAGGACCATGAATGAATATCTGGGAACAGAAAATGGGAGATGAGAATCTACGGCCAACAGATAGAAGAAGTGAAAACGTTGGGATAACTTTGCTCGCGTATAAAAGTTAAGCTTTTATACGACCAGTAGCATTCTAACGTAAACACTAAAAACATGTGAACAGTTTGAAAAACAGATTAAAAGCGGAAGTGAAAAGTTTTTTTAGGGAAACATTTTTACTCCGAAAATAGACGAGAAAAAGCCAGATTTTTCCGAAAGCATAAAAATCGAATTTTTACTTCAATTTTGGACCCTAAATCCGTATTCCTACTTCCCACGCCAATTTCTAAGCCTCACTTAGTGTTTTTGCTAATTAAAACTTGTGTACCCTAATTTCAGCACGAGTCTTTCACTCAGCTCAGGTACAGCTGGCAAATAAATACATGGAAGAAATAGCCAAGGAAATCATATATTATCCACATGGACAACACGATTTTCACGATGGTTATACGAGCTAGGAATGCATAAGTTGCGAAGCGTGAGCTTATGATATTCATACGGCACGACCTCCACAGTACGAGCTCGGAGACATATCCAGTTCGTGGTAACTCGAGCATATGGCGAATCCGCGGATCCCCAAAGGCCCGAGTATTTTATACGATCATTTATGGCCAGTCTGTAATATTTAATATCCCTGATATTAGGAGACCATTTATTTCATGATCAGATCATATCCTAGTATAAATGGGAATATTTCATATTAAATGTAATAAATATGTAAATCCGCGATTGACTCACGCGGTTACCCAAATCTGTCCAAGGAATTTCTCTATAAATGTTGAGAATATTGGATAGGAAGAGAGAGGATTATACTGTAATACTGAAACTTTGCCAAAATAGATAGAGGAAAACAATAATAATATAGACTCATGGACTAGGTGGATTTTAACCACTGAACAACGTAAAAAGATCGGTGTTCTTGAGAGTTAATTTCTTATTTCGGTTTATTATCAAGCACTAATTCAACCTTGTTATTTTCTTAATTCACTGTTAGCGAAAAACTGTGCCAACAGTTTAGTGCTTTCATTGAGAGGAGAGATTAGTGCTTTCACCAAAATCCCAATAAAAAATCTCATCATGGTGGTCACTCGCTCAATGCACGACAATGAGATGGAACAACATGGTGGGCAGGGGGCCCATCATACCGCTGTTTCAAATGAGCATGGCCCTGAAGTTCAGCAACGACCGGGAAAGCAATCGGTGGGCCACGGTGATACTGGGAGTTTGGCATCATTGCCACCGAATCCAAACCTAGACTACTCGACTGCAGTTGAGTTGGAAAACATGCGGTTAAGAGGCCATCTTGCTAAGGAAAACAGGCAAATTGAGGAAGTTTTGGCTCGGTTACCCCCTCTTGCAACCGATGCTAATGTCAAAAAAAGGCAAAGTGGTCTCATAAGTCCCACAAAAATAGTCAATCCAAACCAAGTCGGTCAGTCAGAATTGCCACCCCAAGCTCTGTGCCTACAACGCAAGACCGCCAAAATGCTAAACCTAGTGGCCCTCGGAGAGGACATCAGCAAGTCAGTCGGTTAATTAGGACCGCAACCCCAAGTTTGGTACCTCCTTCCCCAGCGCCTCGAGGTACCCATGGCAATCCACGGGGAAGAGCTGGAACAGGCTCATAGAGACAAAATGTTCCAGCCAACCCTCCTGCGTCACGATCGGATTGCCAGGCGCAGAGAGCTAGAAATGATGGGGAGGAACAACCGCGGGCTAATTTAGTTCTCCCTGATGGGACAAGAATTTCCTTGCCAGTTAGGCATCCCCCATCACCCATAAGACATCCGACACTGCCTCATTCTGCGCGGGACATTCCTGCTTATGGAGACAGCAGGAGAAATCCTCCTCCGTCTACCCATACCTATGTCCCACAAACACGTGTCGATAATCCAAATCCTCGGCCTCAACCTCGAGAAGTAAGCTTCACAAATGGAATTTATTGGACTGAAAGTCATCAAAGTGGTAGGTACGAGGGCGATCTGAGAAACCATCTAAGTTCGGCACAGAGTCCTCGATACGATACACAGCCTGATCTGCGAGATCACCTGAATTCACAGAGAAGAAATTCAGCCCGAAATGAAGGAGTCAGTTACACTCGTCAAGGGGGAGGTCCTTCCAAAGTACATGATAACAAGAATGTCCCACAAAACCAAGCCCGAACTTGGAAGGACAACAACCCGCCGAACGCGTACGATAGGACGGGAGCTGTTGAGCAGCCGCATAATAACGCAAGAAGCAGGGACCAAACCCTCGAAAGGCTAGCCCAGATGGAGGAGCTAATGAAGAAGCTTTTATCGTAAAAAGAGAAAGATGAGTGTAACTCAAAGGATGAGCTCGAGCTTTTCTCCCTGAATATTGCAACGATTGCATATCCAGTGGGTTTCAGGATGCCATATTTGTCAAAGTTTGACGGAGATGGGGATCTATCTTGTTGGAGGAGACATGTGGCAAGAGCTACAGAGGAAAGGAGTTAATACCGTGGACGATTTCTTGAAACAAGCCCAAAGGTGGGTTAACCTGGAAGAGGCGCGAGCTTCCATCGTAAGAACCAGCCAAGTCCATGTCCAGCCCGTTAGAACGGTAACGGATGTTGCAGCTACGGCTCAAACCGTTGCCCAGAATAACTAAGGGGGAAATAATAATAGAAAGGGAAATGGTGAGGGCGACCAGAGCAGAACAAAGAAAAACAAGTTCGTGGAGAAATTTAAACCGGTCTACACAACATATACCAATCTAACGGATACTAGAGAACGCATCTTCTTAGCTAATTCTACTTGCCTTCCATGGAAGAAGTCAAAACCGCTAAAAAACCAAAGAGCGAAGAGAGATCCTTCGAAGTTTTTCCGATTCCACAATGATATCGGTCATAATACTGATGACTGTAGACAGCTAAATGATGAGATCAAGACTCTTATCAGAGCAGGACCTTTGGCACAATATGCCCAGAATCGAGCGACTCCTAGTTAGCCCGCTGGACAAAACCCTCTGTCAGCTCCTGAAGCTTCAATGAATCAAGCCGGAGCTCGGATGAATCAGGACAATCCTCCTTCGATAACAGGAGGAGATATAGCCACTATTTCGGGAGGACCTCATCTGGCAAGTACGAGCAGAGGTGCCCAGAAGAGGTATATCAACGAACTGAAGTCCCATAATGGAGTGGAGTTCATCCCGGAACAACAGTTATCAAAGCAGCAGTGATTGGAAAACAACCAATCATTTTTATGGAGGAAGATGCTAGCCATGTCCAGTTCCCACATAATGATCCACTGGTCATAATAGTTCAGCTTGTCAACCGAAGAGTTCGCAGGACGCTAGTAGACAACAGAATTTCTGTGAATCTACTTTTTAGGTCCACCTTAGAAAAAATGGGATTGTCTGTAACCGAGATGAAGGCAACCTCAATGATTCTATATGGTCTTTCTAGTGAAGGGTCAGCTGCCATCGGAACGATCAAATTGGTGGTAACATTGGGTGAAGGTTCACGAACTGTCTCCAAGTTGCTTGAGTTCGTGGTCATCAATTGTCCAGGCGCGTACAATGCGATTTTGGGCCGACCTTCGTTGATGGCATTTGAAGCCATAACCTCTATCTGCCACCTAGCAATAAAATTCCCCTCATTTGCGGGAATATGCACTGTCAAAGGCGATCAGCTCACTGCCAGGGAATGCTATAGCATTTCTATGAAGGGAAAAATACAACCTGGGTAGCAAGCAATGACCATAAGTGACGGAGGTGAGGAGTCCCAAGAAGTGGAAGTTGCCTGTGAGACAAAAGAACCTCAAGAAACAAAGGATAGTGACGTCGCCCCAAGTGATGATATCGACCCACGAATGGGGGAGGACAGATCAGAGCTCCAAGCGATTGAGGAGCTCGAGGAAGTAAACATAGATCCCAAAGACGCTTCAAGAGTCATTAAGATTGGGAAAAATCTTGATGATGATAGGAAAAATGAGCTAGTTATATTTTACAAGGGAATCTAGATGTTTTCGTTTGATCCCATTAAGATATGGTGGGAATAAGCCCGAGTGTGATCATGCACGCTCTAAACTTGGACAAAAGCATACCTGCGAAATCCCAGTAACAAAGACGTTTAGGAACAGTCTGAGCTGAAGCACTGGAGGAAGAAGAGGCCCAGCTATTAAAGTGTGGGTTTATTCGTGAAGGAAAATAATCGATCTGGGTCACGAATCCTGTTCTGGTCCCAAAGCCAAATGGAAAGTGGAGGATCTGCATCCATTTCTCCGACCTAAACAAATCTTCTCCTAAAGATTGTTTTCCACTACCGAGGATTGATCAGTTGGTAGATGCCACCGCAGGACACATGCTCATGTCCTAGCTTTATGACTCCAACTAATGTATATTCTGGATATAACCAGATCGCAATGAATCCTGCTGACCAAGAGCATACTAGCTTTATGAAGAATGCCGAAGCTACCTACTAACGGTTAGTTAACAGAATGTTCATTGGTCAGATTAGGAAAAATATGGAAGTGTATGTCGATGATATGCTAATTAAATCCAAGACTGCCGATAACCATGTATCTGATCTAAATGAATGTTTTGAGATCAAGAGGAGGTATAACATGAGGCTGAATCCCCAGAAATGTACTTTCGAAGTAACGTCGGGAAAATTTATGGGATTCATAGTCAATACAAGGGGGATAGAGGCGAACCCAGATAAAATCAGATCATTATTGGAAATGCCTTCGCCTAGCTTGCGTAAAGAAGTTCAGAGCATGACTGGAAAGGTGGCAGCTCTGAACCGATTTATTTCAAAATCCACTCACAAGTGATTGCCGTTCTACAACTGCTCAGAGGAAATAAGAAATTTCAATGGACTGAGTGCGAGCAGGCATTCCTCGACCTAAAAACGCACTTGGCCAAGCCCCCAGTATTGTCTAAGCCTATGTCTGGAGAACCCCTGTTCCTTTATTTGGCTGTAACAGAAAATGCAGTCAGTGCCGTGTTAGTTCAGGAAGAAGATCGCACTCAAAAACTGGTGTATTATATAAGTAAGAGACTTCTCGGAGCTGAATCATGGTATCCACTGATAGAAAAGATAGCGTTCTGCCTAATATTAGCTTCCAGGAAGCTCAGACCATATTTCCAGTCCCATTCAATCCACGTCATGACCGACCAACCTCTAAGGAAGGAATTGCAAACCTGAAACATCGAAATGTTTTTTAAAATGGGCAGTTGAACTCCAGTTCGAGATACTGTATGTACCACGGACCTTGATCAAAAGCCAGGCCCTTGCTGATTTTGTGGCTGAATGCCGGATTTCAAGAGGAGCTTTTGAAGGAACCGGTGCAGGAGTTGTGGAAAATATTTGTAGACGGCTCATCAAACGAGAATAGATCCGGAGCTAAGATCATATTGATCTCTCTAGAAGGGCATTGATTCCATACAGCTCTGAGATTCGGATTCGAAGCATCTAACAACAAAGCCAAATATGAGGCCTTGCAAGCCGGACTTAGAGTGGCAAAGGAGCTGAAAGCAAAGGCCGTCCAGTGCTATAGCGATTCCTCGCTCATGGTCAATTAGGTGTTGGGGGAGTATCAAGCTCGTAGTACCAAGACGATGGCTTACCTGGCTAAGGTGAAGGGGGAGCTATCAAATTTTGAGTACAGTACTGTTGAACAGATACCTCGTGAGCAGAACTCTAATGCTGACGCTTTGGCAAGGCTTGCCACCACCAAGGAAGCTGAGACTTTGAATGTAGTACCAGTGGAATTCTTTGAGAGTCTGAGCATGACAGAAAAAATGGTAGAGGTCGAGATGATCGGCACGAGGCCAACCTGGATGACCGCCATAGTGTAATACCTTACAACAGGAAGGCTACCTGAGGAAAGAAAGGACGCGAGAAAAATACTCTATCAAGCTCCAAGGTATGTGATAGTAGATGGTACATTATACTGACGTGGTCATTCACTGCCTCTCCTATGGTGTGTTCTGCCTTAGGAGGCTAAAACCATTCTGCAAGAGGTGCATGAAGGCTTTTGTGGAGATCATGCTGGGGGGAAAAACCTAGCCTTAAAAATATTAAGGCAGGGCTATTTTTGGCCCACTTTAATGAAAGATTCCATCTCCCATGTTCAGAAATGCGACAAATGCCAGCGCTTCGCCATAGTCGCCCGAGCTATTCCAGTCGAGCTAACAATGATCTCATCCCCGTGGCCATTTGCAGTTTGGGAATTGACCTAATAGGATCCTTACCTATGGGAAAGGGAGGAGTTTGTTACGCGGTGGTGGAAATCGATTATTTCACGAAGTGGGCAGAGGCCGAGCCTTTGGCAACCATCACTTCAAAGAGAGTCCTAGACTTTGTGGTGAAGAACATTGTATGTCGATTGGGCTTCCTAAAAAGATCGTGTCAGATAATGGGACCCAGTTCGGCAGTGATCTCTTCACTGACTTTTGTGAAAAGTACGACATTATTAAGAGTTTTTCTTCGGTAGCATATCCACAGGCCAATGGACAGGTCGAGGCTGTGAATAAGACCCTAAAGGCGAGCCTTAAAAAAAGGTTAGATGAGGCCAAAGGAGTCTGGCCTGAGCAGCTCCTGCAAGTACTTTGGGCATACCGAACTTCCCACAGGACCTCCACAGGACACACTCCTTTCTCCTTGACCTTTGGAAGCAAGGTCGTCCCTCCCGTTGAAGCTATGGTATCCACGCACAGACTAAGGACATTCAGCCAGGAGCAGAATGATAACCTACTTAATCCATCTCTCGACCTGATTGATGAGAAACGAGAGGATTCACAGTTACAGCTCATTACTTTTATTCTAAGGTCAAGAGACGTAGTTTTGGATTGGGCGACCTAGTTCTTCGAAGGGTCTTTTTGGCTAACAAGGATCCCAAGGACGGCATTTTAGGCCCGAACTAGGAAGGACCATATCAGATCGTGGAAGTTTTGCATGCGGGAACTTTCAAGTTATCTCGGCTTAGTGGAGAAACAGTCCCACTGACCTGGAACGTCGTGCACTTCAAAAAGTATTATCAATAATACAGTCATCCATGTAAGGCTTAAATATAAAAGACACTTAGTTAAATAACAAATGGATTATTAAATGATTTTTCTTGTTGAAATGGTTTTAAATAATTTTTCTTTATAAGGTTGTATTAGCTCGTGTGTGGATGTTTGTAAAAGCAACCAAGAAATTCTCTACATTCTGGTTACTTGGGGGGGGGGGGGGGGCATATAACCCGAAGTGGATCAGAATAAGATCGCTAGATGAGAAATCATTTAAAATCCTAGACACAACCAGGTACAAAACTATCCTAGATACAACCAGGTCAGATACTTAGAAGCTTGGAAAATTGATTATTCGACGGCTTTTTAAGAGCTCGAGATGTTAATAAACCTAGCACGAACTAAGTTTAAATCACTTAAAACCCTGGATATAACCAGGTCCAAAACTTAGAAGTCAGCAAAATTGAATATTCGATGGCTTTTCTAAGAGCTCAAGATGTCAATAAACCTAACACGAACTAAGTTTAAAATATTTAAAATCCCAGATATAATTGGGTCCAAGGACTGATTCTTAATAGGTTTGATATAAATCAACACATTAAGTTTGGACATAACCGAGCTTAAAATATCTATCCTGATCTAAAAATCGATTCCTAAAATCTCGAATGTACAAGTCTAAGAAGTCATAAACATGAGAGATAATCAAGGAAAAGACAAATAGAATAAAAGTTAGATATATAAATTGAAATTAAATTTGTCCTGAGGAGAAAAACCTCGAACTAAGCCCAAGGGCAATTGTTTACAAACAAATATAAAAAAAAACAAAAAGACTCATTGAGCCCTTCCAGGATGCTCTAAGGACCTGACCTCCCCGCCTTCGTGCTCGCCCGCTGTAGAAGCATCCCCCATTTCCGATGGCTCTTGCAAGATTTGGGCCTTGAATTTTTCAAGGTATGGATCCCACAATGCGGGAGCCATGAAAAAAAAGTTTCCATCCTCGTTAAAAGCCCAGCAATGGTACAACATACCTTCCATGGAGCACAGTGAGGCCGCCTTCTCTTCTTTAACTGCAGCCTCAACCTCTAGCTGCTTTGCTTTGGCCTCAGCAACCTCAGCCTGGAGCTGAGCAATTTGGGCCTGGAGAGCAGTCAAGGCAATCTTTGCGGCTTGCTCGCTTTCCTGAGATGAGGCAAGGGCAAACTTGGCATCGTACTCGCTCTTTTGTGCAGCTGAAAAGGCAGCTTTGGCAGCTTGCTCGCCTTGTTGAGCAGCAGTCTTAGCGGCATTGAGTTCGGCCTGGAGCTCATCATTTCTAGCCCTAGCTCGGGCAATGCTACGCTACTGAGCCAAGGCAGACTACAAAATAACAAGGCAAGTTAGATGTACCCTTTGGCAAAATAAAGAGAAAAATGTCACTAAGGAATGATATCTTACTATGAGGGTCATCGCCAAGGCTGACTCCAGGACGTTCTCTAGGCTCCACTCCTCGATCATCCTCAAGTCCCTCAAGCTGGCTCTGTAAGCGTGCCCCACCATGTGGCTCATCATCTCGTAGAGGATTCCTCGAAAAGCTTCGGGGATCTTCTCCAGATCTTGGGGATCAACTGGTATGCGGACAATAGCAGCTGGGGCAGGAGGAGCTTGGGGATCAGCTTGTATTACCCGATCCTGAGAAGACGCAAACCGAGGTAAAGGGGGAGGATGAGGAATCCTCTTCTCAGTGACAGTAGACACTAGAGCTGTCCAGCTTGTGCCTTTCCCCTTAGCAGGGGATTTTGAGGTATTTCCTACCGCATGGGGGGTTTTCTTTGTATATCGAGGCCTCTTCACAACAGGGCCCGAGCCAAATTTCCCGCCCTGGAAAGTCGTACGGAGGTCAGGAGCTCTTGGTTGTTTCATCTCGTCGCCTGAAAAGAACAAAAAGGGGATTAGTTCACAAGTAAAGTAAAAAACATACACAAAGGAAATAAATAAAGATCCTACCCTCCAGGCTGGGGGAGGAGTCTATTATCACGACCTCCGGCCTTGGGACTACTGGAGGAGAAGGAGAATCTAAGTCTAATATTTCTTGGACCCTAGGAGGTTTGGGCTCAGGTTCTACCTCGGGGCTAGACTCGTCTACATACTGCCTAAATCCAGGGGCAAAGGCGCCTTGGAGCAAAGAAGGTCATGACCTACAATTGGTCTCATACTCCTAAAAAATGGCGGACCTAAAATTTAAGGTGTTATCTACAACAATGGTGCCCTTAGGGTAACTAGTATCATGGCGCAACACTAAGTGATCCACACACTGGAGCAGGGTGACATTACAGTCTGGATTGTTAGGGTGGCGATGGACGAGCTAATTTCGGTTAAATCTAACTAACCTAAAATTGGCAACAACCCTATCTAGTTCCCTATAAGGGTATGGGTTACCTTGCTGCCCCTGACGATGCTCGTTCTAAATCAGGTTCCCGAGCAACCTTAGGAACTCGCTTCTTCCGCACAAGAGGTACCTCGTCCTCTTCTTGCTCCTCACCTTCGATGGCTGGTGAGTCCTCTTCTTGAGAAGGCGAGAGCTCGGGGATTACCGGAAGGGTATCCTGGGTCCCTCTTAAGGCCAACATCTGGCCTTTTCCAATCAACTTACACACCAGCATCATGGCGTCCTTCACGAGCTGGAGGTAATCCTTCTTGCTAGGTGGGAGCCCATAAAATGTTTCATACTGACCCCCGAGGGTCACTGACTACCCCATCCTCACGAATATGGCTGCACAAAAAATAAACTCAATTAGCACAGGCCCAAGGAAGATTTAGAAAGATTTCGAATAAAAGGTGGTGAACTGTGAAAATTGCATACCCTATTTATACGTAAATGGCATAGATCAATTTTTGCCATCCGATTTGGTCAGTAAAAAATCCAAGGGCTATGTTTCAAAAGACAAAATGGCAGCAAAAGGGTGACAATATAATTATTGCAGTCCTCGAAACCCGAAGAGATGCCAATTATAGTGTTCCACGTGTCCAGTACTCGAGTAGTGGGCAGGCATGGTTTATTGCAATGGAAATCCAAAAGTCCCTACTGTGTAGGTCAGAAGGTGACGTCATGAACCACGAGCAGGGACTTGGGGGGCAAATGTGTACCCTAATTTCACCACGAGTCTTTCACTCAGCTTGGGTATAGCTGGCAAATAAATACATGGAAGAAATAGTCAAGGAATCCATATATTATCCACGTGGACAGCACGATTTTTACGATGGTTATACAAGCTAGGAATTCATAAGTTGCGAAGCGCAAGCTTATGATATTCATATGGCACGGCCTCCACAGTACGAGCTCGGAGACATATCCAGTTTGTGGTAACTTGAGCATATGACGAATCCACGGATCCCCAAAGGCCCGAGTATTTTATACGATCACTTATGGCCAGTCTGTAATATTTAATGTCCCAGATATTAGGAGACCATTTATTTCATGATCAGATCATATCCTAGTATAAATGGAAATATTTCATACTAAATGTAATAAATATGTAAATCCATGATTGACTCACGCGGTTACCCAAACCTGTCCAAGGAATTTCTCTATAAATACTGAGAATATTGGATAGGAAGAGGGAGGATTATTCTGTAATACTGCAACTCTTCCAAAATAGAGAGAGGAAAACAATAATAATATAGACTCGTGGACTAGGTGGATTTTAACCACTGAACCACGTAAAAAGATATGTATTCTTGAGATTTAATTTCTTATTTTGGTTTATTATCAAGCACTAATTCAACATTGTTATTTTCTTAATTCACTGTTGGGGAAAAACCGCGTCAACAAAACTCCTATCCTATCATGTTACTACCTACGAGCCTGATTACCTCGAATTTTTTTTTCCTCAAGAACATTAAAAAACTCAAAGCCCGAATATCAGAAAACTTGAGAAATAAATGTTGCATGGTATATCAAAGACAAAGAAGATCAAGAAACTTACTTGAATGGAAGATTGGAGCGAAGTCACGAGCGTTGATGCTTGGGGCTGGACGGACACATCTTGGATCACCAATTTTTTCTAAGTTTTTCTTGCTTTGTTCTTCTAAGTTCTTGAGAAAAAAAAGTGTGGTAAAAGGTAAAAAATGAGAAGAGTGGGATATTTATACTGATCGTGGCACAATTAAAAATGTAATGATGGGGGTGAGTTTTCGATACGTGGGGAATCGTGTTAGCCGTCAAAACTCTTTGGGAAACTGCAACGTCCATAATTAGTTACTTTTTCAAAAAGGCACTGACAGATGTGACAGGTCAGGCAGAAGGTCGATCGATTAAGTTTATTATATGCTGGTCGCAGTAAAATAAAATTTGGGGAGGGGGGGGAATGTTTACCCAAAAAAAGACTACCTGATGACGTGGCAGAATTAACCTACACGTGGGATACACGTGACTATTTAAGTGAGTATGATTTGCTCGACCATCGACCAGAAGAGAATCCATTTAGCATATATCATATTTTATGGGCGACTAGTCTGGTCGCAACATTTCATTTATTTTCTTCAGATATGTTTTTTTGCATTGATGTAATAATTGCAATTTCATTTATTATTTAGATACGCCTGTATTAAATGTAATTAAGGCCCATCGGCCCTTGTAAAACTCCTTGAGCCTATAAATAAGAATCAAAGGGCTCAAGAGAGGGGGCTTTTTCTTTGAACTTTCTAAACTTGAGAATTCTAAGAGAGAATCAGAGTGTTTTTATCCGCCGTACTTGTATTCATCCTAAAACTCGTGAACCCTAGTTCATTGATCACAGTTCTTGGGATATTACATCAATAAGAACACTAAGTGGGCGTAGGTCATTACCATTTACTAGGGCCGAACCACTATAAATATTTTTGTGTCGTTTATCTTTTTGTCTTGATTTCATCTCATTTCTATCGTTTTACTTGACTCCGTGTCGTTGACCAATTCAAGGGTTGACAATATCATATATAATGAATAAAATAGTCAGCAACATATTTAAGTAATGAATCTTTAATGAATGGTTGCTAGTACGGTTTACTAAGCATATGGGATGCAAGTAATCTAGATTCGGATTACTAATATGGATAGACATCTTGGTAAAGGTGTTATATATAATAATGATTATATATGACAGGACCGATATGAATTAACTATCTTTATAAACTTAGCGTTTTCCATAAAGATTTAATCCATATCATAATAGATGATCATTTGTACATCACTCTAAATCCTGAGTAATCATGAACTCCTCTTTATGTCTATTGGATCTTTTGATTCATTTGTTAAGTTCTCTTGATATAATGAGGCTAGTGACTTTTATTTTTGAGATTCAATAACATGAACGGTTGGGAACATGTGATCGTGAAAATATGTATATACGCAAGTGCACGCAATTGATTCAAGTAATATATGATAAGTAGAGTATCGTCCCACAAAGACTATTTTCCAAGTACCACTAATTGTTCTTTAAATTTCTATTTGGCAACTAAAATTTTGATTTTTTGAATTTAATTTTAAAATTAAAAATAACTTTAAACAAACACAACTAATTAAAAGATTTATATCACTATTAAAAAGACCTCGGGTGTTAATTTCATCAACTTTTCATTCTACTAATTTTATTAATCAATTCTAGATTTCTTTCTTCCTATTCTAATAACA
The DNA here is from genome assembly GCF_963169125.1 of Humulus lupulus. Classification (NCBI taxonomy): domain Eukaryota; kingdom Viridiplantae; phylum Streptophyta; class Magnoliopsida; order Rosales; family Cannabaceae; genus Humulus; species Humulus lupulus. The sequence continues at coordinate 93,195,025 of NC_084793.1, forward strand.
GGTGTGAATGTGGGATAATTTCCCAAGAAGAATTTATTGTAGAGATCCCCATCGAAGGGTCATATGCTTAGCCATTCGTAAGCTGTCTCACAAGCCGTCACGACGAAGGATGAAATAGCCTCGCTATATGAGAATCAAGGGTACGCAGATGCCATGACACCCCTGGCTTGCATAACGAAATTGAAGCCACAGGGGCGGCTATGTTCGGGGTCATGGACGTAGTCCCTAACCTAAGAGAGGTCGTCCGTTAGTTGGTCCACTAGGAGGAAGGCCTTGTATATGGAGGCGTCAAGCTATGTGGAACGATGCCTTCCTATATGCCCCCAAGTGAGGCCACTGCTATGAAAGGCCCCGCTATGCGAGGTCTAACCCGCCTACGGGGCCGAGACGCGGGCAAGACTCGATGCGCGAGGGGCCAAGACGCGGGCATGGCTTGCTACGCGAGGGACCGAGACGCTGGAAAGCCGAGGCACAAGGGAGACTCGATGCACGAGGGGCCGAGACACGGGCATGGCTTGCTGCGCGAGAGACCGAGACGTTGGGATGGCATGTTGCGCGAGGAGCTGAGACGCTGGGATGGCTTGCTATGCGAGGGGCCGAGACGCGCGGGGGTGCCTTGCTGCACAAGGGACCAAGGCACGGGAGTGGCTCGCTGCGAGAGGGGCCGAGACGGGCAAGGGTGGCTTGCTTTGGAGACCTCCACAAGGTTCTCCATGAATCACGCATTGGGGTCTTTGGATGAAGGCACCCTTGAGGGCCTGTAACACCCTGGATAGCCAAGACCGTTACACTGTGTGTTTATAAAGTGCCAGACTTGCTAATCAAGTCAATTGATTGAAAGCGTGTCATCGAAAATGTAAAGGAACTAGGGTTTAAAATGTTTTGGTCTCAAAAGCCACATTTTCATTAAGAATCATTATTTGTTTACACGGGATCCCAAAAATACAAGTTTAAAGATCGTTTACAAAAGTTATAAGGTTCAGATACAATAACCAGCCATACTAAGGCAAAACAAGCAGTTAGGTAATCCCTGTCCTGATCCTCTCCTCGACCATGGTGATCGAACAGCTGGCTATGTACATTCAACCCTGCAGCCCTCCATCTCAGGATTGGTCCAATCTGCCCTTGCCTTTACCTGCACCACGTAGCACCCGTGAGCCAAGGCCCGGCAAGAAAACACAACAGCAGAGCATAAGCAATCAACAGACAAATCCATAACTCACATTGCATCACAAGTTCTCAATCACATAATCATTCTGTATAACCAAGTATTCAACATACTAAGCATATCAATTCATATCACATATCACTGCACAAATGATAACTAGGGCTAGCGCTCACAGGCTGCTCCCTCTGTTATCCCACTGACTCTGGCCCGCTTAAGCCGAGCTCAGTGAATATTAAGCTGTCCTCGGCTACCAGTGGCCAAGCCGCGCCCTATGCGCAAATATTATGTACGGCACTCTTAGGCCGCTTTTACATGTCCCATGGAATAATACCATCATTGACATGATACAAATCTCAGGAGCACTTAGTCCCATCACAAACATATAATCGGGTGCAGTTTTCTTACCTTTCAATTCACTAGCTTTGATCCCTCGACTCCTTGAGCACGATCCCCCTCGAGCCCTAGCGCTCACCTAAACACAATCATGGGAAAAAGTTATCGTCAATCCTCAAGTCCAAAACCCAGCCCCGGGGCCGATCCCGAGCCCCCGGGAAGTCCTAGTTCCACCAAACAAGGAGATGGAATCAAACCCCAAACCCTAGGTCAAAAGCCCTTGCAAACAACCCTAAAATCCCCTTCAGAAGGCAGGGTAGCGCTACAACGCTCATGGGAGGGCGCTACAGCGCTACAAACAGAAGCAAAACCCCATCAGCAAGCTTGGCCTAGCGCTACAGCGCCCAAAGGCTAGCGCTAGTCACAGACAGGCCAACACCAAATTTCTCTTCCTACGATTTCCTCGAACCAAACTCAACCAAAACTTCCCCAAACCTTTGCCAACCTCAAAAAAAAACCTTATAAACATACTCCACTCATCCCGAGCATCCCAAAAACTCAAAACCCAACTACATGCATCTCCAATCCCAAAATTCTCCATAGCTGTCCCTAAGCTCAGAAACTCAGTAAAACCAGTCAAAACATCAAGGTTAGAGGCTTAGAATTCATACCTTTAATGGAGCTTCGACCTCAAGACAACCTTTACACCTCCTTAGCTTGCTCTTCCTTAACCTTTGCCCTGAATTTCCCAAAGTCCCCATCAAACCCAGCTTACACACCACAGTTCAAAAACCAAAACCAGCAACTAAAGAATTTACAGAACCTTACCTCAAGTGATGGCCTAACCTTGCTAAACCCTTGCCAAATCTTCAAGCTCAGCTCAGAAACCTTGTAGCTTAATTGACCTAGCTCTCCTCTGAGTTTTACTCCAAAAAGAATGAAGAACAGTGGTGATAAAAGCACAAACCGACTCAGGGAAAACTACTCTGTTTTTCCTTCCTTTCCTTTTTCTTTCTTTTCCTTCTCTCTTAGACTTCTACACTTTTCTACAATCTCCACTAACATAAAGCCTTGGTAAAACTTAACTCCTGTAAGCCAAGTGACTATTATGCCCACCCTATTAAGTCTAACCCTTTAATCCACTTAGGGCATTTTAGTCATTTTACCCAATTCCCGCTAACTCCTCGAGTGTCTCTAATATTTCCCGCTTAACTCCTGATTCCAAATTAATCATAAACAATATTCCTCAATATCAAAATAGACCCCAGTACATTTACTAAATTCCCATTTATACCCCTAAGCTCACCCCGAGCCGGGTATAAATCCCCGCCATGACTTTTCCGCTACTTTGCTCACTAGGATCGTCTCGAGTCACAGATCACAGATATATCCACATAATAATGTGGTCTCGACAATTATCACATATATCAAGCAGTTATGCCCATAATGGCCAAAATTACGATTATGCCCCTCTAACCTAATCAGGGCCTACATGCATACTAATACACATAGTCATGCATCTCAAATATTCAGATAGTCATATAACATGCTTTAAATCATAATCATGCATCTTAATCATTAAAGTCACACATAATTCCCATTATGCCCTCCAGGCATACTAATTAAGGCCCTTAAGCCTTATTAGCGAATTTGGGTCGTTACAGGGCCAGTCTAGCTATGCAAGATCTGGGCTAGGCCCCGTGGGCACCAATCTCACCCGCCAATGGATTGGCCTGAACACATGTGCGTCCCCGATGTTACGAACTCTGGCATCCAGGAGAAACCCACTATACCGTAGAGATGAATTCCCAAGATCAACAACACTTAGTAGAATGGGAGAAATCTTGGAGAGATGATGTGTCTTGGATATATAAGAAGGAGCATTAGGTACAAGGTATGTATATGAGTACGGGGTGTACAATCCTGGGGAGGACAGAGGCATGGCCCTGACATCCACGTTTGACAAGTAGTGGCAATACGAACCCGTATGGAGAGTGGAGGCACTACCTGAGCACCCTCGACCATATGCCAGAGTCGACAGCACGATGTCTTGCACCACTACCCTGGCATTGTCAGAGTAAACACCACAATTTCCTGAGCCACTACCCTGGCAATGTACCTACATACGTCCTTGTCCCCTGGGACCTACTTGTATCAGGGGCCAATAGAGCCCACCTATAAATAGGCTTCGACCCCTCAGGTTAAGGGGTTGGAAAATTCTTTGTATTCACAGACCATTAAGGAATATATGACTTTTTCTCCATTGTACTCATGCATGCTCTCTCTTTCAAGTTCTTCTCATCTTCTTCCTACATATCTTTTGCAATACAGTTTGAGTTTTCTGACCTTATATCGTTGGCGAGTTCTCACCATCAACAGTTTGGTGCCGTCTGTGGGAAAACGAATATCAAGCCAACGTTCTTTCATCACTTCCAGGAAGGGAGAAATGCCAAGGCATTCGAAATGCCTAAGTCAACTACAAGATGTTGAGGTTCGCCTGGACGGAGAACAACTGAGGGCCTCCCGGAAGGAACCCCCTCCGCCTAAGCAGAGGGATATACCAGAGGAATGTCCTCCACCAATGGAGGAGAAAGAAGCATTATCCCCAGCTATCCGGCTCGACGGAGGTCACCTAGAGCCACCAGCGCCTCCACATCCCTGACCCCCGGTGGCATCCCGCTCTGGCCATCGAGACCCGGGTCCCTCGACGCAGAGGCTAGGCAAAAGTCCCCAGGTACACTCGGTGAGTTCCAGCTCGAGGACTCGCTATTATGTGGGCGAAATTCGCGAGTTGCACTAAAAGAACTGAAAGTTGGAAGCCACGCTAGAGAACATGAAGGAGGTCTTAAACGACCTTCTACAAGGAAAGTTGAGCCTACCCATTCCAAAGAACAAAGAGAAAGAGCGAGAAAGAAGGGAAACCGTTGTTCCCGTGGACGATGAGAGAACTCGACTTTCTACCAGCAACACCCCTTAGAAAAAATACCATGAGGGACCTAGGCCGATGAAATATCCCTATGAGCAAAGATGGAGGAACAACGATGGTCATAAGAACGAGGCTGAAGTCACTTCTAAGGAGGCGATGCCTGACCTAAGAGAAAAGCTCAATGGGAGGAGGTTAGAAGTGAGGACGACGCCCCCTGTGGCCCCTTCGAAAGACGGAGAAAAGAGAAAGGTCAATCCCACTGAGATAAGGTACTCCTTACATAAGAGGCGACAAGAGCTAGACACCGAGATGAGGAGCCTTTGGAGCAAGATTGTCACGGCGTCAGGGGAGCACGTTAATGATGAAGAGTTCAACTATGAGTCACCTTTCACGTGAGAAATCCAATTGGAACGACTCCCGGCTAACTTTAAAGAACCACATATGACCCCATACGAGGGTACCTCGAACCCCAAGTACCACTTGGATGCCTTCAATGATTTAATGAAGCTAAGAGGGATCAATAGCAAAGAGAGGTGTCACTGTTTCGCTGTCACGCTGAAAGGGCATGCTTACAAATGGTTTAAGAGGTTGAGGAAGGGGACCATTAGGTCATGGCAGCAGTTTTCCGACGAGTTCCTCCAACAACATCATGTCGTGCGAGATTACACCATGTCGAGCACTAGTCTCACTAACATAAAGCAAGGTGAAGGAGAAAATTTAAAGAGCTATATTCATAAGTTCAACATGGAGGCAGCCAAGGTGGGAAGCCTGACCAGGGGAGAACTCAAGATGGCAATCTCAGCTGGAGTGCGCCCACGTTGCAAGCTTTGGGATAATATGCTCAAAAGGTAAGTCACCGACTTAGATGACTTCTACAAAAGGGCACAAAATAACATTCATGTCGAGGATGGCCATGAGAACTTAAAGGCAGGAAAAAAATGAATCCCATGTTAAGCCCTCAACCCATGAAAGATCGAATGGGACAAAAAATAAGAGGGCGTATGAGGGGCCGAGAGATGACCACCAGAGAAGGCCCAAATGCGAAAGTGACCCCAGGCAAACGGCTTACACCTTCTATACAAACTTGATAGACACCAGAGAACATATCTATCTCACGAATGAAGGTCGGGTTCCCTTCAAGAGGCCCCTGCTGATGAGAAAAGATCGATCAAAGAGGGACCCTATCAAATACTTTCAGTACCACAAGGACATCGGCCATACCACAGCAGAATGCACCCATTTGAAGGAAGAAATTGAAGAGCTCATACACAGGGGCACCTAGACAGATATGTCAGAAGGGAAAGTCAGAAATCGAAGGATGAGCTGGTGATACCTCAAGCCCGATAAAGAGCCTCAGAGATACAAGGAGAAGTGAGAATGATCTTCGATGGTCCGGGGTTTGGAGGAGAGTCCAGGAAGGGTCGAGACAGGTACGCTAGAGAAGCCAGACGGAGTCCACCGCCGTGTGTCATGAGTTTGGAGCAACAACCCCTGAAAAGCTTTAAAGGAGAAAATGACTCAATCACTTTCACGGAGGAGGTTGCACGAGGGGTGCACTTTCCCCACAATGATCCTTTGGTGTTGACGGTTCAATTGGCCAACATGCGGGTGCATCGGGTCCTCATAGACAACGGAAGTTTCATGGATATCTTGTACCGCCTCGCCTTGGAGAAGATGGGTTTAAGCGTCAGACACTTGAAACCTTGCCAATCCTCCTTATACAGATTCATGGGGGACTCGATATAACCCTTAGGGGTGATCGAATTGGCACTCACCATGGGAGAACAACCCAGACAGACCATAGTCATGGCAAACTTCATTGTGGTAGACTGTGCTTCAGCTTTCAATGCGGTATTGGGGAGACCATCCCTAAGATAATTAAAAGTGATAACTTCAATATATCACCTAGCCATCAAGTTCCCAACTCCCTATGGAATAGCAAGTATGAAAGGAGAACATAGAGAAGCAAGGGAGTGTTATAACACCTCCTTTCGCACGTCTGTAAAATCACGATAACCAATGGCGATGGTAGTACATGGAGGCGCAAACCCGCAGGAACTAGACCCTAGAATCATGGAGGAGCTAGGGGCAGAACCCGTGGAGGAGGTAGAGGAAATCATGGTGATGGAAGAGCCATTGCAAAAGTTGAAGGTGGGAAAAAACCTTCAGGACAACACGAAGGAGAAGTTGGTGAGGTTTTTGAAGGAAAATCTGGATGTATTCGCCTGGAGTCACAAATACATGGTGGGGATAGATCCTGTGATCATGTGCCACCATTTGAATATCACCCCCGAGGCAAGGCCCATTTGGCAGAAAAGACGAGCGCTTGACTCGGAGAGGTACACAGCCTTAAAGGAGGAGGTTGACAAATTGAAGGCGAATGGGTTCATCTGCTAATCATTCTATCCTGTATGGGTATCGAACCTCGTACCAGTCCCGAAACTGAATGGAAAATGGAGGACTTGTGTGGACTTCTCAAACCTCAATAAGGCTTGTCCTAAGGACAGTTTTCTGCTTCCAAGAATAGATCAGCTGGTGGATGCGATGGCCAGGCATGAGTTACTTAGCTTCATGGATGCCTACTCTAAATACAACCAGATACCTATGAACCTAGCTGACGAAGAGCATACGTCATTCATAACGGATAAAGGACTCCACTGCTATAAAGTAATGCCTTTCGGATTAAAAAACGCAGGTGCCACCTATCAAAGATTGGTGAACAAAATGTTCCCTAACCAGATAGGAAGGAACATGGAAGTATACGTTGACGATATGTTGGTGAAGACCAAAAATGCCACAGAACTCAACAGGGACCTAGGTGAGATGTTCAACACACTCAGGAGGTACCGAATGAAGTTGAATCCACTCAAGTGCACTTTCGGTGTCTCCTCAGGAAAGTTCTTGGGTGTCATGGTCAACTCCAGAGGCATTGAAGCTAATCCTGATAAGATAAAGGCCCTAATAGAAATGAGCCCACCCAAGAATAAGAAGGAGGTGCAATGTCTAACGGGACGAGTGGCAGCCATTAACAGATTCATTTCAAGGTCTACGGATAAGTGCCTCCCCTTCTTCAACATCCTAAAAGGGAGCAAAAAGTTCACTTGGGGTGGAGAATGTGAGGATGCTTTTACCAAGTTGAAGGAACACTTAGGGAGTCCACCCTTGTTTGCTAAACCTGGAAAGGGCGAAAGACTATACTTATACTTAGTAGTATCCGAGCATGCCATAAGCGCTGCCCTGGTTAGAGGAGAGAAGAGGCATCAGCAACCCGTGTACTACATCAGCAAACGGTTGGTAGATGTGGAGAACCGATACCCGGAGATAGAGAAGTTAGCATACGCATTAGTCGTGGGCTCAAGGAAGTTAAGGCCCTACTTCCATGCCCATGCGATCGAGGTACTCACTGATAGCCCTTTAAGACAGGTCTTGCATAAACCTGAAACCTCGGGGAGACTGATGAAATGGTCGATTGAGTTAAGTCAATTCAACATTACTTATACCCCAAGGACCTTCATCAATGGGCAAGTGCTTGCAGACTTCATAGTGGAGTTCACCTATCGACCAAATAAAGGAGGAGATGAAGGAGAGAGACAGTCGATCGGAGAAGGAGAGCAAAGGAATTTTGAGGAATGGAGCCTAAATGTGGATGGAGCATCCAACGAAGGAGGAGCTGGAACAGGTATCATGATGATTGGACCCGGGGGACACAGGATGTACTGCGTGATACGGTTTGGGTTCGAAGCCTCGAACAACGAGGCGGAATACGAAGCACTCCTAGCTGGGTTGCGGTTGGCCCAGGGGCTACAGGTAACACATTTACACATTTTTAGTGACTCACATTTGGTGGTGTTCCAGGTGAAGGTCGAGTATCAAGCGATGGGTCCTAAGATGGCTGCATACTTGGAAAGGGTAAGAGGCTATCCGGGGCAGTTGGTGGGGTATAGCATAGAGAAAATCCCAAGAGAGAGGAATACCCGTACCGACACCCTCGCAAAGCTGGCTTCTATTAAGGATGGGGATATCCTTGAATCAGTACCTGTGGAATACTTACCGAGGCCAAGCATCATTGATTCAGATGTTCTTATGATTAGCATCCCAAAGGAGTCGTGGGCCGACCCAATTGTAAGCTACCTAAAGGGTGGAGCTTTGCCAACAGACAAGAGGGAGGCTCGGAGGCTGGTGTATAAGGCTGCCCGATACACCTTAGTGGATAGGATCTTGTACAAGAGAGGGTTATCTATGATGCTCTTGCGATGTGTTGGTGAGGAGGAGGCAATGAAAGTGCTATATGAAATACATGAGGGCAAGTGTGGCAACCGTGCAAGTGGACCATCCATGGCTCGGAAAGCCATGAGGCAAGGGTATCACTGGCCCTCCATGGAGAGGGATGCAAATGACTTCGCGAGAAAAATGTGACTAATGCCAAAGACATGCAAACTACTCTCGGAAACCCCCGAATGAGTTAACTAGCCTGCCTTTTGCTACCTGGGGGATAGACCTGATCAGCGCCCTTCTCGCAGGCAGGGGTGGAGCAAAGTACACAATCGTAGCCGTAGATTACTTCACCAAGTGGGTTGAAGTAGAACCTCTAGTAAAAATAACGGCCAAGCATATCACCACTTTTTTCAACAAATTCATTGTCTGCAGATACAGAGTGCCCTACAAAATCATTTCTGACAACGGCACCCAGTTTGAGGGGGAACGTTCCAGGAGTACTATAGGGAAAGAGGAATAAGGAGAAGATTCTCAGCTATTGTGCATCCACAGGCCAATGGGCAGGTGGAAGCCATTAACAAAGTCCTTAAGAAGAACTTAAAAATGAAGCTAGAGAAGATGAAGGGAGCCTAGGTTGAGGAGCTACCTAATGTGCTTTGGGCCTATAGGACCACCCTGCGCACAACCACTGGGGAGACCCCTTTCGCCTTAGCAACGAATGTGAGGTTGTTCTCCCGATTGAAATGAAGGTTAACTCCTTTAGGATACATGCATACGAGGATCAGGTTAACCATGCAACAATGGCTGAAAGCTTAGACATGTTAGAAGAAAGAAGAGAAAGGGCGCAAATGAGAGTGGTGGTATACCAGCAGCGAGCAGCAAGGTACTACAACTCGAGGGTGTGAGAAAGAATGTTCAGGGTAGGAGACTTGGTACTGAGAAAGGTACCCCCCAACACGCGAGACCTGGGGGCGGGGGTACTAGGGGCGAACTGGGAAAGACCCTATCAAGTCGCTCAATGCATACCACCAAAAAGATTATAGTCAAGGTGCACCAAAAAGATTATCATCATCAGATCAAGGAAGAGATATGTAATCCAAAAATAATAATAATAATAATAATAATAATAATAATAATAATAATAATAATAATAATAATAATAATAATAATAAGAGGGACTTACCAAAGCCCCTTAAGTTTGATAAACACAAAGAAAAAAAAAGAGAAAGGGGAAATAATATGAGGGATTACATGGAAACAACATATATAAGTTGAATGCAAAGGGATCTACAAGTTTCCATCTCGACCCTTCCACTCAGAGATTTTCTCAACTGCATAATCTCCAAAGGGAGACAAGTCAACGGCTGGGTTGGTCCTCCATACGGCATGCAGCGTACGCTCAACTATGCCATTCTCGGCATTCACAAGCTCAGCCTTGAGCGCAGTAATCCTCTCATTTAAGGTATGGATGGTAGCTTCCAGCCTGGTGTTGAAGTGAGAAGTCAATGCAGCCTGGGCTAAAGCGGCGTCTCTCTGGCAAACCGCCTCGGCCAGTTGACTCTCCAAGTCACAAACTCGTGCGGACAAGATATCCTTCGTCGCCTCAGCCATTGAGAGATTCCCCAGTGCCTCCTTGAGCTTGCGTTGTAGCCATTAGGTTGATGAAGAGCTCGAGGCGATAAGCCGGTGACCCAGGATAGAAGCCTAAGTAAGGGCAAAAACATAGAATAAAGCCTCGAGGGTCAAGCGATATCAAAACAAAAAAATAATAAAAATAAATAAATAAATAAATCGAATGTCTTGACGAATACCTGCAAGGAGGCTCGCATATAAGCGTCTTCCAGCTCAGCGTCACGAACGTCATGCAAGGATCCCCACTATCTTTTGGGAAGGTTTCCCAAATGATGGCTCATGGCTTCCCCGTACTGGCTTGCCAGAGGATGGTCTTTAGAAGCGGAAGCATAAGCACGACATGGGGAAATGTGTGCGCTAGCCGAGACACGCTTTGACAGGGAAGGAGACCGAGAAGGTCCTGATCCATCCGCAGAGGTGCGGGGGGCAGAGGAGCATGGAGTCATCTCTTTAGGTAAAGAGGCGCCCGAGGACGCCCACCTAGAACACCCCCTCGAGGGTAGAGGAGTCCCACCAAAAGAAGGAATAACAAAATTCCTTTTAGGCACAAAAGGGCGGGGGACAGAGGCGTTGAAGGCAAACTCATCGCCGGGCATCGATGGTGGCACCCGAGAAGTAACACTGTCGGTATGTCCGTCGTCGGCCACGTCCCTAGCCCTGCCGGCCAAAGAGTGCAGGCATGAGTAGTTCTCAGACTCCACCGCCTCCTCTGTGTCCATATGATCACCTGATGGGTAAACATACTCCATATCAGTTGCCTCGTCGTAATTACCTTCATCATGGTCATATAGCCACGGACTTGTGGATTCATATGAGACAGAACATAAAGAGACGGGTTGGTCCGGGGATAGCAGCTTGTACGAGTGAAGGTTGCTCTCAGTAAAAAATGGCATAGGCTAGTTTGCATTTAGCCGGCAAGTCCAGGATCTTCATCACTTGATCGCGAGCCGACGATTTCAAGGTAGGGCCAACAACCCCTATGAGACCTGCAATCAAGAGAAAATAAATAACCGTATTTAGATAAACCATAAAAGAAAAAGCTGAGTAAAAGAGAAACCTCTCATGTATGAACTCAAGGTGAGAATTGTCTTACTTGAAGCGTTGAAGCAAGTGTGTCGGGTGGACATGCTATAAGTGAAGAAGTAGTCAGTTTTCCATGAGCCTCTGTTTGAACTAAGGCCCTCCGTGAGGGGAGACCCTTTATGGACCACAACTTTCTGGAGCTGATAGAACTCGGGAGCAGATGAATTCGCCCTAAGGGTGAAGAGGTAATGAACCTCACTCATGGAAGGCCCTCTACAACACGTATAAGCTGCTAAGCATCACCCAAGAGTTGGGGGACAGTTGTAGAGGCGCTAGTTCAAAATAGTTAAGTACTTTAACGAAGAAGGGGTGAAGCGGCAGAGCCCCACCAGATTTAATTATGGAGCCACTAAAGGCCACGAACCCTTCGGGTGGTTCAGATGCGCGGTCCTCACGCTTTGGGATGACGAACTTAAGATCTGATGATAGCTGATGAGCCTTTAGCATGTTGGAAAGTTTAACGCTAGTAAGGGTAGACCTGCCCTCATGTTTGGAAGTGTCGGAGGTCCTCTTTGGCATCTCAGGTACCTGGACAGAGACAGGCAATTTGTGAGCTATAGACTTTCTCAAGGTCCTGGAAGATCCCCCACACGTCTTATATCTTCCAGCACTCTGCTTGACCCCAGGGCGTAAGACCGGGGACAGGGGAGGAAGCGTGGGTGGGATCATAGAAAGAAACTCATGTTCAATTGATTCATAGTTATTGCCCTCAGGGAGGGGACCCCTATGACTGGAAGGCTCGTCACCACAAAAGGAAAAAGGCTCAGGGGGCAAGTTTTCCTCTAGGCAGGCAATTTCAGAAAGGCAATCATGAAGGGCTGATTGTAGCTAGGAAACGTACGTCGCATGCCAGGGGGAGAAACCTAAACCCTCGTCACTAGTAATAGATTCTAGTTTATTCTCCATGCCACATGCCTTTTGCCTGAGGTAAGACAGTCTCTGGAGGTAGAGCATTTGCACACCCCCACGATTAGAGGGTCTGCGAACATCAACCTCAGAGTCGGAGGATGACAACTCAATGAATTCAGCATTAGATGAACCTTTAGGACATCGCCTAGACACCATGGGCCAGCTAAGACTCGAGGACGTATATGCGTGAGGATAACCCTATATCTACAACATGAGTATGAGGGGTATAAGAAAAGGGCCTATGCATATGTACTTGAAGGGCCATAAGAAAAGAGAATGACAACCTCTAAAGAATGAGTGCATTACAGCCAGTGATCCTACCCCCATGTAATAGATAAAGAGAACATATGTATCATTGGAGGAAGGAGGTATACCTGGAGGTGTGTGTATGGATCCGCAGGTGTGCAAGGATAAACTTGTGGAGGCGTAAGGTCAGTCGAGCGACAAGCGAGGGCAGGTCCTTAGTAGCAAGAGAATGTCTAGTGTCACTACAATGCAAGCCCGTTATAAAAAGAAATAAGTAAAAAAAAGAGAGAGAGAGAGGGAGAGGATGAATAAATGAAAAGGGAAGACAATTACCACAAGAATGTTTCTATGGAGGATAGAACCTTGGAGGTCTTGGAAATGACTTAGGAGGAATGCCACTATGCTAAACAAGTTTTGGTGTGGAGAAGTGGGATCTAGTCTTGGGGTATTTATAAGGAAATTCAAGGCTTCCTAGCCATTGGATCCAATCTACATGAATGGTGGAGATCAAGAGCATTGCTCAACCTCGGGATCCGCGCTTGGAAATGATTGGCCCTTATTCAATCTTAGGGACATACTTGGATCATCACAAAAGTTGGTTGGTTTTTGTGTTTCTTTGGACACTAGAAAGAAACACACCATCTAAATCCACTTTGTGTTTCTTCAAGCAACATTGGATAGTGCACCAAAGTTGAGCCTCCCAAAACTTTCCATCCATATCAACCAAGAGGAGAATAAAAAGTCTACAAGAACACTTAAAAGTGTACTTATAGATTCGGGGGTAAGTGTGAATGTTGGATAATTTCCCAAGAAGAATTTATTGTAGAGATCCCCATTGGAGAGTCATATGCTTAGCCATTCGTAAGCTGTCTCACAAGCCATCACGACGAAGGATGAAATTGCCTCGCTATATGAGAATCAAGGGTATGCAGATGCCATGACACCCTTAGCTTGCATAATGAAATTGAAGCCACAACGGCCGCTATGTTCGGGGTCATGGACGTAGTCCCTCACCTAAGAGAGGCCATACGTTAGTTGGTCCACTAGGAGGAAGGCCTTGTATATGGAGGCGTCAAGCTATGTGGAATGATGCCTTCCTATATGCCCCCAAGTGAAGCCACTGCTATGAAAGGCCCCGCTATGTGAGGCCTAACCCAACTACGGGGTCGAGACGCGGGCAAGACTCGATGCCCGAGGGGTCAAGACGCGGGCATGGCTCGTTATGTGAGGGACTGAGACGTTGGGATACCGAGGCGCAGGGGAGACTCAATGCGCGAGGGGCCAAGACGCGGGCATGGCTCACTGTGTGAGGGACCGAGACGCTGGGATGGCTCACTGCGCGAGGGGCCGAGACGCGCAGGGGTGGCTTGCTGCGCGAGGGACCAAGGCACGGGAGTGGCTCACTGCGCGAGGGGCTAAGACGTGCAAGGGTGGCTTGCTGCGAAGACCCCCACAAGGCTCTCCGTACGTCACGCATTGGGGTCTTTGGATGGAGGAACCCTTGACGGCCAGTCTAGCTATGCAAGATCTGGGCTAGGCCCCGTGGGCACCAATGTCACCCGCCAATGGATTGGCCTGAACACATGTGTGTCCCCGATGTTACGAACTCTTCCCATGGCATCCAGGGGAAACCCACTATACCATAGAGATGAATTCCCAAGATCAAAAACACTTAGTGAAATGGGAGATATCTTGGAGAGATGATGTCTCTCGGATATATAAGAAGGACCATTAGGTACAGGGTAAGTATATGAGTACGGGGTGTACAATCCTGAGGAGGACAGAGGCATGGCCCTGACATCCGCGTCTGACAAGTAGTGGCGGTACGAACCCGTACAGAGAGTGGAGGCACTACCTAAGCACCCTCAACCATATGCCAGAGTCGATAGCACGATGTCCTGCGCCACTGCCCTGGCATTGTCAGAGTAGACACCACAATGTCCTGAGCCACTACCCTAGCAATGTACTTGCGTACGTCCTTGTCCCCTGGGACCTACTTGTATCAGGGGCCAATAGAGCCCACCTATAAATAGTCTTCAACCCCTCAAGTTAAGGGGTTGGAAAATTCTTTGTATTCAAACACCATTAAGGAATATATGACTTTTGCTCCATTGTACCCCTGCATGCTCTCTCTTTCAAGTTCTTTTCATCTTCTTCCTACATATCTTTCACAATACAGTTTGAGTTTTCTGACCTTATATCGTTGACGAGTTCTCACCGTCAATAGCAGGTTAACATGATTTGATTCATATTCTTTTTCAAGATATAAGATCTCAATCTATATGCAGGATTTCTACACCTCTGTGATAAACTTAAACATATAGAAGGCATTAAGCATGGAAACCTAATTACTACACAAGTCATACAGGTACTTTCATCCAATATGCAACCTATGTCTATATAATGATAGCATATTCAATTCTCATCTTTCAAATTTTGAATCAAAATCATAAAATCAAGCAAATATTGATCAAGTATTTACTAGCATTAAACACACATTATATAGATTAGAATAGAAAGAAAAATCAAAAGAATATCATAATTAAATTAAATAGAAATCCAAGTGACTACATTAAATCCTAGATAAAAATTGTTTAGTTCATATCAGACATGACTAAATCAATAAAATATTAATTAAAGAACATAAGATTCGTAAACATAAAGAACAAAGAAAAATATAAAACTGCAGAATTACTAGCCTAAGAAACAAAATTAGTCTCTAAAAATGTAATTAAAAACTGACCTCATGACTTAATTAAACCCTAAAAACAAATTTATAGTAAAAAAATAAGAAAGTCTGTGTTTTTTCGTGTGTGGGCCGCGACTTGGCCTTCTCTGGGTCACGACCCGTGTCTGTTTTGGGGCCCTTCTCTTTCGTGTAATGGCTTTTGGCGCCGCGACTCAAGAATCTCAAGTCGCGGCCCATGTCTGAGTTTCCCCTTAGTTGAGCCTCTGTTTCCCTCTTGAGTCACGACTTGTAAGCCCAAATCTCAACATTAATTCCGTCCAGCAAGCTATGTGCCTCTGACTTCACCTTGAGTAGTGACTCAAAAGCCCAAGTCGTGACTTTAATTCAATTTTTTTCTCAAATTAGATCTTTCAACTCATCTTTTCATCAAAACCTGTCCTTTAAGCATCGTTAGTATCATTTTTAGTCCAATAACCGCCAAGAGCCTCGTTTTCCACCATTTTCGCTTCTTTTTGCATTTTTCTCATGATTCATCGCTCCAACCTACAACAAAGACAAACAAAAGCATAATCTTGCACAAAACACACATAAAAACTCAAGATTACCACAAAAACACATTCTAAAATGACCCTAAAATGAAGTTATCAAACTCCCACAAACTTACTCTTTGATCGCCCTCGAACAAAGGACTCAAAACAATCCTAGATTCTAACAACATGAACTATACCAACAACAACAATTATGCCTCAAAATCATGAAGGTTAATCATATAATTTCTCTGAAAACTACTCAACAGTTTATTCAATCTAGAATTTTGATCAAAACACTCAATCAACACACCTTAGTCTACTAACATTTTGGATTATCAAATCATGATCATTAAATAAATGAATTTGAAATCAATTATGCTCACCAAATTTCTTTCCAATCGATCCATTCAAACTAAATAATTCCATAAGCTCACCCACTAATATAAATCATAATATGAATAAGAATCAATAGGACTTTTATAGGCTTGTAACGATGGCTTAGGTAAAGGTAGATGAAAAATGAATTTTTAAGCTCACTTTACTATAAGCACATGCCCAAAACTCACCAACTTTACTTCCATAATAATACAATCTCATAATCCCCTTTCTTATTTTTTTCTTTCTTTCTTTAGATATATATATATATATGGGTGCACTCTTAATGGTTACTTTAATGTTAACCATTGGATTAAGATCAATGGTCTATATTTATAGTTGTTAATTAATATTTCTAAAAATAAATTTTGATTTTTTCAAATTTTTGGAAGGATTACCTGATGAAAAACATGTATTTATTATGAAAATATAATATTGTAAATTTTTCATTTTTCAAATGCATGTCAATTTCTAAATATAGCTAGTGTT
This sequence comes from Humulus lupulus, assembly GCF_963169125.1. Classification (NCBI taxonomy): domain Eukaryota; kingdom Viridiplantae; phylum Streptophyta; class Magnoliopsida; order Rosales; family Cannabaceae; genus Humulus; species Humulus lupulus. The sequence continues at coordinate 93,211,620 of NC_084793.1, forward strand.
TCTCATTAGTTGGAAACACCATTAATTATGGCAAAAAAAATAATTAAATACGAAATTAATGTAGAAAAAAAATATTTACCTATTGGTGACTTGATATACCAAGTCAATATGTTGCCACATCATCATAATTGTTAGTACACATTTATGGGTAGTAACCATTGAGAAGTCTTCCATACATATATATATATTCAATAATAACTACACTCCCCCAAACTTGATTTTTTTCTATATATTCATATTGGGAGTGTATTGAAATATATATATATATATTTTCAATATATATACTCTCTCTCATTCTTTTTTCCTTTTCATTTTCTAAACCCATTCAAATCACAATTAAACCCATTACACATCAATCCCCATAATTTTTTTCTCAATCATATGCTCATAGTATAATAGGGACGGATATATAACCAAGTTTAAAGTATTAGGCTTAAATGATGGTTTAGAACAAAAAGATACAAGATTAGGCTGAAAAGGGGTAAATAAAGGATTAAGTAATTTAAGGTTGGCAAGAAAAGCTCAAACGATGCAAATGATAGCCTAAATCATATTCCTAAGAATACATAATATATTATTTCGCCTCAAAAATAAGTAAGCAAGTTCTAGAATTGTTGAAAATAATTTTCACATTCCATTAATCATTCCACTAACCAATTTCAGCAAGCATAATCAATATCAAAAACATAAATTTAACATCATGAAAAAATATTCAACAAATGTTATCTAAACTAAAATGAACTAACAAAGTGTTTAATCAAGCACACAGATTTTGTTTTCAGGTTTCATTTTCTTTGAATTATACTCATAATATTCATTTTATTCTCATCGGCAATTGTTGCCAATTTTCATTCATGTTGGTACCAAACTAAACACACTAAAACAAAACTCTAAACACTAACATAAACAAAAAACACAAAACAACACTAACAAAAAACACAAAAAACACTAACAAAAAAATAAGCTCTCTCCCCCAAACTTAAACTAAACATTGTCCCCAATGTTTAAAAATTAGTAAAGAAAAGAAAACTTACTTGGTGCGAATCACTTCAGAATGGTGGAGGCTCTGGAAATTGATGACAAGGCGGTGAATAAGGGAAGTACTGACGGTCCGCCTCTTGGTTTGACCATCGGTAAACCAACTCGTTCTTTCTATCAACTTGAGCTCTATGAAAATCATGAAGCTCACCCAAATAATTGTGCGTATGCTGGTTCTGCCGAATGATGTAATCTAGTCTGGCCAAGTGCGGATCCGGTGGAGCCTCAATCACCAAATATTTAGGGTATTCTTCTCTTCTCTCCTCCTTAGCTGCCCTCACTCCCTCTGTTTGATCATTGTCTGGTATGGGCTCCTCAGCTGCTTCTCCTTCCCTTGCCACTCTTACATTCCTGGGTATCAGTACTAGTAGACCTAAGGATGGGACATTGAATTTATTCACTATAGCCTGAGAAATAGCCCTCATCAACTTCCTATAAATATCACTAGGATATTTTGGCACCTCCCAGACTTCACACAGGTCAGTAATCATAGAACCATGCCCCAACCCAGTAGTAGTGATTAACCTACATAAATCCATCATGCTTTGGCGAATAACTCGCCCGATATCAATGGAGAGCCCCGTCATAATTGCATACACCAGAAGACACCTATCAGTCCCCACTTCAGACAAGTAGGTGTTTGGCATAAGCCATGCACTCACAAAAAAGAGTCCAAACTTTAGCTACGGCATTCATTTGGTATCTTCTTAAATGTTTCGACTCCCCATTCTGTATAACAAAGGAAGCACCAGGAATTCCTAAGGTCTCAGCCACCTCCGTTCAACCAACCTCACTATGATATGCCAATTGATAATACTCATCCTCTTATGGAGATAACTCAGGTACATTAAATAATGCATCAATATTATCAATAGCGCATTCAACTGAAACACCCCTAACAAACACCTTTCTATTTACAGCCCCAGGAAAATTGGCGTAAAACTCATAAACCAAGGAGCAATTGGCTTTTGGCATCTTATCGTCCACAAACAACTGCCAACCTCGGCATAAAATTTCATTCCTAATAATATGATAAGTGTCATTAGGGTACAGTTCTCCTTTAATGTCCATCCCATGCTCTTGAATAACTGGCCGCTTGGATAGCATTTGATAAAGATCATGGGCATCTTTGTTAATGAAGCGCGCGGGATCATATTCTAAAATTTGTTTAGGTGCTGGCGGGTTTGGGTGGTTGGGAACGGGATGATGAAGGGCGACTAGTATTCTTTGAAGATGTTGCCCTAGTGGGTTGCTTCCTTAGTCACATACCTTCACAATTTTTCAAAAATGGCACACAAAAATTTCTGCTACACTTCTCCTAAAATTCTGAAATTTCCTCTCTAAATACTCCTAAAAATTTCACCCAAAAACACCCAATATACCAACAAAGAGTCCAACAATCAAAGGCAAGCTTTTAATATAAATGCAACTCAATGAAAACTTCAAAAAGAAAAACTTACAAGCCTTGAAATTTGAAAAATCTACCACCCTTTAATCCTCCTTCCATTCCTCAATGAGCACCAATAGAACAAAAATTAGGATTAGGGATAAAGAAATGAAAGAAATCAATGAGGAATGTGAAGTAGAAATTAGGAAAATAGATTAAGAGAATTTGAAATAGAAGGAAATAGGGAAAATTGTAGAGATTTTTCTTAAGGAAAATTGATTTGGAATGAGAGAATGTGAAAAATGAGAGAAAGGATTTGAAAAAATATTTTTAATCGTTTTTTTTCTTCTGTCTGATACAGGCGCGCCGCGACCGAGCCTATTCAAGATGCAGCCCGCCCTAAATTTTTCCAGCAGACTCGCTTCCAAGCGCTGCGACTCAAATCATCAAGTCGCGGGCCGCCCCTATATACCAGAACTCCTTACTCTCTGTTTCAACCTAGGGTCGCGACTCATAAGCCCAAGTCACGACCCGCCCCTTCTTTATATTTGGAATACTCTCTGACTTTGATAATGTCACGACTTGGCCCAATGACTAATTGAAAAACACATTTTTTCACGATTTTCACGATTTTTGCAAACTTTATACTGAAAAATAAATAAAATTAAAATAACTAAACTTTACAATTCCAAAATAAAATTAAATAAAATTTTTTGCTACTTAAAAATAAAAATAAAAACTAAAATAAAATATAGGAATGCCTCCTATAGCGCTGTCGTTAACGTCATTTAGTCGGACGCTGAACACCCCATTTAAAAGGGTTCCAAAACCATCACTGATTTACACTTTTCCACCAGTCCTTCCAAATAATGCTTTAACCTCTGACCATTTACTTTAAAATGTCATGTTTTCTCACTATGAATTTGTACTGCTCCGTAAGGTAATGAGACCACAACTGTGAAGGGTCCCGACCATCTAGACTTTAATTTTCCAGGAAACAGTTTCAATCTAGAATTAAATAACATAACTTTATCTCCTGGTTGGAAATCCTTTCTAATTATTCTTTTATCATGAAAAGCCTTGGAATTTTCTTTATAAATCTTTTCATTTTCATAAGCTTCGTTTCTAAATTCATCAAGCTCATTCAAAATTTTCAACTTTTTCACCGCCCAATAAGCTCGATGCTCAAGTTCAACTAATAAATGACAGGCCTTCCCAAACACCAACCGATATGGAGACATACCAATCGAAGTTTTAAAATTTGTGTGATACGCCCACAATGAATCATCAAGCTTTTTCGACCAATCTTTCCTTGATGTGTTTACGGTTTTCTCTAAAATTGTAACACCCTGGATAACCAATGTAATGCCCCAAATTTCCTAATAAGGTTTAGGACCTTGATTAGGAGGCCGGGAGGGCCATAATTGATTTAATATGTTATAAAATGAATATATGCATGTTCATGTGAATTATATTATTATATGATGATAAATGCATGCACATGGGTGTATTTATAGTGATAAGGGCATTTTGGTAATTTGGCCTATTGGGTGCATATTGTAATCTTTGAATGAGATTTCATTATTATGGAGATATACTCGAGCTACTTGGCATGAGACGATCATAGATTATGAGTTAGCGGTTTTACCATAACGGGGTCAACTTTGGGGTAATAGGAATGTTTATTTGGTGATAGATTGGGAATATTTGAGATCAGGGTGAAATTCTGGAAGTTTTGACTATAATGTCCCCGGGGGTGATTTCGGGACCCCGAGCACTAGGTTTTATTTGAGGTTATTTAAGCTTGAAGTAGCTTGACAGATAAGAACGTACGTTAGAAACTTCTCGTTCTCTCTTAGAACAGACCGTTTTACCGTTTGAGCCTTTTTGGGAAAATCTTGAGTTCTAGGAGTCGGAATCAAGCGAGGGTCGAGGCATAGCGATCCTAGGAAAGATTAGAAGCTTCTTAACCGAAGGATTTGACGAGAAACAACCCAATCAAAGGTAATTGAAGTTTAAGTTTTGAGTTATTTCGAGTTTCTAAGCTTTGAATTGATTTTGTGAATCGTTGAGTTTTCGGTTTGTTTGAACCTTGGGTTTTGAGGGTTTTGAGGTATTGGGAAGCTTGGGAACTTTGTTTTGATGATTGGGGAATGTTTAGGTGTGTTTTTGGGGACTTTGAAGTGTTGAAAACATGTTGGAGAATGGTTCTGGGTTGGGCGTCGCGGCCCTAGCTCGAGTTAGCGGTGGCCTTTCTGTTTCGCTGGGCGCCGCGGCCCTTGTGTGGGGCGTCGCGGCGCTTGCCTCTGGAAATTCTGGGGGCCGCGGCCCAAGGTGCTAGGGCCGCAGCCCTTGCCCTGTTTTCACCCCGTTTGCTCGTTTTGACCCCGGGAACTTAGCTATGGGCCTCGGGAGTGTCCCTACTACTTGGATTAGTTTGGATTGATCTCTTGGGGGCTAGATATTGGTGTGGAACCTTTGATTATCATGTTATTAATGGTATTCCATATATGGTTATGATTAGGTGACCGCTAAGGACTTAAAGGTTGATCGTTCTCAAGGATCGTTCTTATATTGGTACTAGCTCGAATCTGAGGTAAGAAAACTGCACCCTGTGTATATGTGACATGCATGGTTATCATTGAAGCATGTTGGTTGATTATTGAGTATGACATGCATGGTTATTATTGAAGCATGTTGGATGTTTAAATGTAAATGTTGATAGCATAATGAATGCTTGGCAATCTTGCCCATTTGCATATGATTGTTGTTGAGGCATGCTTGATGATTAAGTGTGATGCATGTAATGCACGAGAAACATGTGATTAGGGCATGCCATGAATGATGAATATGAGATTGGCCAGAGCTTGAGTCTCTGAATTTGTGCATGATTATGATTATGCTGGAAACTGTTTAGTAAGCCTGCTGAATGCCCTATTCTTGGATAACTGGCATATGATATATGTTGATAGCATTGCTTACTTGTGTATGGTACTGACTAATTAGTCATAATCGACAAAAGTGTTAGTATCAGCTGTGAGGCTGTGACTTATTTGTCAGGCTCGGCAGTGTTACTGGACACAGGTCAGGAAGTGCTGACTTATTTGTCAGAACGGCCTTAGCGTGAATCACGCAAGCCAACAGAGATTAGATCTAATCGACTACTAGCATTGAATGACTCAAGGAGCATTAATGCCTGACCGACCCTGAGGGTCGATGAACAAACAGAGCTTGGAGGCTAGTGGCTTACTTAACAGCCACTCTCCCGCTACAAAACAGAGCTTGAAGGCTAGTGGCTTACCTATCAGCCACTCTCTCGCTAGAAAACAGAGCTTGGAGGCTAGTGGCTTACTTAACAGCCACTCTCCCGCTACAAAACAGAGCTTGAAGGCTAGTGGCTTACCTATCAGCCACTCTCTCGCTAGAAAACAGAGCTTGGAGGCTAGTGGCTTACTTAACAGCCACTCTCCCGCTACAAAACAGAGCTTGAAGGCTAGTGGCTTACCTATCAGCCACTCTCTCGCTAGAAAACAGAGCTTGGAGGCTAGTGGCTTACTTAACAGCCACTCTCCCGCTACAAAATAGAGCTTGAAGGCTAGTGGCTTACCTATCAGCCACTCTCCCGCTACAAAATAGAGCTTGAAGGCTAGTGGCTTACCTATCAGCCACTCTCTCGCTAGAAAATAGAGCCTGGAGGCTAGTGGCTTACCTAACAGCCACTGTCCCGCTAGAAAAGAGAGCTTGGAGGCTAGTGGCTTACCTAACAGCCACTCTCCCGCTAGAATCATGTGATATTCACCCATTGGTTTGAAAGATTTATGCTCCGTGTGATTATAATGATAATCATTTGATAATGTTTATGAAAAAATGTTATGTTTTCTTGCTGGGCTTCGGCTCATGGGTGCTATGTGGTGCAGGTAAAGGCAAGAGGAAGCTGGACCATCCTTGAGTTGGAGAGCTTAGGTGATGACGTGTACATATGCAGCTGCTCGACCGCCACGGCCGAGGTTTAAAGTGGAACTAGGGTTGAACCCTGTTTTGCCGCTTAGGACGGCTTGTAGTAAATATTTTCTGTAATAAACTCTGAAATTTATATTTTTGGGATCCCAATGTATATATATTAAACGTTCTAATGAAACGTTACATCATAACCAAAGTGTTTAAACCCTAAACTGCTAATCATACTTAGATCACGTTTTGGCCAAATGACTCGATTAGCGAGTTTAGCACTGTTTACAAGGCACACCGTAACAGTCCCAGGAGTTGGGGCGTTACAACCAAAGTCATTACACTGTGTAGTTTAAATAGTGCAGGACTTGCTAACCAAGTCATATAGTTGAAAACGTGATCCTATAATCATAAACAGGTTAAGTTTAAAAGATTTTGGTCATAAATAGATAATCTTCATTAAAATAATTAATTAGTATATGGGATCCCAAAACAGGGTTTAAAAGACACGTTTACAAAAATTCCAGAAGTCATAAATAACTCAGGCCACTCTAATGGCAAAATACACATTTTAGGTTTCTGTCCCTGTACAAACCCTTGACCATGGCGGCCGAGCAGCTGACAATGTACACCTTGCCCCTAGAGCTCTCCAACTCATGGTTGATCCAACTTATCCTAGCTTTTACCTGCACCACGTAGCACCCATGAGCCGAGGCCCAGCAAGAAAACATAATATTGCGGCATGATCTATATCAATAAACAAATACTTCACAAGCAAGACCAAGTATTCAACAATTCCTAAGATTCACCTATTCAATAATAGCAATCGACAAATTAGCAACTTGTCATCCATAAAATCAACATTTCATATTCATCAGGTTAACAATAATAATCACATTCATAATCAACAGTTTATCACAACCATCAAATGATACTCAGGGTCGGCGCCCTTAGGTCGCACCCTCTGTTTAACCCACTGTCTTCGGCTCACTTAGGCCGCCCCCAGTGTTATACCCACTAACTCCGGCCAGCTTAACCGAGCTCAGTGAGTAATAAGCTGTCCTCAGCTACCAGTGGCTGAGCCGCGCCCTGTGCGCAAATATTGATTCTGGCACTCTTAGGTCGTTTATCATATGTCCCCATGGCATAATACCATCTCATGACATCATATTCGAGTATAGGGAGCTCTTAGTCCCTTTATGTTCACATGGCTTATCACAATCACATAACAATGCATACAAACATAGGGAACACTTAGTCCCAACCTAACCACATAATCGGGTGCAGTTTTCTTACCTTTGATTCCAATAGCTTTGACTAGTGAAATCAACCTTCAAGCACGATCCCATCCAAGCTCTAGCGTACACCTTAGCTGGATGAATTCGACCCTAAGTTGTCTTAGATGCTCTTCCACACTTTAGCTCCTCAAACCCCCAAGTTCAAGCCTTAATTAGCTGCTACTTCCAGTTAGCTTCTCAACCACCTCCAAGAATCAAAGCTCCCAAGACCTTGCTCAGCCTTTTCCCTGAGTTTCCAGCTCCAGCAGCCACAAGAAATGGTGGGGAGATGACCCAACCGAGAGAGAGAAAGAGATATGCCATATACCATGTTTTTCCTTCTTTCTTTCCTTCTCTTTTCTTTCCTTTGATTTCTAAGACTTCCTACAGCTTCCACTAAAGCCATAAAGCTGAGAACATCCTTATCACTTCTTAACTAGCAAAATAACTATTTTTCCCTCCCATTTTAAACCTAAAAATTAAATCCTCCTAAGGGCATTTCAGTCACTACTCCCAATTCCCGATAATTCCTCGAGTGTCCCTAATAATTACCGCTTACATCTCGACACCTAACTAATCACCAATTATTTTCCTCAGTGTCAAATAGTCTCCAATATATTTCCCAGATTCCCAAAAATACCCCCAGGCTCCCCCAAGCCGGGTATAAATCCCCACTGTGACTTTTTCGCATAATCGCTCACGAGGATTGCCTTGAATCTCAAACCGCAGATATATCCACATAATAATGTGGTCTCAACAATTTATCACAAATAATCATGTTTATGCCCTCAACGGGCCAAAAATTACAATTATACCCTTACAACCTAATCATGCCTACATGCATACTAATGCCCATAGTCATGCATCTCATATATTCATATAATCATATAAGCATGCTTATCACATAACCATGCATCTAATCATTCATTCACATAGATACCAATTATGCCCTCCTGGCACACTAATCAAGGCCCTTAAGCCTTATTAGCAATTTTGGGTCGTTACAAAAATACTTTTAATTTCTCGATTTGACACCTCAACTTAACCATTAGCTAATGGATGATAAAACATAGCCTTTCTGTGATGAAGTCCTTAACGAGCACATAGAGATGTGAATGATTTATTATAGAAATGACTGCCTCTGTCACTAATAATATCTCTTGGAGTACCAAACTGAGTAAAAATATTCTTATGAAGAAATTTAAGTACCTCCTTGCCATCACAAGTAGGAGTTGTTGCAGCTTCAACCCATTTAGAAACATAATCTACTACAAGCAAAATGTACTATTATTATAAGATGATGGGAAAGGTCCCATAAAATCTATGCCCCACACATCAAACAGCTCAACCTCCAGAATTCCAGTCATATTCATTTGATCTATTCTAGATATATTACCGGTCCTTTGGCAAAGATCACAACTCTTAACAAAGACATTAGCATCTTTAAATAACGTAGGCCAATAAAACCCACATTGCAAAATTTTTGTTGATGTCCTTGTTCCCCCAAAGTGACCACCACAATGTAAAGTATGGCAATGAGTAAGTATGGAAGCCATTTCTTCTTCTGGGACACATCTTCTAATCACTTGATCAGCACAATGACAAAAAAGAATGGGCTCATCCCAATAATAATGCTTCACTTCTGAATATAACTTTTTTAATTGCTGCCTTGACATGTCAGGAGGCACAACTTTAGCTACCAAATAGTTAACATAATCTGCAAACCATGGTATCTTTTCTTCACATTCAATTGAAAATCATTTTTTATCCAGAAAATTTTCATCAATTGACTCTTCTTTCGCACTATGCTCTTCTTCTTTTTCCAATCTAGATAAATGATCAATAACTAGATTTTTTATCCCCTTCTTATCACGAATTTCCATATCAAACTCTTACAATAGTAAAACCCATCGAATCAAGCGAGGTTTAGCATCCTTTTTAGTCATAAGATACTTAATCTTTGAATGATCTGTGTAAACAATCACCTTATTACCAATTAAATATGGCTTAAACTTATCAAATGTAAAGACTATTGCAAGTAATTCCTTCTCAGTAGTTCCATAATTCAATTGAGCATCATTCAAGGTTCCACTAGCATAATAAATTGTTCGAAATACCTTGTCAACTTGTTGTCCAAGAACCGCTCCTACTGCATAATCACTAGCATCACTCATTAATTCAAAAGGAATTTCCCAACTTGGTGATATAACAATTGGAGCGGAGACTAATTTTTCCTTCAATGTATTAAACGATTTTAAACCATCAAAATCAAAATCAAATACCACATCATTCATGAGTAAGGTAGATAAGGGCTTCAAAAAATTTTAAAAATCCTTTATAAACCTCCGATAAAATCCAGCTTGGCCCAAAAAGCTTCGAACCCCTTTGACAAACACTAGAGGAGGTAAATTTTCTATTGTTGATATCTTGACCCTATCTACCTCAATTCCATGGCGAGAAATTTTGTGGCCCAAGACTATTCCTTATGTCACCTGAAGTGACATTTCTCCCAGTTTAAAATTAAATTTGACTCCTCACATCTTTTCAAAACCCTTTCCAAATTAAGTAAACATCCATCAAAAGAGGGTCCAAAAACTGAAAAGTCATCCATATAAATTTCAATACATTTTTCCACCATGTCTGAAAATATTGACATCATACATCTTTGAAATGTGGCGGGAGCATTGCATAACCCAAAGGGCATCCTCCTAAAGGAAAATGTTCCATACGGGCATGTGAAGGTAGTCTTTTCTTGATCCTCCGGAGCTATGGGAATTTGAAGGTGTAACGCCCTGGATAACCAAGGCCGTTACACTATGTGTTTATAAATGTGCAAGACCTGCTAATCAAGTCATTTAATTAAAAACGTGTTACTGAAACTATAGTTGAACTAGGGTTAAAAGATTTTGGTTTTAAAAACTGCATTTCTTATAATAATCATTTTCTTTTTACATGGGATCCCAAAAATAATAAGTTTAAGTCTGTCTACAAAAGATTCAAGATTTAAATACAGTGCTCAGCCATACTAAGACAAAACAGACAGTTAAGTATATCCCGTCCTGTTCCACTCCTCGGTCATGGCGGCCAAACAGCTGACTATGTACATTCAACCCCGCAGCCCTCCATCTCAGGATTAGTCCAACTTGCTTTTGCCTTTACCTGCACCACACAGCACCCGTGAGCCAAGGCCCAGCAAGAAAACACAATAACAAAGCACAATCAATCAACAAACAATCAGATATCTCATACCGCATAAGCATGCACTCAATCAGTTTAGGCATTCATGATAATCAGGTATTCATCATACCAAGTACATCAACTCATATTAATAATCAATTCACATATGATAACTATGGTTAACGCCCTTAGGACGCACCCTCTATTTATCCCACTGACTCCGGCCCGCTTAAACCGAGCTCAGTGAATATTAAGCTGTCCTCGGCTACCAGTGGCCGAGCCGTGCCCTGTGCGCAAATATAATTCACGGCACCCTTAGGTCGTTTATCATATGTCCCATGGCGTAATACCATCTATGACATCATACAGATATAGGGAGCTCTTAGTCCCATCACAAACACATAACCGGGTGCAGTTTTCTTACCTTTGGATTTGCTAGATTTGTTCGATTTGATCCTCAAGCACGATCCCTCTTGAGCCCTAGCGTACACCTAGTCACAACCATAGATCAAAATCACCACCAAACCTCAAGTCCAAAACCTAGCCTCGGGACCAATCCCGAGCCCTCGGGAAGCTCTAATTCCACCAAACGGGGTGGTGGAATCAAACCCCGAACCCTCGGGCAAAAACCCTTGAAAATAACCCAAAAACCTTTTTCTGGAAATAGGGTAGCGCTACAGCGCTCTTTGGAGGGCACTACAGCGCTACAAACAGAACCAAAAACACCCTCAAAACACTTGGCCTAGCGCTGTAGCGCTAGTCACAAAACAGCACCCTTGCATTTTTCCCTCCTGCGATTTTCCCGAGTCAAACCTTACCAAAACTTTTCCAAACTTCAACCAAACTTAAAAACAAGCTTATCAACATGTCTAACTCATCCCAAACATCCCAACCACACAAAACTCAATCACATGCACCCCCAAAAAAAAAATTCACCATAGTTGAACCTAGAGCTCAAAAACTCAGCCAAACAACAAAACTTCAGAATTCAAGTGTCCAAGTTCAAAGTTTCTTACCTTTAATTGGAAAGTTTGATGTTAGGATATCCTTTACACTTCCTTGGCTTCCTCCTCCTCAAACCCTTAACTTTAATTCCCTAGAATTCCCATCAAAATCAGCTTAGAAATCTAGTTCAGCAGCAAAACCAGAAACTGAAGAAAACCTTGAAATCTTACCTCAAATGGATGAGTAACCTCTGCTTATCCTCAAGCTTAACTCAGGAACCCAATTGCTAAGCTTGACCTAGCTCTCCTCTGAACCTTAGCTCCAAGAGACCCCAAGAAATGGTGAAGAAAATAGCCTAAACCGATGGAGAGAAAAGCAGGCTTCTAATTCCCTTTCTTTCCTTTCTTTTCTTTCCTTCAGAATTCCAGCCCCTTCTACAAATTCCACTAAGTATAAAACCTTAATAATACCTATCCTTTATAAGCCAAATGACCACTATACCCTCCCACAATATCATAAGCCTTTTAATCTACCTAGGGGCATTTTGGTCATTTCACCCAATTTCCGCTAATTCCTCACGTGTCTCTAATATTTACCACTTATTTCCCCGACACCTAACTAATCACCAATTATATTCCTTAATGTCAAAATTGACCCTAGTATACTCTCCAAATTCCTAGAAATACCCCCAGACTCGCCCCGGGCCGGGTATAAATCCCCGCCGTGACTTTTTCGCTAACTCGCTCACTAGGATCGCCTTGAGTCACTGATTATAAATATATCCACATAATAATGTGTTCTTGGCAATTGATCACATATATATATATATAAAATTATGCCCTCAACGGGCCAAAATTACGATTATGCCCTTCTTACCTAATCAGGGCCTACATGCATACTAATACACATAGTCATGCATCACAGATATTCAAATAGTCATATAACATGCTTTTAAATCATTAAATCACATATAATCCAATTATGCCCTCCCGGCACGCTAATCAAAGCCCTTAAGCCTTATTAGCAAATTTAGGTCGTTACAGAAGATATCCCGAATATCCATCCAAGAAACAGTAATAATGATGGCCGACCAATCTATCTAACATTTGATCAACAAAAGGTAATGGAAAATGGTATTTCCTAGTGGCTTTATTTAGTTTACGGTAATCAATACAAATTCTCCACCCTGTCACCGTACGAGTCGGAATAAGTTCATTACTATTATTTTTACCCACCGCCATGCCACCTTTCTTTGGAACTACCTGAACAGGACTAACCCAAGCACTGTCAGATATTGGGTAAATTACCCCAACATCCAATCATTTAAGGATTTCTTTCCTTACCACTTCTTTCAGTGAAGGATTGAGCCTCCTTTGAGCATCAACTAGGCTTACTATCCTCTTCCATTAATATATGGTGCATCACTGTTGAAGGACTAATACCCTTTATATCTACCAAAGTCCAACCAATTGCTAATTTGTGAGCCCTTAATACCCTCAGAAGCTTCTCTTCTTCAGTCTCAAATAAAGAAGCTGAAATAATAACTAAGAGAGTATCATTCTTACCTAAATAAGCATACTTAAGATGATCAGGTAAGGTTTTTAATTCAAGAATTGGTGGCTTCTCAATGGATGGAAGAGGTCTCTCGGGCAGTTGCCCTAATTCCTCATATCTCTTTTTATATATTTGCCCTAGTGAATTCAACCACTTAACATACTCACTGGCTTCAGTACCAGCACTTTCTTCAGGACTTTCTATCAGACTCAACTCCAATGGATCTTTAATAGATTCAATCCCTTTATTTGGTTCCTCCAATATATTAACACAAAAGCAAGTGTCACTAGCTGAAGGATATTTCAAAGCATTGAAAACATTAAAAACAACTTCATCTCCTTGTACTCTAAGCCTTAATTCTTCTTTCTAGACATCTATTAGCGCTTGCCCCGTGGCTAAGAATGGTCATCCTAATATAATAGGCACATCTCCATCTTCCTCCATATCTAATACAATGAAATCCGCTGGGAAAATGAACTTATCTACCTTTACTAGAACGTCCTCTATAATACCTCTGGGATGTGTTAATGAACGATATGCTAATTGAATAGTAATAGTAGTGGGTATAGCTTCCCCCAAACCAAGTCTTTTAAATACAGACAGGGGCATTAAATTTATGCTTGCACCTAAATCACATAAAGCTCTCTCACAATGAAAGTTTCCAATAGTGCAAGGAATAGTAAAATTGTGCGAATCTCTTAAATTTTGAGGAAGGTTCTTTTGAATAATTGCACTACACTCTTCAGTTAATGCAATGGTTTCATAATCCTCCATTTTTCTCTTATTAGACAATATCTCCTTCATAAACTTCACATAACTAGGCATTTGTTCTAGAGCCTCTGCAAATGGGATGTTAATGTGAAGTTTCTTAAATACTTCAAGGAATTTGGAGAATTGTTTGTCAAGATTAGCCTTTCGAAACCGTTAAGGATATGGAATTTTTGGTGGAGGCTCAGTATATTTTGGATTTTTCTGGTTTTGGAAGGTCCTCAGTAACCTCCTCTTAAATTGGACTAGAAACATGTTGATTCTCTGTATTCTTTCCTTTCTTCTCCACTGTAGGTCCATCATACTTAGTCCCACTCCTCAGAGTGACAGCTTGACATTGTTCTTTAGAATTTACCTCTGTGGAACTAGGATAATTTCCTTGTTGTCTACTAGAAAACATTTAAGCCAATTGACCTATTTGTGTCTCCAAACTCCTAATTGAAGACATTGTCTCTGTCATGAATTGATTTAATTGGTTTGGCTGAATTGTTGGTGGGTTCATTTGAGGATGTGATGGTGGATGAGATGAGCATGGGTTTGGATCATAATATGGTCTAGCATGTAATCCATAAGTTGGTTTATGAGGGGGTTGTTGAGGTCGGTACTGTGGATATTGTGGTTGTAACCCTTGATTATTTTTCCAAGAAAGATTAGGGTGATTTTTCCAAACAGATGTATGGGAATTTATGTAAGTGTTGGGTGCAGGTATTGAAAAATTACCTATAACATGTGCTTGTTCCAAGGGCATATTATTCACATCATCTGAGCAACTAGCTGTGCTCGAGCATTGTTCATAAGAATGAGGTCCTCCACAAATCTCACAACTCACAACATTTTGTACTTGCACTACTTATGCGGCGAGATTAGTTTGTTGCAATTGTTTTGTTAGAGATGCTACTTGAGCAGTCAATAGCGTTATTGGATCAACTTCTAAGACTCCTTCTACTTTCTTATTCTCACGCTCAGTAGGCCAATTATAATTATTCATAGCCATCTCTTCCAAAAGTTCATATGCTTCATTAGCATTTTTTCTCATAAACGCTCATCCCGATGCTGCATCTATAATTGTTCTTATATTTCCCCCAAACCATTGTAAAAAGTATGAACTAACAGCCACTTCTCTATTCCATGATGTGGGCATCTCCTTTGGAATTCCTTAAATAGTTCCCATGCATCATACAAAGACTCCCCATCCAGTTGATGGAAGTTGTTAATCTCTCCTCTTATTCTGGCTGACTTAGTAGGAGGAAAATATTTACCAAGAAACTTCTTAGCCAAATCTTTCCAAGTATGTATAGAATTGGCTTGTAAAGAATTCAACCAACTCTTAGCTCTGTCCCTTAGTGAAAATGGGAATAGTCTCAATCGTATAGCATCGTTACTCACCCCATTCATTTTGAATGTCGCACATAACTCCAAAATTTTTGTGATATGTAGATTTGGATCCTCATTTGGTAACCCCCAAAATTGTACACAGTTTTGCACCATCTGAATAATTGAGGGTTTTATCTCAAAATTATTAGCCTCAACAGTTGGAGGACGAATGCTTGAATGTATCCCCGTAACAGTAGGGAGTACATAATTTTTTAATGGTGGACCAACTTCAGCTTCATTACCCATATTTGCATTGTTGTTGACAACATTATTTGCATTTTCAGCCATGGTAAAGTCCAACCTTTTCTTTATCTTTCGATTCTTTCTGCACGTTCTCTCAATTTCAAGATCTATTGGTATGATTTCCTTTTGTCTAGTTCCTCGCATATACCAACAATTCTTGAAGCATAATATAGCATTGATCCAAATAAATGTTAAACAATAAAAATAAAAAATAAAAATACCAAATTAGAACAAATAACAATTAACTATGATATTGGAAATTAAGTTCCTCGACAACGGCGCCAAAAACTTGATCGTGAAAATATGTATATACGCAAGTGCACGCAATTGATTCAAGCAATATTTGATAAGTAGAGTATCGTCCCACGAAGACTATTTTCCAAGTACCACTAATTGTTCTTTAAATTTCTATTTAGAAACTAAAATTTTGATTTTTGGAATTTAATTTTAAAATTGAAAATAACTTTAAACAAACACAACTAATTAAAAGATTTAAATCACTATTAAAAAGACCTAGGGTGTTAATTCCATCAACTTTTCATTCTACTAATTTTATTAATCAATTCTAGATTTCTTTCTTCCTATTCTAATAGCAGGTTAACATAATTTGATTCCTATTCTTTTTCAAGATATAAGATCTCAATCTATATGCAGGTTTTCTACATCTCTATGATAAACTTAAACATATAGAGGATATTAAGCATGGAAACATAACTATTACGCAATTCATACGGGTACTTTCGTCCAATATGCAACCTATGTCTATATAATGATAGCATATTCAATTCTCATCTTTCGAATTTTGAATCAAAATCATAAAATCAAGCAAATATTGATCAAGTATTTACTAGCATTAAACACACATTATATAGATTAAAATGGAAAAGAAAAATCAAAAGAATATCATAATTAAATTAGATAGAAATCCAAGTGACTACATTAAACCCTAAATAAAAAATGTTTAGTTCATATCAGACATGACTAAATCAATAAATAATAATTAAAGAACATAAGATCCATAAACTTAAAGAAGAAAGAAAAATATAAAACTGTTGAATTACTAGCCTAAGAAACAAAATTAGTCTTTAAAAACGTAATTAAAAATTGACGTCATGACTTAATTAAACCCTAAAAACAAATTTATAGTAAAAAAATAAGAAATTCTGTGTTTTTTCGTGTGCGGGCCGCGACTTGGCCTTCTCTGGGTCGCGCCCCGTGTCTGTTTTGGGGCCATTCTCTTTCGTGTAATGGCTTCAGGCGCCATGACTCAAGAATCTTAAGTCGTGGTCCGTGTCTGAGTTTCCCCTCTTGAGTCACGACTTGTAAGCCCAAGTCGTGACATTAATTCCGTCCAGCAAGATATGTACCTCTGACTTCACCTTGAGTCGCGGCTCAAAAGCCCAAGTCGCGACTTTAATTCAATTTTTTTCTCAAATTAGATCTTTCAACTCATCTCTTCATCAAAACCCGTCCTTAAGCATCCTTAGTATCATTTTTAGTCCAATAACCGCCAACATCCTCGTTTTTCCACCATTTTCGCTTCTTTTTGCATTTTTCTCGTGATTCATCGCTCCAACCTACAACAAAGACAAACCAAAGTGTAATCTTGCAGAAAACACACATAAAAACTCAAGATTACCACAAAAACACATTCTAAAATGACCCTAAAATGAAGTTATCAACATGATTTTACAATAATGGAATTCATGCTTTCCTAACAAATCGAATATTGGTTCCCTCAAGGGTTAATTATGGAACTGAATAGATATTAAGCTCAAATCTATAATATGATTATAGATTAATTATTTGTTGGTGAATTAATAGTACTTAAAGAACAAGATGTAATTAGAAGGGTAAAACGATAATTTTGACCAGCTCTAATTAACGAACCAATAAATGGAGGACATAACTACATTTATTGATTACATCAATGGACTACAAGAGAAAATATATAATTATGTAAATACTTATA